>NC_090838.1:14855984-15159015 GCF_028021215.1 Eschrichtius robustus
CTGGAGCACAGGATGCAGTGAGCCGCAGTGTGTGAGCCAACCCCAGAATCAGCCTTTGATCCTGCCCATTGCTGCTCCTACGCCATAGACATATGGTCTCCTTGAATCTCCCGTCAGAGTGACACCAGCATGCTTCGCATACATCAGCGCACTCAGAGGGGATTAGCAAACATCTGGGGAGCACAGCCTGCTGCATACTGCTGGTTTGAGGTGCAGGGGGGGCATGAGAAAGCTCTTGGAGTACCGAGCACAAGCCCAACCCACCAAGGTGCCAGTGGGGTCAGGGGCTTCCTCTCTGTCAGCAGCCCCATCTCTAGGCTCCAAATGACCACAGCAGACAAATAGACAGCAGAGCTGAGGGTCTTGGGCAGTAAGAACTCAGGGTCTAGAGCACAGTAACAGTGATTAGGCCAAAAGGATTCTCCTGGTTCAGTTAGTTTTAGAAACACCACATTAAACAAAGTTGAATGTGTTCCTTTACAGGAGCACATTTAATCTGCATGTGCACTGTGAATCTTCAAGAATAGCACACAGTAGGCTTTATTTCCCAAGCACTTTTGACCACAGAACTCTTCCTATCTGTGTCAGTCAGCCCAGGCTGCCATAATAAAACACCATAGACTAGATGGCCTGAACAACAGGAATTTCTTTCTCACAGTTTTGAAGACTGGGAAGTCCAAGATCAGGGTGCCAGCTGATTTGCTTTCTGGTGAGGGCTCTCTTCCTGGTTTGCAGACAGCTGCCTCCCATGGCAGAAAGGAAGAGAGGAAGTAAGTTCTCTGGTGTCTCTTCTTGTAAGGGTACAAATTCCATCATGAGGGCCCCACCTTCATGACCTCATCTAACCCTAATTACGCCCCGTCCCAAAGGACCCATTTCCAATTACCATCACATTGGAGGTTAGGGTCTCAACTTTTGAATGGGGTGGCGGGGGGCTGGGATAGTTAATTCAGTCCCTAGCACTATCCTACCTTAGGCAGGAAGTCTTCAAAGCTGACTTTGGAAAACACTGGCAAAGATGGAGGTGAGAGAGATCCATTTGGAGAAAGAAGATAGTCCATGAATGTCTGCAGTAGGAGTTCTAACACTTCCCTTTTTCAGGGCTATTGGCAATCAAGCACGTAGGAATTTGCTTCAAACATGTTAAGTTCACATTAGTAATAATTACCACCACTACTTCTGAGTACTCAGTATGAGCTATAGGCCC
The DNA here is from genome assembly GCF_028021215.1 of Eschrichtius robustus. Lineage (NCBI taxonomy): Eukaryota > Metazoa > Chordata > Mammalia > Artiodactyla > Eschrichtiidae > Eschrichtius > Eschrichtius robustus. The sequence goes on from NC_090838.1 coordinate 14,857,192, forward strand.
ATGATGAGCTAGGCTTTATAGACATCATCTCAACTAATGCTCTGAACTACTGTTTGAGGAACTACTATTCTCATCTCCATTTTCAGATGATGAAACTAAGGCTTAAAAAAGCCATTGTATCGCCTTAAGTCTTACAGCTAGTTAGTGGTAAAGCTACCCTAAATTTGACTTCAGTCACCTATTAAAATGCTGTAAAAATCCCTAAATCTTTGGCACACGGGAAACATTATGCCCCAGGACTTACACTTAGACTTGTAGGGTCATCTTTCAGGTAGGGAGTCATTCCTGGAGGCTCTGGAGAGGACACAGATTAAGAAAAAGTCCAGCTTGATGTGCAGGGTCCATCTCTCAGTAGTTTTATGTTTTTGATTTATCACCTTTGTCTTGTCATCATATTTTCATATACTCATTTCTTCAAACTCACCATATAGTGAATTTAAAGATGAGGAAATTCTGGAAGTAGGCATGGAGCTTGCGCTGATTCCCTGACATTAATCCCCTCCCCTCTACCTCTGTAATTAGCTCTTTAGTTGGGTAAAATGAATAACTTCTGTGCCTGACAAGTCCATCTGTCAAGGCAGTATCTTCATAATTACAAATTTCAAAGAGGAAAACAACTTGTCACTCACTCTCAATCAATAAACCTGGCTTTTTGCAAAGGGACTGCTAAAAAGTTTACCTCTGCACAGAAGAGTGCCAAGGATTTGCCTCAAGCAAATGAGACAGTGTACTTTGTCATGAATGAATCCATGGATTTCCTGCCCTGGCTTTGCTCATAACAAGCTGGCTGACCTCCCCACCATCCACACGCCCCTTCCTCCCACCTCCTCACCTGTAAAATGAGGGGCTGCCCCACTAACACCGTAGACCCGCAGCTCCTGATCCCATGGGTGGTGAATCTCCTGGTGACATTTGTGCACCAGTCCCAGTTCAGATTCCTGGGAAATGCAGAACCTGCCTAATTCACTCCAGGGGAGCTCCACAGTTTCAATCAGAAGAATCTCAAAATAAGAAGCTTTAAGCTAAACCATTCCAGACAGATGGAAATTCACTCTCTCTTTCAAGTTCTTTTAAAAGGATATACAGAACACTGCACAGTAGTCAACGTCAGTGTCTAAAGAGCCTTCGTGATCCATAAGTTCCTCCTTATCTCTGGCCTAAATTGTCTCTACTGAAATAAAAAATTCAGGCCAGCTTTCCATCATACTCCAGGTTATGAAATTATTTCTATTTGGTGATAGCAATTAAACTGTTTTCCAATCTGTTCCTTTCTTATTTTATTTTTATTATTAATTTTAAAGTTATTCATTACTTAAACATGTACAAAAGTGTTTAAAAATAATTTAACAGCAACCTTTGCTTTTTGCTAAAGTTAAAAAAGCAATTGTCTTTAAAATATATGAGCCACTACAGTTACGGTCAGTCACCTCCCTACTCCCGCTCCACTGCTTTTCCTCTGCAAGCCTAACCACCATTAGAATTTTTTTTTTAATTTATTTTATTTATTTATTTTTGGCTGCACTGGGTCTTCGTTGCTGTGCATGGGCTTTCTCTAGTTGCGGCGAGCGGGGGCTACTCTTCGTTGCGGTGCACGGGCGGGCTTCTCACTGCAGTGGCTTCTCTTGTTGCGTGCGGAGCACAGGCTCTAGGCCCGCAGGCTTCAGTAGTTGTGGCATGTGGGCTTAGTAGTTGCGGCTCGTGGGCTCTAGAGCACAGGCTCAGTAGTTGTGGCGCACGGGCTTAGTTGTTCTGCAGCATGTGGGATCTTCCCGGACCAGGGCTCGAACCCTTGTCCCCTGCATTGGCAGGTGTATTCGTAACCACTGCACCACCAGGGAAGCGCCCACCATTAGAAATTGATATGTCTGCCTCTCATGTAGGCTTTTATACTTTTACCACGTATGTATACACACATAGTAATATATACCAATGGTATTTTTAAATATATACCAATGGTATCATATTGAATTTTTAAATATATACCAATGGTATCATATTGACTACACCATTTTAAAAGTTGCTACAGATGAACCGTGCGCAGGGCAGAAATAGAGACACAGATGTAGAGAACAAACGTATGGACACCAAGGGGGGAAAGTGGCGGGGGGTGGTGGTGGTATGATGAATTGGGAGATTGGGATTGACATGTATACACTAATATGTATAAAATGGATAACTAATAAGAACCTGCTGTATAAAAAAATAAGTAAATATAATTCAAAACCAAAAAACAGTTGCTTTTTTTCCCTCAACAAATGTTCTAAGACTCATCCATATACCATTTATTTTATCTGAATATACCACAAATGGATAATTAAGTTGATCCCAAGTTTTTTGCCATTATAGACAGTGCTTCAGTGAGGATCCTTGTTCATATTTCCTTGTACACATATAGGAAATTTCCTTTAGGGCATATACATACTTAGAAGTGCTTGCACCAAGTTATAGTTTTGCCAGAAGTGGATAATTGCCCCACTTCCCATATCTTCACTCCTAACACTTAATTGTGCCAGTCTTTTCCATTTTTGCCAAATGGATGAGTGGGATATGGCATTTAATGTTTTCCTTCACGCTGGTGAGTTTGATCATCTTTTTATAATCTTACTGGACATTTATGTTTTCCTTTTTGTGACTTGCCAAATAACAATCTTTGACTATTTTGTGTATTGGGCTACTTCTTCTTCCCTACTGATTTGTAAGGATTTTTATATGTTCCAGATACTAATTCTGTATTGGTGCATGTGCTGAAAATATCTTTTGTCCTGTGGCTTATTGTTTCACCCTGGCCATGGTTTCTTTTGTCATGCAGAAGTTTGTAATTTTAATGCAGGCAAATGTATCAATCATTTGCTTTATGGTTTGCTTTTTCTGGGTTTTGTTCAAGTAGTCCTTCCCTTTCCTGAGGTCATAAATATATTCTTCTGGTCAGTAGCACATAGACTACATGTCTCAGTGTCTACCATCTCTCCTCCACAGTTCTTTTAAAAGTATTGTTAAGACAATTTCTTGCTGTTATGAAAGTTATATGTTTTTTTTTAATTTATCTTATTTATGTATTTATTTTTGGCTGCATTGGATCTTCACTGCTGCACGCGGGCTTTCTCTAGTTGCGGCGAGCGGGGGCTACTCTTCATTGTGGTGCGCGGGCTTCTCATTGCGGTGGCTTCTCTTGTTGCAGAGCACTGGCTCTAGGCACACGGGCTTCAGTAGCTGTGACACGCAGACTCAGTAGTTGTGGCTCGCGGGCTCTAGAGAGCAGGCTCAGTAGTTGTGGCGCACTGGCTTTGTTGCTCCGAGGCATGCGGGATCTTCCCGGACTAGGGCTCGAACCCGTGTCCCCTGCATTGGCAGGCGGATTCTTAACCACTGTGCCACCAGGGAAGTCCAATATATGATTATAACATGAGATTTAGGAAAAGCAGAAAGAAAACAAATCAGTACGTTACTAGGTCACTTTAAAAATAATTTTTATCCTTTAAGGAATCACCCACCAGGGTAACCCTATTTATAGCCCTTTTCTACATCACTGAAAGGAATATGTTACATAGTGGACAGGGCTGAGCTTTGGAGAAAGATCTGGATTTGCATCTTATCTCTATAACCTTCTGGCTTACTTTTCTTGCACATGATATTTATTTCCTCTGAACTTCCGTTTTCTCATCTATAAGGACAACAGCTCCACTGGTTGTTATATCTATCTATTTATTATATCTGTATCTATCTATTTATACCTGATTTCACATGTCAGACCTACAGTTGGCAACATCTTTTTGGAAAGAATCCTGTGAGCCTCTGCCCTATTATATACCAGTGTACAAAGGTCACTGGAGAAAAGTAAGAACAGAGCCATGGACATACTTATTGGCTCAACTCTGAGTGATGGGTAAGATCCCAGGAAGGACAAATTCCATGGGATCAGTGAAGCTGCCACCAAGCCATGGCAGTATCCATTTCAGGGTCTGTTCCAATAATCACTAGACTCCTTCTTCCATTTCTAAAAATGTGCTACACAGTGCCTAAAACGGCATGGAAACTAGCCAGAGAACAAAAGCCGCGAGGTGATCTCATCCTCAGTACTTCCCTGCTCAAAGGAGTTAATTAGCAAAGGGAAAAACAGTTGAGTTTTTCGGTATTATATAATTCCATTGTATTTTTGCCAGGTATCGGATTTCACCACCCGCTGCCATGGTGTCACGTCATGAAAGAACTTATTGTTACATACACAAAACAAGACGAGCTCATAACTTTGCAAGAAGTGTAATTCCACATTCTTTGTCTCATTGCAATTGAAATCTTCAGGTTAATAGGTAATTACTTCTATGAAACACGCTGTGCCTCGAGTGAACATAGCTCATGTTGAGATGGCCCCTGCCTGAAGAAAGACTATTTTTAGGAAGCTTGACAAAGGAAATTAATGTTTTCAACCCAAGCATGCACTGCCAAATAACTAACTCCACCAAATTCTTTATTACCAAAAGGAAAAAAAAAAAAGTAACAAAATAATGAAATCTTTCTTTCACCATTTTGGGAATCAACTTTCCACGTCTAACTCCCTTCAGCTTTCAGAATCTCCTTCGCAGATTTGTGAGAATAGCTTCCCAGCAGAGTGGTTGTGTTTGAAAATCAAGCTAGAGGTCGTCTGATTAGAATCTCTTGTCTTTCCATGTCTTGGAGGAATCATGGAACCTTTTTGTTTAAAGTGAAAATCTGATTCAAGCAAGACCAGGTTCACTTTCAAGGACCCCAAGGCTGTGGACTTCAGATGAAAAAGAATCTCATACCATTCTCTGAAACAGTAAAAATCCCTTAAAGTATAAAAGTGAATTCCTACATGTATTCTTCATAGTTGTATAAATCCAAATTACTTTATTTTCTAATAAAGACTGAGCTTTAAATAAAACATATGCTTGTTGGGCCAGGATTCTCCCTATTGGAGACAATGGAGTACGAGTCTGAAGATATGAGTTCCAGTCTTGGCACTGAGACTGCTCTGAGCAGCAGTTTCTCGGCACGGTTAGACCAGCATCCTTTCTGATGTGGACCATTGCCCCCTGACTGGTCTCCCTATCTCCGGTTTTCACCTCTTCTAACCCACCCTCTACATCAGAGGGTCTCAAAGCATGGTCCCCAGACCAGCACCATCAGTACCACCTAAGCCCGTATTAGAAATGCAAATTCTTGGGCCCTACTCTAGACCTACGAAATCATGAACTCTGGAGTGGGGCTCAGCATCTGTTTTAAGAAGCCCTCCAGGTGACGCTGACGCCCACCAACACTGGAGAGCCGCTGATGTACGTGGATTCCATTCTGTATAAGTCAAAGCTCATTAGCACGGCTCAAAAGACCGTCATGATCCGGCCCCTTAGGCCTCCAAGTTCACCCTGATTCTCCCTCTATCTCCCCACCCCACTCCTGCAATGGACTGTACTACAGAGCAGTACTCCCTTACAGAGGTGCCATCTCCTCCATTAAGCTTTTCCTTCTTTTATTCCCATCCAGCTAGTCACTTTATCTTCTGGTTTCTGCACATCTCCATTTTTAAGAGTACCTTATGAAATATTTGTATACAGTGTTCTACCACACCAGCTTGTGAGGTCTTTGGAGACATACCATCATCCACCCTTTCAACTGTTTATCGAGCACCAGGCACATAGGTGGTGCTCAGAATACAGTGGCACAAATGGAACTTCTATCCTCTGATCTTTGAATCCTTATCACCCAGCACAGTAATGTTGTGATAATTTTTTTTTTTTTTTATAATAAGCATGAGGAGACTAGAGTTTAGCAAACATCTACTCCAAACTCTTCAAAATCCTTAGGTTGCCATTCAAGAACCTCCATAATTTGACCCTGCCCTATTTTTCCATATTTAAGCTCCAGGAGTCTCCTATACGATCTGCAGGGTCCTCAGTGGCCTTTCCCGTTTCTTCTGCCCAGCCAGAGCATATTAATCTTTCAAAGTCTAGATCAAATCCCAAGTCATCCAGTAAACCATCTCTGACAACCTTAGCTTCTTTGTTTATCATCAGCACTTATTAACTATGTTATTCTGTCAACAATTACCTTGTATTATTAGTCATCATTTCTGTTTTATATCCCCAAGATTTTAAATTTATCTCGAGGAGGACTAGACCTGATTCTCCTCCCTTCCCTGATGGCAGGATAGCATAATGGTTAACAGCAAGGACTCTGGAGTCAGAAAGCCTGTGTTCTAATCTTGGCTCGAAAGAAGCAACGTTGAGTCCCTAAAGTCCTCAACATCTAAACATTGTGGAATCATATAATGCAGGCTAAATCCTTCCTGCCTCAGTTTCCCCAAGAAAACCCTTGTGGTATTCTCCCCATAGCTGCCCCGTATGTTAAGGGGTGATCTAATGAGATTCCTGAGAGAGTTTCCACAAAGAAAATGGCCACAGGGGTAAAAATAAACAGGGCGATACTTAAAAGATCCCTTATTTGTAAACTTATTTTATGTGAAGCATAAATGTTGTTATTCTACATGAATGCAAGCAACTGCCCAATCTTCAAACTTACAACTATAAAAATGGTTCATATCTTTCCTAATAGAGGAAGCAAGCAATTAACCTTTAAATATTTATCCTGATTTTCATTAGAAAGCCAGACATTTGAGAACAGTCAATGACTTTTAGTTTTAGATTTGGATTTTGGCTTGATTGATTTATTCAACTTTAGGAAGCAAAGTGAAAAATCTTGCCATTAATATTTTGAGTCGCCAACACCTAATGAAAGATTTTGAAAGAACGTGATTTCTAGGCGGTTGTGATACCCGTGGGCAGGTCTTCCCCTTGTGTGTTTCTGTCCAGGAGAGTTGTCCTGGAAGCTACTCCCAAGGATCTAGCAGAGGTTCCAGAGAGGCCGTGGCGGTAGGAACTCTGTAGTGTCAGGAGGGTGGACACAAGGACAAGGGGGTTGATACTTGTGTGGGATTTTTCCACCTCACGTTTGTTTTCTTAGCTGCTCAGAGGTGTGTTTGGAGACCTGGGATGGGGAGAGGAGGCCTGTTCGGTGCACTCCAACTGAAAAGTCTGATTAGTAACGGCCGGGGCTGAGAGCAGCTTTCCGCGGGAAGTCCGCTTTGCTTCAGCGCTAGAAATCAGTGTGACGTCTAGCATAGCCAAGTGTCCCTGCAGGACCCCACTGGGAAATCACTAGAGTTTTACGACGTTAGCTGCAGTTTTTGTGTAAACAACATAATGTTTTATGGTGGGAAGCTTAGCCCTTTGCTTTTTATGTAAAAGCATCGATTAAGCCTTTTTTAATGTTTGAGATGTAAAGAAGTGTGAAAAACTAACGTTGTTTCAGAAATGGGCCAAGGAAAAAGATAACGCAGTAGCTGCTCGTTTAATGAACTTCCTCATAAAATTATGTAGGGGATTTGTGATAAGTGTGGAAATAAAAATGGTTTTGTTGCCTCTAATTTTGCCAGCTATGGGTTAAATGTTTTGTAATGGATAATGCCACTACTGTCCATATTCCTTATTTATTCCATCACTGATTTAATATGTTTTCAAGAGGAATATCACAAAACTCACATATTACATTCTTTAATTAAAGTATTTTAAATTGCAAGATTTCTTGATTTTTGTGATTTTTTTTTGCCGGGGTGGGGCGGGGGGAGAGTTTTGCCAGAATTACCTCTTAAAAGATAATAACCAAATTTAAGTAATAACTAAATTCAAATGGTGGATACATGTCCTTATACATTTGTCAAAACCCATAGAATAAACACCAAGAGTGAACCATAATATAAACTATGGACTTTCAGTGATAATAATGTGTCAATGTGTATTCAGTGACTGTAACAAATGTACCAGTTTGTAACAAATGTATGGGGGAAGAGGCAGGTTGAGGGAACATTTTGCTGTGAACCTAAAACTGCTCTAAAAAAATAAAGTCTATTTAAAAAATTCTCCGGTGCGTGTGTGTGCGTGTGTGTGTGTGTGTGTGTGTGTGTGTGTGTGTTAGGACTAGGGGCTAATTTCATTTTCTGGCTATTTGTGGTCTAAGCCTAAACCTCCCTCTCTTTCACCGCTTCACCACATGCTGGAAATCTTTCTAAAATGCACCAGCCCTGGTTGGCACTGAGCGTGTGGCAGCTCCCATACTTGCTTGGTTGCAGGACATTCATCTCCCCAGAGTCCCACAGACAAGACTGGAAGCAAAGAAGGAGATTGGCCTGACTGAACTGCTCCTAAAGTGTCCCCTGGAACTTGCTCTCTGGACTGCATCTTAGGCATGAGGGTACCATGCTGCTCTTTCCCTTTTTCTTGTCAAAGTAGAGGTTGGAGGAAAAAGGAGAAACCCGAGCACTGACCTTTTCTGAGAGCTGATCCTCAGGTAATCAAGGCCAGAGAAAATGACATGCTGGGAGGAGGTACCCAACAGGGAAGAACATCACACAAAGAACACACCTATTTCTTCCAAAGTGGGCAGAGAGCACCGGGAGGAGCCAGGAATAACACAGGTCAGGATGGACCCTGATGCGGCCACTCAAGGCCTCCACTTCTCCCACACCCCCTACACACACACACTGGCACGCATCCTTTTTCCCCAAGGAGCACTCAGGGTTCAGTCCGTGGTTCACAGAAACTTCCTGATTTGTGCTTTTCCATGACCGGATGGAGATATCAGAGCAGTGAGGTGATGCTCTAACCCTGGCTATAGAAATTCATGAATTCATTCATTTTTTTTCCATGTGCCCGTGCTGAGTTAGGCTGGGGGTACAAATGCACGTAGGGCATAGACCCTGAGCTCCGTCAGCTTCTGATCTTTGTACATCATCCCCCTTGAGAGAAGCAGAAAGAAAGCACACCAATCTCCCTGCTGTTCGTGGCCTGAAAAGTCAGCCCAGCCCTTCACCAGGGCCTGTCCCCGTGCTCGGCCAGAACTCACAGCTGCCGCCCGTCTGCCCCTGATGCCCAGCCGTCAACCTGGGGCGGACCCGCATAGACCACACTTATTAAAGGAGGGAGGTCATTTACTCCTGTTCTTGCCGACATTGGCCTGTTACAGGCCGAAACTGCGGAATTACATGTAGTGTTTTACCAGACCATCAAGTGACAAGGAGCAATGGGGTGACAGTTGCCAAATGTTAGTCCTTGTGTTTTTACTGTGGTCTCTGCAGAATTTTACCCCCCTAGGAGAACAATTCAATTTCTCTGTTTTTCACTTTTTCTTTCGTTAAAGGAAAATCGTTTCCCTAGAAAAATACAAACTGAAAAACTTAAACTGCCTTTTTACATAAAAGGGGAGACTTCTTTCAAATAAAAGGGGGAGGGATGATGTGGAGAGAGAGACAGTGACAGAGACAGAGGGATACCCTCTTACATCTTAAGCTAAGAGTCAGATCTAGGACTTCCAAAAAGGTATGACTCTTAGAAACTGATTAATTTTTAGACCTTAAAAAGCCATACCATCTCTTTAAAGAGCAATGAAAGCCTGATTCAAGTTGTTAAATTTTATGTTGTGTGTAATGTTGTAATTGATGTCAAACCTTTCACATTTTCTTACCACTGACATTGGACAGTCTACGCCACTCAAGGGCTCAGTTACCAGAGTCGAGATTTAAGTAACCTAACCAGGAAATAAGGGCAGAATGGAATTTTATTACATGGAATTGAGAAGTTCAAATGCAAAATAATTAAGTCTAAGCCAAATATAGCCATTCTCTCTCCCATCAGTTTATTTTGGTGGATAATTGTCTGTATTAGGTATTTCACTGAGCTGCATATGAAACTTTATTGCCCTTGTAAAGCGCACGCTGTGAATTCTGATGCTTCTGTGTGTTTGGGGGAACATAATGGTTCGTTTTGCAGAATAGCACCGCTTACCTAGATCCTGAAACCAAACTAAGCTTTCAGGACGCCTGCCGTGGAAAGGCCCCAGTGCCGGGACGTACGTGAGGAGCTCAGATGGAAGCTGAGGAAAGGGCGCCAGGGAGTAATTAGGAAAAGAGCCCCCTGATCTCAGAGTACCGGAAATGAAAAGAACAAGACACCTGCCCTATTTGATAGGGGCTCTGCCAAGTCACTGCTGGGCTTCCCGTGTTTGTGTTTGAGTGCTGAGGAATTAAGAAGTCAGCACTGAGTGTGGCTCCCCAGATATCAGGGCTTGTGACAAATGGGTCTTTTCCGAGGTGGCCTCGCCGCCCCTCTTCCAGCCTTCTCAGAACTGCAGGCCGTTCGTGTACTGCCAAGGGCCCCCTTTTACTGTGCATCCAATACCATAAGAATAATATGGAATTGACCTAATTAGAATCCTTCTCTGGGAAAAACAATATGTGGCTACATACGGTTTCAGTTAGGTTCCAGAAGCTTTCCCGTTCTTCTGACTCCAACAATACGCCTGAATCCCCATCTCTGATTGTTTTCACAAGCAGATTTCACAATGTATTCCCCCAGGTAACCCACATGGCCTTGCTCCTCTGCCTGCACCCTTCCTTGCCCTTCCAGCTCTTTCTCAGCGTAGTTTACAAGACCTCTATGCCCTGAACGTAAGAACCCTCAACCCTCAGGGCTCAGGTCGCTGAGTCACCTGAGGAAAACCGTTCCTTCGCTTTAAAACTTACAGTGCAGTGCAGCATTTGACATCCTGGTCTGTGGACCCCAGGAATCTCTGAACTTCCAAAAATTATATATTTGTATGTTTATGTACTTTTCTAGGCAAAGGGTCTAGAACTTTCCCCAGACTCTCCAAGGGCTCTGTGGCCCTTGCAAAGAAAGAAACCACTGGTCAAACAGGAGACACAGCCTAGTCAATAATTACAATATCATATATAAAGAGCTTTGTAAGAGACGTGTGGACCTAGCACAGTTCCAAGCTCCCGCATCAACAGTGGTTGAATTTGTGCCAAGTGCAATGGGAGCTGGGAAAGTGAGAACAATTATTTATGCCAGGGGCAGGGTGGGAGGGGAGTATTCCTGTTTTTAAAGGAGGTCACACTTGAACGAGTTTTAGAGAGGTGAGTGCGAGTGTGCCAGGACCGGAAGGTGCTCTTGACAGAAGCGATCCTACATGGGAGAGAGTGCGAGGAGTTCCATCCAGGAAGGGGCAAAGTTCAAGGTCCAGGGCATGAGACGAGAGTGTGCGGGAAGGTGGGCCCCAGAGCACGAAAGGAGCCGGCCTCCCCTGAGGACCCGTGCGAGGCTCATTGGCTACCAGAACTAAGGAAGTTGTTCAGCAGGGATCCGATTTCTTTCCTTAGGCGGGTAACTGGTGGCAGTCAGCACTGAGTCCAGGTAAATAATCCTGGCACCCTAGAGGCTGAGAAGCATTGGGAAGGTCCATGCCTTACAGGTTGCCTGGGATAGATCTGGTTTTCCCACTGCAAATCGTGCGTCCCAGGGCAGTCCTGGGCAAGCCAGGAGGTGGGTCATTCTATCTCCAGCAAGGTCCTAGGAAGCAGGCAGTCATGGGTGTTCCCAGGACTAGAAACACACATTTCAACCTGTGAGGACAGAGTCAGAGGGGAGACTTGTGAGGGCCCGGGCTTGGGATTTGGACCTTTGAGGAAGGTTCGTGTGGAAGGATTTCTCAAGAGAATATCACAAGCCACGTCCCACATGTGTCATCAAGCCGGAAAATGTCCTGAGAGCTGCTGGCAAGGGGAGCTGATATGTTCCTCCCAATAGAGTGTGGCTGGCGGCAGGGAGAGTGGTCAGAGGCTGCGGCTGTGACGGCCCAGACGGGGAAGGGGAGGGTGCCAGGGTGGGTGGGGGAACTGATAGTGCAGGCTTAGGCCGTGTGCAGCTCAAAGACCACGGAGCTTCCAGGCCTGTAGCTGGCCGAGTCCACCCCCAACACTGCAAGGCCCGAGGCTCGAATACGAAAGGAGGCCCACTGACCACAGTGCACATATTTAATGGCTGTGAATCACGCCAGCACACTGTTGAATAACTCACTTCTCTCCTCCGCCTTAACAGGAATTCCCTCAAAACAACCTGGAGGGCCAGGTTCCAGCTGGAATTCTCAGACTCGTCAGACCTCTGCCCCAGAACACGGCAGCGCGAGGAAAGCTGACGACCCCTGGCCACCTCGCTTCCTGACTCTGCTCAGTCCCCATGGTCGCTGGCCCACACGTTCAAGCTCGTGGGCTCCCCACAAGCAGCCACCCCTCGCTGGAGTCTAGGGGTTCGCATCTCAGCAGCCAGGCCTGCTTCCCCAAAGAGAGGCCCACACAGGCCCTGGAGACAGGATCAAGGCCACTGGGACAGGGAGTTCTGACATCTTAGGAAGCCGAAGCATGGAAGGGGGAAGCAGGACACAGGCTAGGGATGGACATGTGCCATCCATGAAACTGACACTGACAGGAGGCGCAGAGGCCAAGGCCAAGTGGAGTCCGCTAAAATGCCCCGCCCGGGACACGGTGGCACTGGCTGGAACTGCCCTGGTTTGGGTCGCCCTGGGCTCCTTCCAAGGCCCCAGAGGTGGGACCAGGAGCCTGGCTGTGAGCCTTGGCCCTGTTGCTCGCCAGCCGTGTGGCCTTGGGTAAAGCGTTTGTCTTCTCTGAGCCTCTTTCCTTATCTGTGAGTGTATTTAACCACCCACCTCGCAGAGACCGCGTGAGGCTCACAGGAGGGGACGATGCGGCAGAGCCATCAGATGTGATGCCCTCTGCCTGGTTGGATAGATTGAGCCTGGGGAACACAAGCATCCCCTTCTCACCTGTACCTTGGCCACCGTGGGATGGGGAGGGGAAAATCAAATTGTACCGAGCTGCAACCTGAGCTTGTGGCTGCAAAAGTCCCAAGAGAACGCACCATGATGAGTCTTCTCTGCTTATTTGCCAGTCACGTGTCATCCCTCCAACATAAGCCCTAGCAGAGCTTTTCTCCACCCCAGTTAGGGCCGCAGGGCAATGAGCGCAGGTTGTCCCTCAGGAACTGATGCGGCACACGCCCCGGGCTGAGCGGGGCTCAACTCTAATTCGCCATCTGCAAACCACTCCAAGGCAGCAGGACCGGCTCTTCTCCTTTATACCTTGAATTTCACCCTGGGTGGATCCTCTGCTACAGGAAATAACCCTCCGGTTTAGCTGTTTGGGGGAGGAGCCAGTGGTCCCAGTGGGGGATAGTAAACCCTGGGCTGCAGGTCCACTGGGGGCTGTCAGCCCCGGCGGGAACGCAAATCTTAAGAAGGGGTCCGCGCAGGCCGTGCTGCCAGCGTTCTCTCTGAGGCACTCAGTGGAGATGGGGCCGTTTATCAATGTCAGAGCCCAACCCCAGGAGCTGGGTACCCAGAGACAGTGAGAGAGGTGAGGGATTCCAGGAAGCTGGTGGGCATGGCACAAAGCCAAAGGACAGTTTGTGACTCCAGGCAGCCTCACAAGGAAACTGGGGACAGCAAAGCATGGTAAGGCCCTGACATCTAGCCAGAAACTCTGATGCCGGCAGAGAGTGTAGAGCAGAGAGTGGAAGAGAGTCCACGCTCCTCCCCATGGACCCTTCAGAGGTCACAGGAGGCCATGGAACTATGCTTTCTGTCCTGTTCTACTGTGCCAGGGTCGAAGTGTCAGTAAATTATTTAACCTTCTGTGACCCGCCTGGGAATGCCACCATCGGAGTGCAGGTGCAGGCCCTTTTATACAGAGCCTCCTGGCAGTGGCAACTCTGAACCCCTTAGAACAGGGCTTCTCAGTCTCAGTACTATGTTTGGGGCTGATAATTCTTTTTTTTTTTTAATGTTGCTAGCATCTTTTTTTCTTACACGTTATTTTTTTAAAAATCAACAAAGAAATATAATCTTCTCCAACTAGGGGGCCGATAATTCTTTGTTGTCGGGCTGTCCTGTGCATTGTAGGATATCCAGCAGCATCTCTGGTCGATACCCACTAGCTGCTCACAATCAGTTGTGACAACCAGAAATGTCTCCAGACATGGCTAGATGTCCCCTGGGGGACAAAATAGTCCCTGGATGCGAGCCACCTCCTTAGACAAGAGCAGGTAGAAATGGGGGATGACACCCAAAATGGGGGCTTGCGACCTCAGCGTCTCCTCTGACCGCGGCAAGGTTGCTCAGGGACTCATAGCCAACAGTTGCTCACGGCAGTGATCTCTAAGACCAAGGGGAAGTGGGGGGGGGAGGGCCAGGGGGCTCACCCACAGACAACAATGCAACTAACACTCCCTGCGGGCGCGTGTGCTCCCCCGGAGTGCTGGGCTCTTTGCCTGGATCATCTCGGGACTCTCACAAGCATTCTATGACGTAGGGATGAAGGTCACCCCCATCTTGGAGGAGGGGAACCTGAGACTTAAAACAGACCAACAATTTCCTTAAGATCAAACAGCTGGCACTGCAGCCAAGACTGGTGCTCAAGCCAACTCAGTCCAGAGCCTGCACACTTAAGCATCAATGCAACAACCATCTTAATAGTAAAGATGATAATCTCCTGGCTGTGAGCTTAGGGAAGACGTTGAACAGAATGTAGGTGATTTCATCTGATCCTCACCGCCCCTCTGTAAGGTAGCCAGGGTGAGATGGGGGCTCCAGGAGAGACAGAGCCCAGTTCTTCCTTGACTTTCGCCAGCTCTTGTGGGGAAATCACAAGTCAGAATGCAGGTTTCACTCAATCAATCAATCTCGCCAAGGGTCACAGCTTCATCCGAGAACCCAGCCTTTGGACTTGTGGGCAGAGAGCAGCTTGCTCAAAGAGTCTTTGCCCAGGTGTCTGCATATGAGATCCCGGACTAGGAGGAGCTCCCTAGCCCCCTCCTAGCCCAACATCCCCTTGGTGCCTGGAGATTCCACGCAAGGGAGACATACTGAGTGTGTTTGGGGCGGGGGGTGGGGGGGGGGGTGGGGAGCGGGCATTCTGTCTTTGAAAAACAAAATGTCAGCAGCTCAGCCCTGGATCCCAGGAAGGCTTCAATCACATTCCAGGACTCGATTCGTTCATCACACTGCTTGGGGACAGGATTTGTGGAGGAAACTGTTTTTTCCTTTCCCCTTGCTTAAAGGATCTGAAGAGTCATTAAAAACAAAAGGCCATGAAGTTTCAAAAGTACATCAAGAGTGTCCCTTTAAAAACACACCCAAGCCCAAGATGAATACTCGAAGGACAAGATACTGTACTGATTAATTATTAAGAACACATTTTGTGCGGTTTGACAGCTATGCCAGAGCAATCTGCTTCAGAGTGATTAAACCTCAATAAATGTGGTTCTAATAATGAGCTGGTATTGAATTATCAGACAATGGCAGCCTTAGTAAATCTTAATTAGTTTTGTCTTTTGAGAACTTCATTTAAATTCTGAGTAATACAAATGCCGTCTGGAGCCGTGCAAGGGAGGCATGGCTGCCCTCCTGGGGGCGCTGCCCTCGGCTTGTGACCCCCAGCTCCACCGACACTCAGAGTTTGCCAGCCTATGGGACCGCTGGGGAGGAACCAAGGACAGAATGGGGGTGGAGGGGGAGGGTACAGCTTTTGTGGATAGTTTGCATTCCAACAGAGAAAGACGGCCCTTCTTCAAACACCTCTGAGGAAGGAGAGCTTCATTAGGCCAAACAGCAAGACTTTCGGGTGAAAGCAATCTTTTCTAAAATGTGGAGCTCTGAGCACAAAAGAAAAATAAAAAGGAGAGAAGGAGGCAGGGGGAGGAGGAAAGGGGTTCCTGTGAGCCTGAAGCTAGGAATAAGAGCTGGAAGAGTGGGCAGATGTATGACCCGGTGCCGGGCTAGCCACTGGTCCCACGGAAGGCCTTTCAGGGTAAACAAACTGGCCAGGGTGCACAGCCTTGCTACAAAAGGCCCACGATTACTCGTTTTATTGCTCAGAGTTACAAGATGATGGTATCTCGAAAGAAGGTGACAGCAAGTTAACAGATCCGTCCCTGAGGGTGCCTGGCCCAGACGCAGAGACTCCCTTCTCCAAACAGAGATGCAGGCACAATTAGACACTTTCAAAATGAGACAGTTCTCTGCTTCAGGAACCCACTGGAAGGCCAGTCAGTGCCCTCCCCCGCCTCCAGGCACATTTTGGTACTAATTAACTCCTAATTTGGAAAGGGGGAAAAAGGGGTGTCTCTTTCAAGAATTCCTCCCTCCGGAGATGGCATCTCCGGGCAGCAGCATTTGGCAGTAAAAGCACAACAAATGTCAGAGCGGAGTGGCCGCAGGGCTGGGGATTTATGACTCGGTTCCGGAATGCTGTCAGAGTTGTGGCCAGAGACACTGATTCCAGATTGGGACGGATTTGGGTAATTAGGCAAAGTCAGCGAGCCCTGTCCCGGGAGGTGAGAGGCCTGAGTCCCATCTCTGCTGTTAACTTGTTGTGTGACCTTGGGCAAGTTCCTTCTCCTCCCTGGGCCTCAAGTCACCATCTAAAATAGAAGGGTGGGATTTGTCATCTCTAAGGATACTTCCAGCCCCCAAAGTCTATGATTCTAAGATTCTAAAACTTAGCAGACTTTTCTCCAATATACACACACACTCCAAAAATCAATGGGAGCCAGAAGTCTGGTGGTGAGGGAGAGAGTGGATCATCGTAGATGGATGAATTACAGGATACAAGACGCGAGGGTGACAAAGTGGCCCTGCTTTCATCCGCACAGCTTTTAGCATCATCAAGAACTCGTTCTTTCTCACTGTAAGCCTTTCTCAGCATGGAAGAAGCGTCACCATCCATCCTCAGAGTGGCCTGGGGCTCCTCCCCACTTCTTAGCCGATGCAAAGATCACTCTTCCATTCTTTGGAGAAAGGTCCTCGGAACCTTTCTGTCTGGTCTTCTATTATCCTGAATGGTGAAGTACAGGCTGCAGTCATGAGCCACATATCTTGCTGAGTCTGGAAGATGCAGCAAGTCTTGCTACTTTGCTTCTGTTTAGCACAGCACTGGACCGGCACCCTGGCATCCTGGCGCCAACAGGCTTGTGTTCGTTCAGTACCACTTTACAAGTGCATTAGCCCTTGGGAAGTCCTGGGTATCTGCTCCAAAAGCTGCCGCAGAATCAAAGGAAGAACCGCACTTCCACCAGGAGCCTACATCTGCAAATCTGAAAATGCTGAACTGACTTGGAAAAAAATGACACTGCTACTACAGATGTGTAATTCAGATTTTTCTACTCTTCCCCACTTTTCTTTGTTATAAAGAGTAACACTTGTCCCTCCTATAACAATTCCTGTCCCCTGAGAATTACTGCACAAACACTATACAGATGCAAATACCTTTCGCTTCTCCAACTGTACTTTTTAAAATTATTATTGAATATCTCTGTCCCACACAGCAGCAGGAAGCATGTCTATCTCGGTTAATGCCCTCTCCTCCAGCCCTAGCTCAGCTCCAGGTACATAATGGTGCTTACAGAAGAGAGCTGGATGAATTGCCAAGTTCCAGGATCCAGGCTGTGGGTGCTAAGTTCTGAGAAACTATGGTGAGAACGGAGAAGGCAAGGAAAGCATCCTGGGATGTGGCCTGGGGTTGAACTTTAAAAACCAGCAGCATTTAGAGAGGCAAAGGAAGGCCTCAGGTACCCTTTGGCTTCCTCCCCTCCACACCCCGCCCCCATGCCTCTCTCTTTTTGATGCCAGTAATGGTTGCCATGCCCATAGGGCAATCAGCAGGAAGTCGCCACCTACAGGTGAGTGCGGAGAAAGCACCGGGACAGAGCAGGTCTGCCCAAGCCAGCTTGAAAAAAGTTTAGTCCTTCTTTGACTGAAATGGTGCTCACTGATGGATCTCCTTGGGCCCTGGTTTCCCATTTCTACTCAGATCTGCCATATACATCCCCCTTTATCTTTCCTGGCCACATCAGCTCACTCTTCACTAAGCAGCTTCTTTTCCCCCCAAATCTCTAAATAAAACTTGCAATCTTGCCAAATATTTCTCCATCAAGTAGTATTTAGCAACATGAGTGCTACAAATGGATCACGAACAGATCAGATATCATACGTTTGTTTTCAAATCCTGGAAATACTTTCCAAATCATGTCTCTTTTTTTTTTTGTTTTCCTTTTCAGACACGTCATCAACCTCCTGACAATTTTGGCTGGGCCTGCCAGCAGGCAGCCTTAACTGCCCGACTCTGGCAGAAGGCTGGGCATGCATGGCTGGGGGAGGGTGGCTGCTGGTGGAGACCACCTGTAAGCAGCTTGATGACATAGCCCCTCTCTGTGTGATGCCCTGAGGGAGCCATGTGTGTGGTCGTGTGAGGACCTATGGGTGGGGTGCATGTCAGGTGGAACTGAAGAAACTGAGGCATGAGACTTCATGGGTAAATGGGAGCCCATGATGTAGAACATATGTGAAGGACAGAGGACGTGGGTTATGTGTGATGCGGGGGTATCTGTGACTTTGGGTGAGGTCCGTGTGTGCTCTGTGATCTGTGCGATATGAAGGATTGTGCAGTGTGTGTGTACGTGAGTGTGGTGTGTGGTGACTGTGGGGCATACTGGGTGAGATCTATTAGTGTGGTGTGGTGGGTGACCTGAAGCTTGGTGTGGGGTGGGCACTGGGGAGGGTGAGGAGGATGCTGGGAGGGTGTGTATCCCAATGACATCTTGGCCACCAGAAAGCAGCTCTGGGATTGGCCAGATCTGGGCTCTGAGACCCTCTCCAGGAGCAGGAGAGCTGCTCCTGCTGGGGAAGCCACTGGCAGAGTGGACTCCATGCAGAGGCTCAGGTCCAGCCTTGAATCTGCAGACCTGGAACCCATAGCTGGAGAAGCTAGGTGGCTGTCACCTGATGCCTGTGCCCAAGGTGACTGAAGCAAAGCAAATGAGGCAAAATGGTAAGCAGCTCCAATTCTGGATCAAGGGCCTGGGGAAGACACTGGAGCCCTTGGCCCAAGGGAAGTTTGTGGCTGAAACACACGTAGCTTCAGTCCCTGGGGCCACATTATCACTAATAATGACCTCAGCCCAAGGGAGACATAGTCTACTTTCCCAAGTGACAGATGGCCCTTCCATGAGGCCAGAGAAGGCGGCACCGAGGCAGGCTGCCCAGGGTCTCGTGCCAAGGCCAGTGCTCCTGCCACAGGGGCTGCCCCAGAGGAGGAGCCAGGCTCCGGTAGCGTCTCTTCCCTCCTAGACAGGTAACTCCCAGCATCTTAAGATTCAAATCTCGTGGCCCAGCCTCCAAGGCCCTCGGCTCTCTGGTCCCACTCTCGTGGCTAACCTGTGTCATCTCTGTGTCCCCCCCACTCCAGCCAACCTGAGGCAAGCAAGCAACCCTCAATGTTCGCAGCTCAAGACGCTGTGCAGAGAGTCCTTGCCTGAGAGCGGGGGGAGGGAGAGGCCTCTGGAGGCTGAGCCCAGGGGGTGATGGGCAGGACACAGAGAGTCACAAAGAACCTCTGAGGTGACCCTGATCCAATATTTTCAAATGCTCGAGAAAGCTGTTCATAATTGGCTTTTGAAGAAGGAATGCCTTCCTCTTGTCATTTAAAACTCCAACATGGGGCTTCCCTGGTGGCGCAGTGGTTGAGAATCTGCCTGCTAATGCAGGGGACACAGGTTCGAGCCCTGGTCTGGGAAGATCCCACATGCCGCGGAGCAACTAGGCCCGTGAGCCACAGCTACTGAGCCTGCGCGTCTGGAGCCTGTGCTCCGCAACAAGACAGGCCACAATAGTGAGAGGCCCGCGCACCGCGATGAAGAGTGGCCCCCGCTTGCCACAACTAGAGAAAACCCTTGCACAGAAACGAAGACCCAACACAGCCATAAATAAATAAATTAATTAAAAAAACAAACAAACAAAAAAACTCCAACATGACAAATGGCTTCTTCAAAACAGCTTGCAAACCAAGACAGCTTCAGATGTGGAGTCATGTAGAGGAGAAGACATCTGAAAAATTACTGCCAGGAGCGAATAACCCAAGAAACTTACCCCAGCAAGAGACTGGAGGGTCAGAGGGAAGTGTCAGCCCCGCGAGGGGCAAGCTGCTGGCACCCTTCCGCATGAAGCAACAGTGAAACACGTGGAAAAGCCCGTAATGACACAGTTGAGTTGTGCTCACGTCTTCGACAACCTCTCTTCTCTCCCCCACCTCAGATCCATTGTTCTTTGTGCTTGTTTTTCTTCTGGGGGCCTTAAGTCCCATCTGGGAGGCAGGATGAGAAGAAAAATCCACTCTTGTACCCCTCTTCTCGTCTCTTTTCTTCTCTCTTTCTCTGAAAGTGGGCACCCACCCTTTTTACTGAATGCAGAGTTAGTCCACTTCTTAGCAGGTAACTAGAGTTAATCCATTTTTAATTTTTTTAATTTTTATTTTTTTTTCATTGATTTAATCTTTATTTTATTTTGTTTAGTGCGGGCATGGGAATAAAAAGAGAAGAGATTTCACATTAACTAATTTCCTAAAAACTAGTTTCCAAGAACAATTGAATTCATTTTTTAAATCCAGTGGGAATACTCAGCCTTGGAATTTACCCCCAAATCAGCTGAGACAGGCACAGAGCGTCAAAATATTCCCAGCCTGAGAGATGAGCCCTCGCAGCTGTCTTTAGAGACTACTGCAACAGCCTCCTACCCAATCTCCATGCCCCCAGCATGGCCCCCAACCCCATCGTTCCCCACACCGAAGCCCAAGTGATCTTTCTGAAACACAATGTTGTTCCCCAAAACCCTCAAATGGCGCCCAAGTCCCAGCTCCTTAACATGGCACCCCAAGCTCTCCATGTCTTAGACCTGCCACTCCCACTCTTTATATCCACCAGAAATCCATGTCCTAAGGAAATCCTTTTGCTTTCTCAATTACATCATGCTTTTTCTTGTTTCTGACCAATTTGCACATGGGGTTCCTTCTGTGTAGAAAGCCCTCGCCTGTCTTATCTGCCTAGTTGACTACTATGTCCTCTCCTTCCAGAGTCTACTCAACCATCACCTCCTTTGGGGACATTCTTTCTGCCCCAAAACATCAATTCCCCTGGAATCCTCTCAACTAGAAGCAGTTTTTTCTCTCACAGGACTATGGGGTCTGGAAGAGAGGTAGGTGTCCTCTTTACCCCTCACTGCTTCCTCCAAGTCCTTTCTTCTTCCTCCTTCAAAGCCCTTGCTTCTTTGCAGTGCAAGTCATGAGACTTCAGCACCCAGCACTCCATCTCGCATTGGCCTCCCCCTTTAGTGACTTCAGCACTTGGCCTGGCTTACGGCCTTCCCCTCCACCACCACTCCTGTCATTCTTGGCAGCTTTAACATCCACAGAGATGATCTGTCCCCGGCACTCTGGTCTCTCTTATCCTTGGTCCCAACAGTTTCAATAATGCTTTCTTCCATCCCACCTCAGCCACCACCTCCCATGGTTGTACTTTACAGCTTTTCAAACAGTTACTTCAACCAATAACTGCATCACCTCTGAAATGTCAAGTAGCTCCACTCTTTGGCTACCTCTTCCCTTTATCCAGAGCAAGCGCTCCAGCAACTCTGATCTCATCGAGATGCTCAATCCAATCTATTCCCCTCTCTCCCCACCATTACCCTCTCTCCCCAAAACGCACACATTCTCACCCTCTTCCTTATCCAGCTCGGCTTCTTTGATCAGCACTGTATCCACTCTCTTGCACATGTTTGCTTCTTCTGCCCATTTTTCTCTACATATCACACCAGCCTGGAGAGACATGAACCTCAATAAACCTAGTTATCTGCTTAGTCTGAGTCTGTACCCAACCAGCCACTACTGCAGGAAAAATCACATCATAGTCATGCTAATTGGACTTGCTTTAGATTTGTAAGCACAAATCTCCACACTGCCAATAATCTGACTTTCTTGCCTAGTCAATTCATTTTCCAAGTCCCCAAGATAACTGTTTCGTATCTTCTCTATTCCCCTCAAAAGTCTAAAATCCCCTCACTCTCAGAAGATGGCCCTCTTCACCCTCTTGCCATAGGGATATGGACAAAGTATATTATTTCTTCTCCAAGCACAGCAAACCATTCTCTTTTCTCTGACTCTATCGCCTCTCAGCTTCTCAGGACCTTGCCCCTGCAATTATCGCCATATCTCCCATTATCTCTTCAACTCACCCCGGCTGGGCTTCCATCACTACCACCTAACAAAAATGGCTCTTATCAAGGTTACCAACGACCTGTGTTTTACTAGGATCACCGGTAAGTCTTCTGTCCTCATGATACTGAACCTCTCAGTAGCAGGAAATTGAAATGCATTCTTTTCTAGATTCCTGTGATGTTACTCTTGTCTGGTCTTCCATCTACCTCACTGACTGCTCCTTCTCCTTTGCCATAACCTGTGCTGTGCCCAGCCTAGAGCTCTGTCTGCAGCCGTCATCTCTTCCCAACTACTGGATGATCTCAAACACTCTCATGGTCCTAAACAGCAGCATTGTTTTGATGATCCCAAAGCGCCACGATTTCAAATCTAACATGGCACCAAAAGATCTACTAATCTTTTTCCTCTCTCTCTCTCTCTCTCCCCCTCTTTCACACAGACACACAGACACACAGACACAGACACACACACACTCATCAAGTCTGCTGTTCCCCAAGTCCTCATCTTAGTCAACAACAGAATCATTTACACAGTTGCTGAGACCAGTGACCTTAAATCACCTTTGATTACTCTCCTTCATATTCCGTATTTAATTCATCAGCAAGTTGGGGCAACATTACCTCCAAATATATCCCAAATTTGACTACTTCTTCCCTGTTTATCATCAAAATATTAGTCTAAACCACTGACATCTCTTACCTAGTTTACTGTAAATTCTTTCTAACTTGCTTCCCTTCCACCTCTCTTGATGCCACATAATACACTCTTCCCACAGCGGCTAGAGTGGTCTTTTTTTTTTTTAACAGACTTTATGTTTTAAAAAAGTTTAAGTTCATAGCAAAAATGAGCAGAAAGTACAGAAAGTTTCCGTGTACCCCTGCCCCCATGCTCGCTTAGCATTCCCCACTATAAACATCTCGCACCACCGTTGTATGTTTGTTACAACTGATGAACCTGCATTGACATGTCATTATCACCCAAAGTCCATAGATTATATTAGTGTTCGCTCTTGTTGTTGTAAGAGAGCATAGTTTACATTAGGATTCACTTTTAGTATTGAAAAATGTAAAATGACATCTATCCATCATTATAGTATCATACAGAATAGTTTTACTGCCCTAAAAATCCTCTGTGCCCCACCTATTCATCCTTTCCTCCCCCAACCCCTGATCTTTTTGCTGTCTCCATGGTTTTACCTTTTCCAAAATGTCATATAGTTGGAATCATACAGCATGTAGACCTTTCAGACTGGCTTCTTTCACTTATCAATATGCATTTATGTTCCTTCCATGTCTTGTCAAGTCTTGACTGCTCATCTCTTTGTGCTGAATAACATCTCATTTTCTGGATGTACCAAAGTTTATTTATCTACTCACCTACTGAAGGACATCTTGGTTGCTTCCAAGATTTTGGCGATTGCTGTCAACATCTGTGTGCAGGTTTTTGTGTGGACAAAAGTTTTCAACTCATTTGGGTAAATACCAGGAATTCTAGTTGCTGGATCATATGGTGAGAGTATGTATAGTTTTGTAAGAAACTACCAAACTGTCTTACATACCATTTTGCATTCCCACCAGTAATGAATAAGAGTTCCTGTTACTCGCCAGCATTTGGTGTTGTCAGTGTTTTGGATTTTGGCCATTCTAATAGGTGTAGTGGTATCTCGTTGTTTTACAGAGTTGCCTTTTTATTTATTTATTTATTTTAAATAATTTTTTTTTTTGAAATTCACGTTCTTTTATTTATTTATTTATTTATTTATGACTGTGTTGAGTCTTCGTTTCTGTGCGAGGGCTTTCTCTAGTTGCGGCAAGTGGGGACCACTCTTCATCGCGGTGCGCGGGCCTCTCACTGTCGCGGCCTCTCTTGTTGCGGAGCACAGGCTCCAGACGCGCAGGCTAAGTAACTGTGGCTCACGGGCCCAGTTGCTCCGTGGCATGTGGGATCTTCCCAGACCAGGGCTCGAACCCGTGTCCCCTGCATTGGCAGGCAGATTCTCAACCACTGCGCCACCAGGGAAGCCCTTAAATAATTTTTAAAAATTTATTTATTGCCATGCCACACGGCATGTGGGATCTTAGTTCCCCAACCAGGGATCAAACTCGTGCCCTCTGCAATGGGAGCGTGAGTCTTAACCACTGGACCGCCAGGGAAGTCCTCTAGAGTTGTCTTTTAAAATCCTAAATTTGATTGTGTTTCTCCTCTTTTTAAAGCTTTCCAAACATTTCCCATTACAACAACTGTCAGGTCCAAACTCCTTATGATGACCAACAAGGCCCTGCATAATTTGACCTCTACCCAGCCATTCCTTTCTGATTGGTCTACACCTATGTCATGCTGGTTGTGCACTTTGATTTCCACCCACTTCTTCACGTCATCAGATACCATTCTCCTCATGGCCACCAGCCAACTTGGCCCTCTTTCATTCTTCAAACATACCACGCTTGTTTCTGTCTTAGGGCTTTGCACTTGCCATTCCTTTTTCTTGAGGTGTTTTTCTGCCAGATCTGCCCATGACTGCCTCCTTCTCATCAGTCAGGTCTTGGCTTAAATACTAATCTCTAAGAGAGGACTTTCCTAACTCCAGGCACTTCTGGATGAATGGATGGATGGATGGATGGATGGATGGATGTGGATCCTGAATGGAGTGAAAGAAAACTTGGTTGCTGTGAGCTAGAATGCCACTATATCAAAGGAAGGAGAATTCCAGGAGTCAGTGGGAGCAGCCATTCCATGCCCCTGTCAGAGAAAAAAGGCTAAAACAGAAGAGAGAGTGCAGGATGGAATAGGGCAAACCGTAGCGAGCTGGCCATATCAAATGAATTAGAACAAGCTTTTGGAGGCGAACTGGAGAGTCCAATGCCTACAATCACGTTCCTAAGAACATATAAAGCACCAGACATTAATTACACACCAGCATATGAAATTGAGTGTCTGACGTACACACGTTGGTAAATTCCTAGAGCCTTAAACTAGAGGCAATATGCCTAGGTTAGGGAGGTGCCAGCTCTGAGCCTACTGCCTTGCAGTGTAACAACCACCCTCATCTGCATCTTTAGCTACATCCAGTTAGTTCAGAAATCCAGGCAGAGAATAAAATTCAACATCACACATTACCAGGAGCATCACAGATCAGCTGTGGGCTGGAGAGGATCCAAGCCTGTGCCATTTGATTTTTCTCATGTATGTAATTTCTTTTTTGATGCTGTGAAACCCAAAGCTTACTATTTTAACATTTATGACCAAAGATAATTGGCAACTTTACATCGCTTCTGTAATGACATTTTTCTCAAACCATGTCTGATTAAGACACCGTTTAGGTCATGGTGTCTCAAACTGTGGGTCGTGAACCATTAATTTGTCGTGAAATTGATTTGGACAGTTCACAACCAGCATATTTTTACCAAAATAGAGTAGATGAGAATAGAAAATCAAAGTGTATCACGCATAGTAAGGTTAAGTATTACTTGAGAAAACATATGTTTCAGTTATACATATAATGTATATATACACATACATATGTGTATAATGAGATACAATGTAAAATGTAGGGTCATGGCCAAAAAAGCAGAAGCTATGCTCTAGGTTTCACTTGGCTATATAAATATGCTATGAATAATGTATAAATACATTCTAAAATAACTTTAAAATCCATGTAGAATTTATTCATGTCAATGTAGAGCTGTCAGTGATAATAACCATCAAAAATGGTACACAACAGGTGTGGCAATCTAGAGCATTCTGAATTAAGGCTGGGATCCTGACATTCCACTAAACCACAAGTCTAGAGAATGAGGTTCTGATTTCTTTTCTTTTACTCTCTGGCATGATAGCTTTAGGAAATTCCCCCTCCCTTTTCTGGGCCTCAGATTCCTTATCTCTCTCTAAACTGAGGGACGGATTCATTTGCTTCCGAGAAGCCCTCCATGGAACTCATGCATTCGGAGTCTACTAGAGACTGCATGAAATGCTCAAGAACTTCAAAATCAAATAAACCGGACTCAAATCCCAGGTACTTACTTACCACTGAGTAACACTGCCAGTGTCCTTCATCAGAAATTGCGAATGAGGCTGCACCCTCCATGAGCAGTGATGAGGACTAGAGTCGATCGTGCAAAGCTCCTGGCGTAGGAGAGGGTCTCCATAAAAATGTCCATTGTTATGATGCCCGACTCTGCTTCTCCATGTCTGTACCGATGTCTGTGTACCTTTAACCACGGCCCAGCATTCCTCTCCTCAGTATCGCTCTAGTCTCACTCTAAAGGGTCCCTTTCTTTGCATGGTTGGCATTTCTCACAAATATTCATCAACAGCCTTCCCGGTTTCCATGACCGTGGTCTCTTCCCATCTCAGAAGCATGCCCTGCTGAGCCTCGGCTGCCTACGACTCAGCCCTCCTCCAGCCCTGTGGGTGCCAGGGTCCAGGCCTGAACTCTAGGTCAGCCCTAAGCCCATCAGAGAAAGCCACTCTTTACCCGTCAGCTAAATGCCTTCCTTTATGTCCGTCAATGCTGCATCAGAAAGTAGGAGAAAATGCTCCTGAGACTGCCACCTAAAATATATATAGAGAAATGTTAGAACAGAAGTAGCAAGTGCACATGAAGTCAAGTACATAAATTGTGAAATATGGCCTGAGCCTTCATTTTTTTTTATCTGTGACAGTATAAAAATCATACAAGTCTCTCAAATAGAATAGAGAAATGTGTAGCAATATCTCAGGCCATTTAACAATGGTGAAGGGCACCGGACCACACGAACACTTTAACCCTTCTCTGCTTGTACTTCTGTCCTATCCACATCCCTCACCTCTCACCCCTCTGCCCCTCATTGGCCTGTGAGAGTCATTTGAAGGAGAGCACTCCATGAGGTGTGAAGAGGCCTAGTAAAGTTGGATCCTGCTGTCCCTGTGCCACCCCACTGTTCTCTGGGTTATATAAGTTCTTCCAGAACCTTCTAAGCCAGCTCAGCCCATCTCAGTAGCTGACAAGACCATAGCTCTCAGGGAAATGAGGCTGCAAAGTCACTGGGGCCTGGGCTACTCCCTCCTTGCTCTGTCTTCTCAGTTACAGGCCCTGCACAGCTGATGGGCCTCTGCCTGGAGCTAGGGCATGCTGGATTCTGGAAAGGTCCACTGTGTTCTGAGCTGCAGGGTGTGGGATCCTGAAGCCAGAACCTAGGAGGAGGGGCAGATCTTATGAATCCAGGTTCATTTCCCATGCCAGAGAGTCCTGGATTTCTTTCTGCTGTGCCATGGCCCCTGCACCCTGATCTCTTCCTTAGGCCACACTTCTCCAGAGTCCAGCCCCCTCGCTGCGCTCTGTAACGGCCAGGAGGCCCAAGCGTCAGGAAAGATCCCCACCAGGCATGGCACGGCCTTGCCAGAGCCCGGAGTCCCCTGAGCCCCTGGATGTTGGACTCCACTCTGTCCTAGAGAGGGGCAGGAGGGAGGGAGATGTGGGGTAAAGGAGAAAATGACAGGGTAAGATCTCCCTTGTAGGAAACATCGAGACGAATGGAAGTTGCATGTGAGTACAAGTGGGGAAACTTCCTCTGGCCTCAGCTTTCAGAGGCGCTGATTGAGGGGACAGAGAATCCTGATCTAGACTGTTTCAGCTGAGCAGACCACCTGCTCCCCGGAGGGAACTGGACCAACCCAGCAGGCAGGGGCCGTCTGCCCCAAATGCCCGGCTCTCTCCCCACCCCCAGCCTGCCCACCTCTGCACCAAAACTCCATCTCACTGAAGCCGCGCTGGAAGGCGGGGCGGGTGGGTTTGCTGCATTAGCTACAGTCCCACAGCAAGAGTCCCTGGAGAAGGTCACAGCCCAGGGCGCTGCCGCCCGGGAGAGCAGATCTACAGGCTGCTAGTGGGGGCTATGGCCAGACTTGAGGCCTGGGCTTGGTGGAGGGTGGGAGGACCCCTGAAAACAGCCGGAGACACTGAGCACAAACCAACTGTACCTCGCAGTTATGCCGGTCTGCAGCTCTGTCTCAGAGTTCTGTCCCCACAGCAAGGAAGGAGCAAAGAAGGAAGGACAACAAAGAAGAAAGGAAAGGAGGGAGGGAGAGAGGGAGGGAGGAAGGGAGGAAGGATCCCCAGCTGCTGTGCTCCAGGCTAAACACAAAATCTCAGGGGGCAACTCAAAGGTAGAGGTATGACCAGCAGTCGGTCGCCTGCACATGATGCCAGCCGAGTGGTCAGCCAGCCTCTGACTGCCCAGCTCCCCACCCATAGTGGAAAGCTCTGCACCGGCAAGTCAGTCCTTCCAGAGGGCGGAAATTGGCCACACCACGACGGCCACCCGTAGATCCTAGTTCCACCCACTGGAGCCACACAGAGGTGGCCACAAGATGGCCCCTGAGATACATACTGAAGATGCTTTTCTGCCACCCCAGGATTCTCCAGGCTACACCCATCTGAGAGCCTTCACCTGGCCCTAGCCTGCCATGATTTCAGGAGAACTTACTACCCCGCCAGCCATATCTGAAAGAGTTGTAGAAGAGCGCAGTCCTTACCACTGACGCCCACCCTCTCCCAGGTCCAGGCTTGCTACTGGCTTCTGTTCCTCCCATCAAGACAGACAAAGCGTTCATTCCACTAAATTTGGTTGGAGTGAGGGTGGGTGGACATTTTGGTGACTTTTTTTTCCCTGAAGAGAACACTAATACTTATGGTTCCTTAAGTAAATGCACACTTACCCTCAAACACACCACCCTTGCAAAGGGCTAGAGGAGATGAAGCAAGTTGACATTGTTGCCTGAACCTAGAAATCACACAGCAGGAGAGAAGAAGAAAGTTCAAACAAATGTTTGTAAAAGCCAAACAAATGTTTTGGGCTGTTTGATTCCCATTCACACCCAAGCACTCTTGCTGATGGATGGGGGTTACAGGAACTCCCCCAGCTGGGGGTCAGTCTTCATGCAAACCGCCACTGCCGCCAAAGCCGTCTCTGTACAGTGAAAAAGATAAATGACCCTCCGCCCTCTCCCACAGATGATGTCACCTAGGCACCACCAAAGCGGGGCAGGGCGTACAGGCTTTGCACCCAGGCAAGACACACCAGGGCAGGGACCCTTCCTCTGGGTTCATGTCCCCTGTGCTATGGGGCTAAGAGGGAAGGAGCCATGTCTATGTTCCAGTAGCCGAGGCCAGTGAGCACACAACAAGGTGGAAAAGAGGCAGGGGCTGCCAACAGGGCTGAACATTGCCCACTTTCCTGAGCTGGAGTCTGGATGAACTTGGCAGCTACCAACCTGCTAGTCTGCAGGGTCTTGTACATGGGGAGCATGATTCCAATGGAAACAATAGGACAAGACCCAGGTCTAGACATGCCCTCCACCTGGGCAGCTGCCTGGACAGCTTTGTGCCTCGACTCATCTGAAAGGGGGCCAGGATTGCAGGAACACAGGCCCTTCCCTGGAGTTGGAGGGGGTGGACCTCATTACAGATAGCTGAAGCATCACTTCCCTGGCACAGGCAGAGGCCAGAAGTGGGCAATGGGCACCGGCTGACCTGAGAACAGCCTGCTTCCCAGGCCCATGTCTGGGAATTTTCTCTTTCCAAATATGAAAGAAATAAAAATAGGGAGGCAGGAAGGCCAAAATATGTTTGCAGAAACCTAAGTCTGGTTTTGAAACGCTTGCTCCCACCATTTCAAGGCTAAGAATAATGGAAGGAGCCGGGAATCCTGGCCGGGTCCCAAGGTGTGAGAGCACTTGGATTCGAGAGCACACGAGTATCTGTGCCACACCAAGTGCTCTGGAGCTAGTCAGAAGTGTCAAGAGCCTTTAGAGAAATGAATGAGCAGCTGAGTAAGAAATGTGACTGCTGACAAGCAGGAATTACCTCTATAAAACACTGCTAAGTATCAGCGATAGAAACAGTCCATGGCCGCGCAGCCCAGAGGGCAGAGTTGCCCACACATGGCTGAGCTCCAGCAGTGGCCCTGGCCCGGTCGGACAGATTCCACCCAGCTGGACCTTGGGACAAGACCACAGGGAAACTTAACAAACAACAAACAAAAACGGATCGGGTTCAGCTTGTCACTTCAACTCAGCTATCAAACATCTGGGTTTTCCCGTGACATCTTGTTATGGGCTAAATTGTGTCCTCCCCCACCTCCCCAAATTCACAGGTTAAAGTCTTAACCATTAGTACTTTCCAATGTGACTGTATTTAGAGATAAGTTCTTTAAAGAGGTAATTAATTTAAAATGAGGTCATTAGAGTCCAATATGACTGGTGTCCTTATAAGGAGAGGAAATTAGGACAGAGAAACATACAGAGGAAAGACCACATACAGATGCGGGGAGAAGATGGCCATCTACAAGCCGAGAAGAAAGGTCTCGGAAGAAACTAACCCTGATGACAACTTGATCTTAGACTTCCAGCATCGGGAGCTGTGAGAAAAGAAATTTCTATTGTTTAAGCCACGCAGTCTTGGTACTTTGTTACGGCAGCCCGAGCATACAAATACACACCTGGTTTGCTTGTTCTGTGTGTTTAATGAAAGTGGACTGAAGTTTTCATTTGTCGTAAGGAAACAGAGGGGATGTGAGAGCTTTCACACATCCGAAGCCCAACCTCACGGACGGGGAAGCCACTTGGTTCTCTGGAGCCCAAGAGGACGGAGGAAAGGGACAGATACTGAGTGAGTCAGGCCTTAAGATAAGCTCTGTACACTCATTGTAATCCCCACAACTCTGAGAAGCAGGCACAGATATCCCCATTTCACAGATGGGGAAGGTGGTTCTTAGAGGTGGTCACATGCATTCAATGGCAGAAGGGAGATAAAAATCTGGGTTTGTCTGACTGTATAGCTTATTCTCCTCCATCCAACCAGAACCAATGATATAAATTCTGGGGGGCAGTTGACCCCTCTAACGACTGAGCCCTCTACAAACGAGAACGGATACCACACGTGGCAGGAATTTCCCTAACTAGAGGCATCCGGGCAGGGGCTGGGAGACAGGGGATGTTGAGGCCATGGTTTCCAGTCACGTGTCTGCTCCAACATCCAACACAACCTGGTTAGGTCACACTCTTACACCTCCCGCCCACCACCCCGACAGGCACACACACACCCAGGGAGACGGTCTGAATCACTGAGGGGTGTAATGTGAAACTGCACCCCCAAGTGATTCTAGTCTGTCACTGTGGGAGGTGTCCCCGCTGGGAATCCTCACAGGAGGGAGTTGGGTTGGATGCTCCCAAAGACTCTTCTAAGCCCTGAAAGACCACAGCTCTTGAACATCTATGGAGCCTTGATAGGACACACAGCCCTCTGGCCCGGCGCCTCCAGAACATTCCCCAGAGCCATGGTCAGGGTATCCACACTGGATCTTCAATGACCTCAACCTCTTTTTGCAAAACATAGCAGTCTGGCTAAAAAGAGCAGCGGAGGGTGCCCAGGAATTCCCTGGGTAGGTCAACACCAAGGCCCCACAAGGCTGGACTAAAAGTGTGCTGTGTTTATTCTCACTTGGTCAGATCCAGGGAGGAAAGCGGAGAGCAGCGTCTGGGCTGGCAGGTCGGCACCGCCCCACCCTCCCAAACTGTTCCAGCTGAGACAGGACAAGCTGTTCTGCCATCATGACCCTGCCAAGGAGCTGATGACAAAGGCCAGGCTCATGGCTCCAAGCCCTGCAGCCTCTGGTTCCAGCTGGGGTCACTGAGGCCCCCATGGAAGGCCAGCCTCGTCCTGAGGCGAAGGAAGGAAGGGTGGGCACCCGGCCAGCAGCACACAGGCTCAGAGCCCGGTCAGCGGGGCCACTTGTCCCCTTCTGACCTGGGCCCTGGTGCTGGTAACTGCACTTAGCCCTCCATCGGCCTCCCTTTCCTGCTACCTCCGAGCCTGGGGTCCTTCGTCCTCTCCGCTTCTCTCTAGCGCTTGCTCCAGGGAAAGAAGACTTGAGTCTGGACTGGCACCCCCTTGGCAGAGAAATTTCACTACAGGTTTCAGCTGTAACTTCCTCAGGGAAGCGTTTCCTGACCCGCCAACACGGGGTTACAGGCTATACTGCTGTTCTCCTAAAACCTCCTAGGTAATATTTATGACATTATTTATGACATTGTCTTAAATTTATCTGTTTACTTGTCCTCTGCCCTACTAGAATATAAGCACCTAGAGGGTAGGAACTGCCTCTTTTACCCTTCCATTCTTAATGCCTTGCGCAAGATAGAAACTCAAACAGCGGTGGCTGAATAAATGGATGGAGACAGATGGAAATTTTAAGGGATACGGCAGACCTCTCCACCCAAGCCAAAGCCCATCCTCATTAAGTCTTGCCTCAGGGTGCTCACTTCAGAAGGCCTCTGGGAAAGTTCAGGAAGATCCTGATGCATGATCCTGATAGGAGGGAATTCATCCATGGATCCAAATGATGCCCTCCCTGGCCTACAGAGAAGAGAGAGGATGGAGCAGCTTTGGGGTCCCCTGCCTGACAGGGAAAAGTCAGCAGCTCCAGGCACCTGATGATGAGAGAGAGGGAAGTGGGGCACAAGAAAGGATGAAGGGAGGACGGTAGAGCCCGCAAGCCCAGGGGTAGAGAGAAGCCCCAAAGCCAGACTCTCTAGCAGTCAAATACCTCAGCCCCCTGGCCCCAACCTCTGCCCACACGAAGTTCCCAGGAGCACAGATGAATCTTGATCAAGAATGTTTGAGGCTGCTGCAGTCCCCCCAGAGCCAGGACCCACAGGCCTGGGAGGTAGAAAACAGGGATGTGGGACCGATAGCGCAAGTCCGTGTGCCCGATGCACAGTGAGGCCAAACAAACCAAAACGTCGGAGTTTGGAGCAGAGAAAGGTTTATCGCGGGGCCGTGCAAGGAGACGCGTGGGTCATGCCCTAAAAAGCCCTGAGCTCCCCGAAGGGTTTGGGCAAAGCATTTCTGAAAGCCAGGTGAAGGAGGTGGGTCACAGGGCACGTGATCAGATCGTGCACAGTTCTTTTATTGGCTGATGGTGAGGGAACAGGGAGGTGTCACAGGGGTTAACTTTATCAGTCCTTAGGTTCCGGGAGGCCTGGGGCTCTGTGTTCAGGGTCATCAAGTAGTCAACATCTTCCATTTGGTGGGGGGTTTTTACATCTGTCAAACAACTCAGGAAATGTGCGTCAGATACTATTATCTAGGTACATCCGAGGGGAACTAAAGCAGAGGATATGGGGGAAGGCCAGTCCCGGGAAGGTCGCATAGGGTCCAGCTCCGTTACAATTCCTCCCTTTTCTCTGATACTCTTCAATCTTGAGGAGAACAAGTTTTGAACAAGGAAAAGACTAAAGGTTCAGACAAGGAGGTTAATCATAAACTTGACGGAGGTACACACGGGGTCCTGCTCGGTTACAGGACTACCTTGTCCGGCTCCGTATTCCCTCAGGGGGCTCCCAATCTAAACTCTACAAGAGCCTAAACTACATGGGGTAACTGGTAAGATACAGACAGACAGCACTAGGGAGACCCAGACAGCAATGTGTCTGGTGGCCAGGTGAGACTCCCTCAAAGATGGTCCTGGGTCTGGACTTTGATGGGGGAGGGCGGGTGGGCAATGGGGGTTGGGGGGGAACATCAGGCGGGGTTGAGAACATGATGGGTGTGGTGTGCTCAGGAGAATCAGGGAGATGCCGGAAGACCCCTGTGTTGACGTAAAAAAAATATATGCGCGATGTGCGAGTTGCGAGTTCAGTTTTATTCGGGGCAAAATGACGACTGCAGCCCGGGAGACAGATAACTGAGAAACTGCTCGAGGAGGCGTTGGGAGGAGCCAGGATAAATAGGAGTTTTGCAACAAACAGCAGGTAATTGGGAACTTCAAAAGATTATTGTTAGGGCTTCCCTGGTGGCGCAGTGGTTGAGAATCTGCCTGCCAATGCAGGGGTAAGCGGGTTCGAGCCCTGGTCTCGGAGGATCCCACATGCCGCGGAGCAACTGGGCCCGTGAGCCACAACTACTGAGCCTGCGCGTCTGGAGCCTATGCTCCGCAACGGGAGAGGCCGCGATAGTGAGAGGCCCGCGCACCGCGATGAAGAGTGGCCCCCGCTTGCCACAACTAGAGAAAGCCCTCGTACAGAAACGAAGACCCAACACAGCCAAAAATAAATTAAAAAATTAAAAAAAAAAAAAAGATTATTGTTAAATAAAGAAAACCAGATATCTCAAGTTAAGGAATTTAGCGCTTTTCTAGGTATGGGAAGATGCAAGAGTCTGGGCTCACGGGCAATCACTCCTTTGATATGCACCTCAGCTATCTGGGGCCTGTATTTTCACATCCTGAGTTTCCTCGGGGCTCACTGCGGGGAGTGGCTGCAGTCTGATGGCTGCTAGATGGCGGGCATTCTTTTCAACCCCGAGTTTCCTCAGGGCTCACCAGCTCACTTTGGACGGCTGCAATCATTGGTGACTGTGACATCGTTTATTGATATGGCAGGAAATACTCCATTTATAGACATTCCATTCCGTTTATAAATATTCCATTTACCACCTGAAACGCCTGGAAGGATGGTGGTCTCGAGCTGGCAGCCGGTGTGCGATGACCAGGCTCTGGAACAGCTCTGAATGCCAGGGCGCATCAAATCCTGGCGCCTGTGTTCACATCCTGAAACCTGCTTGTACTTCCTTCTTCAGAGTTTGGTTTCACTACCCCCATTTCCTGACCGTACCTGACCCCGTATAGGCGCCATGGTGATGTCTCAATTAGCTTGGCCTGGCCAGTGGAAGGCTAGCCCACTCCTACTCTCCCAGGGCTAGTCATGGGCACAGAAGGCCCTGGAAAGTGGGTTATGCTGGACCAAGGCATGTTGACCAGACCGGCAACTTTATTTACCAAGCTGTATCTCTAGGAGACGTACATATGTCTGTGGACAATTTAAAAACAATGTAAAATCGACTCTTGGTGGGCTTTCCTTTTCTTATTACCTTGCTCTCAGCAACGTCGGTGATAAGCCCCCTCCCTGCCCAGACAGACTACTACCACCACCACCCCCATCCGTGGTCTGCCGCCGGGTGTGGACACTCGTACTGTGCAAGGACACAGTGACCCGATTTAGGTCTCACCCTCTCTGCCAGCAGGCCTGGGGAATCCAGTTCTCTCACTGCCCCACCCCAGTGAACCCTCCCTGCTGCAGCTGGAGGTTCTCCATTCCCCACACGTGGCCCTGTCACAACCCTGCTCAAGAGTCGTAGTGTTGTCCTGTCCCAACTGCTTAGCAGGACTTGCACGACTCTTCTTCATTCTCCCAAACCCATTGGCCTGGCCTTTTCCCCACTCTTCCCCCTACTCAAGCCCCCATGCCATTGAATGAGTCATTGCCTGGGCCTGAGCTTAACCGTTGACTTCCACCCTCTCATCAAGGCTCAGCGGTAACCTCCCGTCCCCCTCCTCCTGGAAGCTTTCCTAACCATGATTCCTTTGGACAGTGGCTGAGCGGTGCCACCTCTCCTTCCCACACAGTTAGTCTCATCATCTTTGTCTGTGAAGATGTCTTCTCACCTTTCCGTTGAGGCCGTAGATAACTAGAGGGCAAAGCCTAAGCCTACCTCCCGTCCTGCTGGACAACCCCCTCCTAGCATTGTGCCCTGCATCCAGCAGGTGCACTTGAGTTGGACTTTGGTGCCAGGACTACCAGAGGGCCTAGGATATACTTAACTGGTGAACAAGGCCCTCAGGTTATACCCTCTTGGAGAGAATCCCCCTCCACCAGAACAATCCTGCTATGCCGCGTGGTCT
The DNA here is from genome assembly GCF_028021215.1 of Eschrichtius robustus. Lineage (NCBI taxonomy): Eukaryota > Metazoa > Chordata > Mammalia > Artiodactyla > Eschrichtiidae > Eschrichtius > Eschrichtius robustus. The sequence goes on from NC_090838.1 coordinate 14,892,868, forward strand.
TGGCTGAAGAAGGCCCCAGGGAAAATAAGACAACCTCAGAAAACCCCACTTATGTCTCCAGGACCAGTGACAGCTTTGGCTGCATGGCACCAAGACCGTCTACCTAATTTGTGGAACCCAATGCAAAATAAAAATGCAAGCCTCTTTTCAAAAAGCACGAAAAATGTGCTATTAAAAGTGCTAGGGGGCCTCCCTGGCGGCGCAGTGGTTGAGAGTCTGCCTGCCAATGCAGGGGACACGGGTTCGAGCCCTGGTCTCGGAGGATCCCACATGCCACGGAGCAACTGGGCCCGTGAGCCACAATCACTGAGCCTGCGCGTCTGGAGCCTGTGCTCCGCAACAAGAGAGGCCGCGATAGTGAGAAGCCCGCGCACAGCGATGAAGAGTGGTCCCCGCTTGCCGCAACTGGAGAGGGCCCTCGCGCAGGGGCGAAGACCCAACACAGCCATGAATAAATAAATAAATAAATTAAAAAAAAAAAAAAAGTGCTAAAATATAAAGCTTTTTACTTTCTTCTGCAGTCTCTTTCTTGACCTGTTACGGTGCCTTGTTTTATTTTTTAATAAACTTTATTTTTTATAATAGTCATTGATTTGCAGAAAAAATGGTGAAGATAGTACAGAGTTCCCAGTTTCCCTTATTATTAACATCTTACGCTAACACGATGCAATTGTTACAAGTAATGAACCAATATTGATACCCCACTGTTAACTAAAGTCCACACTTGATGCAGATTTCCTTGGTTTTTACCCGATACCTTTTTCTGTGCCAGGATCCCATCCAGGACACCATGTCACATTTAGTCATCATATCTCCTTAGGCAACTCTTGCTGTGACAGTTTCCCAGACTTTCCTTGTTTGGATGACCTTGACAGATTTGAGGAGTGCTGGTTAGGTATTTGGTCAAATGTCCTCTATTGTGATTTTGTTTGATGTTTTTCTCATGATTAAACTGGGGTTATGGGTTATTGAAAGGAAGACAGACCATAGAGGTAAGATGTCATTTTCATCAGATCATCTGAAAGGGACACGCTATGCGCAAGACATCGCGGTTCATGTTGACCTTGATCACCTGGCTAATGCCGTGCTTGCCAGGTTTCTCCACTGAGAAGTGACTCTACTTTCTCCCCTTTCCATTTGTTACTCTTTGGAGGGAAGTCATCATGTACAACCCATACTTAAGGGATGTAGAATTACGTATCACCTCCTTCGGGGTGCGGTATCTACGTAAATTATTTGGAATTCTTCTGCACAGAAGATTTGTCTGTTCGTCCCCATTTATTTTTGTATTCAATCATTCATTTATATCAGTATGAATTCATAGATATTATATCTATTTTATATTTTATTTATATATTTATATATTTATATTTATATATTTTTTATAAAGATATATTTATATTTATATTTTATTTATATCTATTTTATATTTATTTGATAGATATATTATTTTATACTCTGGGTTATAATCCAATACCACTTTATTTTCTTGCTCAGATGTTCCAGGTTTGGGACATTTGGGACCTCTTTCAGTTAATTCCCATGTTCCTTTGATATATCAATACTAAACAACACTCTCCTGTCCCCTGAGTCCCTTTCCCTCTGTGCATATTGACAGGAAAAGATAGGACACTTGACACTGAGATTGAGCCACAGGCATTGAAACCCTGGCCCCCTCAGCTATGTGGCCTCTACAAGTCATTTCGTCTCCGAGGTCTCGGTTCCTCATCTGTAGAATGGGGGTCCTGATGCTCGCCCCAGAGACCTGCTGTGAGTATTCACTGAAGCGCTTAGCACAGCTCCCTGCTCATAGGAAGTTTTCCATAAACGGGGGCTGCGGTATCACTGACAGCTTCACTCTCTGACACCTGGCCCTGAGTTCCAAGGACATCAGAGAGAAAACCTGTTTCTCTAAGCCTTAGAAGTCAGCTTGGGCAAGCTCTGTGTCCCTTATGCCAGAAAAGATTCCCAGGTGAAAATTACCTTTGCCACGTCTATACCTCAATAAAGGTCATTTCCAAATATTCACCTCATAAATGAACTGTCCAAAGAGCAGCTAATTGAAGCCACTTAGCTCTACAGATTTGCCTGCCAGCGGGCCAGGGTGGGTGGATGCACGTTGACCTGCAGCGACGCACAGACTTCCGCTGGGCAGATGTCTGAGCACGGCGATTCTGGACCAAGAAACTGGTCACACAGCACACCACCTGTGACCTCGCAAACAGAAGGGTGTTCCTTGGCCTCCACTTGCCTCCACCTCTTTCTTTTAGCTCTTTGGAAATCCAAGCCCTGAGAATAGCGACTTCCTGGCCATGGAAGGACTCTGAATCAAGGTCAGGTGCCATCCTCAGGCCTGTACACCTGCCCACACCTTCTGAGACAGGGCTTAGCCCAGCACACCAGGAGGGGCACCCAGAGCCTGGCCTTTTCCAGGAGGGACACGAAGGACATCTTTCTACAGAGAGGGATGGGGATTTCCCCCACTTGCCCCTTCCACCTGCCCTGTGATGGGGTAGCTCTGGATTCTGGAAACCCACTTGCTAGCAGGACTAACTGGGACAAAGAAGCCTTGCTGGTGGTCCCCTGGGGGGAGGTGAGGGTCTCTTCATCCTGGCCCAGCTGATGGGAGACTTTACCCAGGTGGGTTATCTGGGGATACAGGTCCATTTGCAGAGACTGGTCAGGGACTGCATTTGGTGCTCCACTGGGAAACCTTGCTTAGCCTCACTGACTTCCACTCACCCACCAAGCGTTTACTGAGTACCTACTACATGCCGGATCTTGAGCTGGGTGCTGGGTGCTGGACTCTTGGGAAGCACCAGGTCTCGTGTATATGAGCATTAAGTAGCTGTAACTAATACTTTTCTTTGAGTACTTATTATGTGGCAGAAACAAAACTAAGCACTTGACGTGTAATTAACATGTAACTAAGCCTCACTGTTAAACTATGAAATCATTACTGTTACTATGCCCATTTTACAAATAAGGAAACTGAGGCACAGACCACTTAAGAAGCTTGTCTAAGGTCACAGAGTGTGTCAGGTGGTTCTCTGGGAAGCAGACGCCAAGATAAGTCAGAAACGCCAGAGATTTATTGGAATAATGCCTGTGAAAGATAAACAGGGCCGTGGGCAGGAGTCTTCACACTGCAATGCAGTCCTGACACCTGTGAAAGGAGAAGAGGGAGGCAGGGAGATTGAGTAGAAGAGTGTCATACCAGGGTACATATCTGAGAAAATAGTAGCACAACAGGTAACTCCAGTGCAAAGGCTGCACACAGAGGGCCTCGCACTGAGCAGAGATGCCCAGGCCCCAGCATCCCCACTGCACTCCGTCATCGGCTGAGAGCAGCCTGGCCTCAAACACTGTGAAGGGCCCCAAAGGTGCTGCAGCGGGAGGCCACCAGCTAAGTGCCCTCCCCACAGCTCCGTGACAAGTTCTTTCTTGGCTGGAGGTCTGAGCAGCCGACCCCCGTGACTGCCACAGCAAGAAGCCGTGGCTCGAAGCAGGTCTTTTGCTGACTCCAGAGCCCACACCCTTGTCCATTACGCTAGACTGAGAAGCTCATGGATGATTAGGTCTCTGAATGCTTTCTGCCAAACTTATCACGATGCCAGTCAACAAGCTTCACAGAGCCCTAACGTGTGCTCATCCCCATGGGGTGTGAAGACAAAGCCTGGCCCTGCGTAAAGGAAATCCTCGGCTGGGGAGGGTCACAAACCGACAAAAACGGGTGCTGAGATGAACCAAACACAGTCCCTACCTTCAGAGAGGCCTCCTTCTAGATGGAACCAGCAACCAGACAATTCTAAGAGCAAAACAATGTGTGAGAAGGGGAGGCACAAGCAAAGGAGAGCCCTAGCCCAGTCCCAGAAGCAGCATGGAAGGCTTCCTGGAGGAAGCGGCTTCTTAATGGGTATCTGGGAGGTGGCTAGGCATGGGCGGGATACAGACGGGTAGTTGTGGGGGAGGAGTGTTGTGTGTTTCCCAGTGAGAGGTGGGGCGGGGGGGAGGGAGGGAGGAGCAGGGAAGAGAGCAGGAGAAATAACATTTCTGAAAGAATTAACAGCATCTGCAAGGGCCCAAGAAAAGGGACAGTACATTCACAGAGCCGTCAGTTCTTCTGGAAGGCTGCGGATAAGGAGGGCAGCCAGGAGAAGGGAGGTGAGCTAGTGAGTGGCCCCGTCAGGCCTTTGTCCTGAGGGCAGCAGAGGGAAAAGCTGCAGTGAAGGGCTAAGCCGTGTGGGACGGATGCTGACCGCAGTGAGAGCGACCAGTGAGAACCGGGCGATTCGGGAAGGTTTTGGGGGGTTGGGGAGCCCTGACAGATTTTCAGCAAGAATGACTCAAGTCATGAGAACCGACAGAGCTCCCGTTAGGGTTCACACGCCATACTCCCCACCAGCCAGACCTTGACCCAAGCAGAAGGAGACGTGGGAAACTGAGAACTGGCGATTCTATTTCTCCATCTCCACCCTCCGAAGGGAAGTTTCTGAGGAATATTGGCTCTTTCTGGCAATGTTGTCAATAATACTGTTAGCCAAGATGTCCCACTGCCTCTGTTCTCCCACCCCAAAAGTTCAACCATCTGTTTGATGCCTACTTTGACTTCCCTAATTAACTCCACACTCCAGGCAGCCCCTTACAACCCAAATTGTTTTTCTTAAAATGTATTTTAGAGTTTAAGTAGCCGTGGCTCAAGCTCATCTCCAGGTTGTAGACGGTTAAGACTTCTCTGTGATCTTCATGTCGAGCATCCTTATTATTCACTGTTGTGTAAAAAACACTCCAAACTTTGTGACATGAAACAACATTTATTATTATTATTACTATTATTATTATTACTATTACTGCTACTACTACTATTATTATTATCACCTACAGTGTGGGAGGTTGGCAGGCTCCGCGAGGTGGTTCTTTCACACAGTTTTAGTAAGAGGGGGGCTGGAGCTGGAGCTGGAGATTTAAGCCTTCCTCACTCAGACGTCTGGCGACTGACGCCAGGGCTACTAGCCAAAACACCTGCGTGGATCCTCGTCACACGGCCTGAGCTTCCCCGCAGCAAGTGTCCTAAAAGAGGAAGAACCAGTCTGAACCTTTAGCAACCACTATGACCTAGCCTTGGAAGCCCAGAGCACCACTTCCCCACACTCCGCTCACCGAAGCAGTTGCAAACCCCACCCAGGTTCAGGGAAGGAGGACAAAGATCTGCCTCTTCATGGTGGGCTGTGAGGTCACATTGCAAAAAGAACATGTGGCTGGGAGATATCACCATGGGCATCTTTTCTGTGCTTTATATTTTTTAATAGCTCTTTACTGGAGTATAATTGCTTCACAATACCGTGTTAGTTTCTGTGGCACAACAAAGCGAATCAGTCATATGCATACACACGTCCCCATATCCCCTCCCTCGTGAGTCTCCCTCCCATCCTCCCGATCCCACCCCTCTAGGTCATCGCACAGCACCGAGCCGATCTCCCTGTGCTATGCTGCTGCTTTCCACCAGATGGGTGTCTTTTAAAAGTACACCTGCCACAGACGTGACAATTCACATCCCTTGACAAGCAAAATGCCCTCATGCTCTCCCCAAGGGTTCCCAGATCTCACTCCATTACGGCAAGGCTTGACTGCAGGATCTTTTCATCTAAACCAGGTCCAAACACCAGCGAGGGCCCACAGGCACAGTTCCTCTTCTATGGTGTCTCCACTAAAGACCCAGAACCAGCGTGACACATCATCTGCCCCTTACACACCCAACATACAATGGTGGGACAAGCCCAAGATAACTGCTATACAGACTACTGTTCAAAAAAAGGGAAAACAGGAGGCATCCAAAAGTAACTGGATCAGAGCAATTCTCCGCTACATGGACAAATGATCTAAAATGTAAAAATTTGCATTTATTCCTATAAGTTTTCTCCTTTTCATTCTAACCCAAAATTATTAGCCCTTGGCCCTGGGGAGTGCTAAATGGAAGAGAGATGAACCCCTGGAGAGGGCAAAGGAAGAAGTAGAGTATTGTCTTGGCTCCCATTGGGGGCACTCGTCTCCACGTGGTCATGGGGCTCTATCAGCAGGCATGTCCTCACGACCACACTCTCCTGGCCCAGCCCACTGGCAAATGACCACACAGCACCAGTCTTATGTCTTCTCTAAATAAGCTGGGACATAGAAGTCGCTTTGATCCGATGCTGGTGCCAAGCGGGGAGCATATGAGTCTAAGGCTGTCAGCAGCCATCTTCCGCATCCCAGGGGGGAAAGCTATCTGCAGAACAAAGCCAGCGGTAGTGGGGAGCAGAGCCAAGGACTTGAGCGAACAGAGTCCCGATGATGCCATTTGAGCCAGACCTCTACCCCAGGACCTTCAGCCAATAATAAATGCCCTACTTTGCTTAAGATATTTTGGGTTACATTTTTATCACTCGCATCTGACAGCGTCCTAATACACACCCATTTTCTCCCCAAGTTCTTTGTTTTCAGCTAAGGCCTGACCTCCCATGGGCCCTCTTCATCCTTGTATATGAAGGAGGCCCCCTGGAGTGTATACGTCAATCCTCTAGCCGTGGGGCATTCCCATGAAGGGAGGAAAGCCTGCTCTCTCCTTCCTGGATCCTCCAGTTTTTCCAAGCTCTGGAAATAATTGGAAGGTAACCATACCTCACACATGACAACCGTCTCTACTCAAACTCAAGCCTGCCCTGCCACCTACATTGACCATGACTGTGAACGCGCGCACTACAGAGGAAAGTGCTAGGATGGTCTCACAAGAGAGCTGCACGCTTGGTGCAGACCACCCCGGACGCTGCCCCAGTGAGGACCAGCCACTCTCCCAGGGCTCTACCTGTCAGCTCCTCTTCTATATGACTTGGAAGCTGCTAGTATCAACATGTCAGCCGGAAATGGCTCTTTAATCACTGCAAAGTCCCTCCTGATTGTAAAGATTAGCTCAACCTCGGGCCTCGGCCTCGGGCCAAATGAACCTGCTTTGGTGACAAATTCAGAAGCCAGAGGCAGGGAGTCTAGAGGGAGCTTGCCTGGGGGTCGTGGCCCTCCCAGGGGCACTGAGAGCCCGTGTGTGAACACCACTGGCCTCGGGTCCCTTGTTTCCAGCCCCAGATTCCCTCCAGGTGCTGCCAATCACCTGAGCTTGGTTTGGTTTTGCAGTGAAGAAGCTGTTTTGGGGGTTTGGGGAGGAAGAGGCATTTGGGCCAGTCACCTGGTTACAGAAACGCACCTGGCTCTCGATTTTTCCGCAATCCTGAGCAGGCTGTGGCTGGAGGCACTGCTGGCAGGGTTTTGGAGACAATAGGAAAGGTCTCAGCAGCTGAAGTCCTCCGTGCCTGGTGCCCCTGCATGGACACACTATACGACTCCAGAGGAAAACGGCCTAAAAATGGAGCCTTCTGTTATTGTACAATACAAATTTGCAGCTCGATTTAATTTGGAAACGGGAAGAAAAATGGGATGACATACTTGATGTGCAGACCCTGATGTTATCACCTCAGAATAAACCTGTGCCAAGAGGTGTAAAGTTATGAACTAACAGGGAAAACAAAGAAACCCGTCTTGCTTAATCCTAATGAAAAGGATGACACGTCTCACACTCAGACTCTATTCAGGGCCCTGCCCTGTCACACACAGGCATGCCAATCACGTGAGCACCCCCTTTTGGTCACGTGGGCACCCCTCTTGATCACGTGCACACCCCCTTCCAAAATAACTGGGATTGTGTGTGAGAACGATTAGCCAAGCTGAGCAGCAGTCCCACTCACAACTTGGTCAGATTACACGCATTCTATGCCTGTGTAGAACCCAGGGCCTTGGATAACAGGGGTCTGAGAAAGAACGACAGGGTGGGGGGCAAAGGAGGGTCAAAGGTGCCAGATGCAGCAAAAAAGCCTGAGTCAAAAGCAGTTTGGTGACATACCCTCTGATGCCCATCAAACTCCACGTCTCTCCCATTCTGCACTTTGAACCCAGAGCAGCCTACACATGAGGCATGACCCAGGGGAGGGGAAGATATTTTCTTTCAGACCCTAAACATATGTCACTCATTTGCATGGACGCTCCAGTGGGCTACAGGCTACAGAAAGGCTGGGATTCTCTAGGGCCATACCACCTCCCACCATGTAGCTGTAGCTCCATCCCCACCCTTGTGCCCAAGAAAGTATTGTCCGCTTCAGCAGATTAACTACTGTCATTAACAAGCCACCTGTGGCTCAGCTCACAATAGTTTCAGATGCCCAATATGGCAGACATCACCATCTGAGTGGCTGACTCAACCAGCCAATGGCACAGGCCTATTTCACGTGTTTATTCCACCAAGACTTCCCCTCTGGTCCTGCCTTCAGAGCCTCTTCAACCTCACTTCCCCCGTGGTAGGTCCTCAGCCTTTGAGCGTGAACTTGAAAAACAGTGGATCCTCATTTATTGGAAAGCATGTTTCTAAACAATACCCAGTAGATTCTCCAGTGCCCCGTGAGGTGGGGTTAACTACCATCCCAATCCTCTTAAGACATATTCGTTTATTTTTTGAGCACCTACTATGTACCAGACACTCTTCTGGTAGTGACCAGAACAAAGATCCTTGTCCTCAGGGAACTTACATTCTAGTGGAGAAAGGAAGACATTAAAAAATAAGCCTAATAAATATGTACATTATAAACAGTACATTATAAGGTAATAAGTGCTGTGGAAAAAAGACAGAAGGGGCAGGTAAGAGGGTTCGGTTTGCAGAATTGAACAGGGTGGTCGGGGTTTGCTTCGTTGGTTTGAGCAAACACTCGAAGAAAGTGAAGAGTTTTAGACAAGTGGGCAGAGAGGGAACAGTGTTCCAGGCAAAGGGAACAGCCAGAGCAAAGGCCCTGCGGCAGGACAGGTGTGGTACCTGTGAGGAGCAGCAGGGGCCACTGTGACTGGGACAGAATGAGCCAGGGGGAGGTCAGTGGAGAGGAGGTGGAGGGGAACAAATTGTTCCAAATAGACGGAGTGAGTTCCACCCAAGCCCCGAGAGGCAGGACCTCACATAAGTCGGGCGGAACGCAGGCCCCTCGCTCAGAGCCCCAGCTGCTTCCCCCGCCGATTCAGGGCGCACAGGCTTTCTGCTCCCAGTAGCCCTCCTCCTGCCTTCGGTCCCCACCACTCGGCCAGCAGACCCCGGACCCGGCCACCACACACCAGGACAGGCTGCTCTCTCTGGACCCCCAAAGAAACCATCCCGCCTCACCCCTTCCCCTGGCCCTGTGCTGGCAGGAGGGCTGACAATGTGAAGAACTGAATTATAAAACTCACCAGGTTGAAGTTCTTCCCTTCAATCCAGGCCCAGAAACCTCGGATTACAGATCCAAGCTCCTGGGATCTCCCAATCAAAAGCTGGCGCCCACGAGGCAGGGGCCAGCCAGGCCCGGGAGGTGGAGTTCTCACCTCCCAAGCAGCCAGGACCCAGCGGCCATCTGGCTAGGCTCCGCATGGCCAATCAGACAGCAGGCAGGCTGACACCAGGGCTGCCAGGGCACCGGGGCTGCAGGAGGCATCTGAGGCGATGCTCCGCAAGCGCTCACGCGTAACTGAATCAGGCCTTCACAAAGAGGGAAAAAAGTGCATTACCGAGCCCTAGACGTGCCAAGGGCTCCTTGGATCCATCTTCTTGCCAAGCCTCACCCTCTCCTTGGGCTCAGCCTGTTACAGCTAAATGGTTCTATTTATTGCCATCCAGGTTTTTTGCTTGGCGGGGCCAAGGGGTGGCCGACCTAACCCAGCAGTGACAAGTGGCCCCACTCAGCCTGCAGGTGCCAAGCTCGGGGCCGTGTTGCAGCAGCCCCACTTCCTCCTCTTTCTCCCAAATAAACGTCTTCCACGCCATGGGCAAACTGGAGCCCCGAAACCACTCTCAGAGGCAAGAGGGCTAGTAGAAGATGCTTAGATGAGTCACTGGGATTACGGCAAAGTCACTGATCCTCTCTGGACCTCAGTTCCCCTTCTTATAAAATGATAGGGTCCAAAAGTCACCACTGGAAGGGCTGTTACAGCTATGAGATTATAGAGACAGTTCAGTGCCCTGCTTTGAGAACAAGAAGAGACTTTGAACCTAGGGGAAGAACTGAGGGGTTCAGTAGGCCTGGATCTGAATTGCTACTCAGAGGTTGCTGCAAGACATAAGAGGGGCTGAGAAAGAGAAAGGGAAACCCTCCCTAGAATTACCTTTTGGCTCAGACTCCCAGCGGAGGCAGAGTATGGGACCGAAATAAAGTTCTGACGTTGGGTTTGGCAACAGAATGGCACCCCCGTTCACCGGGGTCAACTTCAGCAGAGTTGGGGACTTAGAACTCTGATCGTTAGGAGCACAGCTGCGAGTAGAGAGGGTAAAATCAAGGAGTCTCCTTCCAGTGGCAGAAGGCTGATGGGAAGGTAGCTGCAGTAGAGAGACTGGTCTGGGCCTCCAGCATCTCTGAAGTAGGAAAAGAGGTGGAAGGGACTGACTTTGGATGAGAGGGATGAAGAGTCTGATTTTGTGCATGTCTAGTTTATACCGGAAGTCAGGAAAGAGGTCAGGGTGGAGATACGTATTTGGGAAACGTTTGCAAAGAAAGATGAAAATGGAATGGAGTGGATGCAGGAGAAAAACATCTAGAGAGCATATCGGAACATATTGGAGAATGTTGCATTTAAGAGTTGAGAGAAGGCCGAGTGAGTCAGGAAAGGAGGCGAAGAAGGGGCATCCAGAGAGGTAGGAAGAGCCAGGGTGACACTGAGCTAGGGCAGTCATGGGTGCTGGTCGTCAGCTAGTCCTGCCTCCCTTCTGGGAGCCTGGTGGGACGGGCACTCCTGACTCCTGTTTGTAGCTAGTGGACACAGATGACTGTTTTTGGCCAATGAGCTGTAAGTGAAAGCAATATGTCGCTTTCAGCCAGACACTTAAAGCTGATGTGAGACACCCGACAGCTCCCTTTCCTCTGCTGCAGTGACCACAGTTCCAGTAGAGGCTGCTCTGTGGGTCCACTAGTGAGACGACATGGAGCAGAATCAGAGATCATCAAGAGTCAGAAACCAACCTCTTTGCTCTAAGCCACTGGGATTGTTGGTAACTGCAGCACAGCCTAGCCTTTCCTGACTGATGCACTAATGGAGGAGTTTCTAGAAGGAAGATGGCGGCCAGCAGTGCTGAATGGAGCTGGAGCATGGGGACTAGGAAAAGTCGCTGAGTCCGGCAAACCAGTGGACGTCGGTGACCCTCACACTTGGGTCGTGGGCGCAATAACCAGACTGCAAGGCATTAAGCCTTGAAGGCAGGAAACGTAAACTTTTTAAATATTTGGGGGAATGTCAGAAAAGAAATGGGGTAGCATGAGGGCCAGCTGGGTAGGGGAAAGGCTTAAGTTTTTATTTTTAAGAGAACCCAGTGAAGAAGCAAAGGGATAATATGAATGATGGTGTGATTGCCCAAGCTCATTACTTCTCTGTCTGTTCGGGAAGCAGAAGAAGCGAGGAACTAGATCTCTTGGCCCTGCAATGTTTTCCTTTCCTGGTGGCACACTCACTCCAGGAGCTGACCAAGTGTCAAGGGGACCGAGCTGAAATTGGCAGAGGTGGGGGAGCACAGAACAAGAGAGGAGGCTCCTAGAAAGAGCCTGGTAGTAGAAGGATGGAGGGGAGAGGGAGGAAATTGATGGAAAGACGATCATCTCAAGGAAACTGGGAAGTTCAGGAGCCCCTAAGGATTGACCTCCAGGACGCGAGTTCCCATGTCTATAAAATGGGGCTAAGCCTTGTCACACAAGGTCATGGGAAAGATAAGAGAGGGTGACGCATACGTACCAGCCCGTTACAAACTGTAACGCTACATGCACATGGGATGGAATCATGGCTGGAAGCCACGGTTTGAGGTATCTTCACCAGAGAATCCGTCACCTCTGGTTGCCGCCAATGAGGCTGAACTCCCAAATCAGCCACCACGGCTTGCCGAGGGGACAACCTCAGGTCTACACCGGCTGCACACAGAGTTCTCGCACACTCCAGGGTAGGGAGAGGAGGAAGACCCGAGTTCCATCCATCTGTAGCCTCACTCCGTGATCCTGGGCTAGTCAGCTCACCGTTCGAGGCCCCAATTCCTGATACATCAAATGGGGGAAATGGGACCAGACAACTTCTGAGAGGCCTCCCAGCTCTGACATTTTAAGATGCAGTGATTCCATTAGCCCTCTAGCTGTGCTTCTTTGACAAACAAAACGTAAAACTATTTGCAATCAATTAAACCTGAAACAGTTACTATATTATTAAGTAGACGAACAGACACACAAAAATAACAGAAGAACTAATAACTGTCAAGTGATATTTTTGATCTTTAATCCCTTTGACTCAGTCCTCAGCCCAATGACACACACACTTTGGCCACATTAAAACCCCTTTACTGCCAAGGAAGGCTCCAGCTGGGCCAGCCAGCCAGCGATGTGCCCTCTCCCTGGCCAGCTCAGAGCACCCCTGTCTTGCGCTGCCTCCAACAAATGGGCTCCAGCTGCCAGATGCCTGTGACAGGCAGCGCACGTGTGTCCGAGCCCACCTGTGATTGCAGCCCGCCCCATGATGGCGAGAGTGTGTCACTGAAACAAAACACATAAAATTAGCACTTGGGTCTGTGCTTACCCTGAACTTCGTAATTGTTACCAAAGACACATGCTAAGATGCAGGAAGAGGAATCCTAAGCTCTGACCTTCCTTAGCCCTTAGCCCAGTGCCTGTCAATCGGCTCAGTTGGAAAGTCAATCCTGAGACACCCCGGGGAGGCTGATACCCAGGAAAACTTCCCCCAACCTCTCCCATCAGTGTGTGAGCCAATCAACCTCTCTCTCTCTCTCTCTCTCTCTCTCTCTCTCTCTCGCACACACACACACACACACTTACTTCAGCAAAGGCCACCAGGAAGTGTTGGCCATGGTACTTGGAGCTGATCCCCTGCCTGGGTTTGATTATTCCTCCTCTCTCAGTGGCTTAAGTGGGGTCAGACAGGCTTGAAAATTGGGTCATAAATTAACCGAGGCCCATGATAGTGGGCAGTTTCCACTGAAGGCAGCATCCAGGCCCCTCTGCCCGTTGAGGACCAGCTCAGCTTGGCAGCCCGGTGCAGGCAGGATGATGTGTCTGGTCTCAGGCAGCTGTGTCTCATTTCCACATCCAGCGCGAGTTGGCTGTGGTCTTCTGGGAAAAGCAGAATTCTGGGCCGAGCACACCCCATCACCCCAGGCGCCAGCCCCCCTCCCCTGCAGTTGGCAGCTGTGAGACGCCAATGGCATTGAGGTGAGCCTCACTGAATCCTTGGGTGGGACAAGCGAGGCCTGGCGACAGGCAGGGGTCCTTGAGAAGTCACTAGGCCTAAGGCAGCCCTGCCTGTGCTGATAGGTGCCCTGGGAGGCTGGGGCCACGCCGCTCTGCCTGCATTTACCGAGGACGTATGGGGCCGGCAGCACGCAGGGGCCCTGCAGACTGAAATCCGTGGGTCTGCTGCCTGGTGCTCCAGGTTCAACGGCGCGAGAACACTGCACAATCCGGACTGAGGAGAGCGTCATGAATTCAGCCTTCCGCAGCACCGCCTGCATCCCACAGGGCCCTGCCTCAGCCAGGACACTTGTGCTCTTCGCACAGCAGTGCAGAAGCCATGCGCTAGGGGTCCGGAGGCCTGGTTCTCATCTTACTTCCTTCACATCTGCACAACCTAAATGGAGAAGGAAAGGTTTAGTTCTCTGAACATCACTTTTCACCTCTCTAAGATGTGATGTCTGGACTGGACCATCTCTAGGGTCCTGGCTTCCATACCTACACTTTCCTGTATAAACTTACTTCAGGGGCCAAATCTTACAAACAGTCGTAGAGAGAAGACTCTAAAAGCAGGGGGACTTCAGGAGCACTGTGGAAGCTCCTGGCCTTCATTGTTGCCCTGGCCGCCCACTAGAGTTCTAGAAATTCCACTGGAAGAGACTCAAGTCCCAGCACAGGGCACTCACCCAGACTATGGCTTCTCCACCAGAAAAGGAAACACTGGGGCAACTTTAATTCATTCATCTCTTTGTCTCCTACTGAAGAAAGCTACACTCCTTCACCTACAATTTAAGGGCTTCAGAACAGTCTGGCCTCATTTTGCTTTTCATCCTTCCACCCCAACCTGCCCGACATGCATCTTCAGCCCAGACTCAGGGGCAGACTCGCTATTCCCTGAGCTTCCCTTCCATCACCCCACCTTCTCTTTTCAAAGGAAGAATATCATATGCCCTTCACAGCTCAATCTACCTCTTCATTGAAGAAGGTCCTTAAGGGCTCCCACAGGGCACTCCCCGCCCTGGGTGTGAGGGGTTGCTCTCACCGACAGGGAGAGGGGTGTCCTCACCCGTAAGACCAGAAGGAAAGGAAGGAGGGCCAGGGAGAGGCTCTGAGTACCTCTGGCAAACGTGGCCTTGGCCACAAGAATGTGAAGATGTCCCATAGGGAATTCCTTTATTAAGATGGAATCTTCTGGTGGAGTCTGCCTAGAACTAGAAACTGAAGAACTCAGGCAAGGTGTCTGAGAAACTGCCAGCTCTTTAGGACTAGAAGGGAGATGACAGAGATAGAAGCCATGAACCTGGAGGACGGGCTGTAAGAGCCATGGCTTCTGGAATCCTCTGTGCCATTTTTCCTTGTTCTTTTCTTACTGATGAGTAATCAGTCACTGTCTTCTGAAATTTCTAGTCTGCCCCAGCTGCTCCAGGGAAAATCAGGGTAAACTGATTTTCAGGGTAAATCCAGGACCAGGGTGCTCAGTAAGAACAGCTATGTTTATTAGAATGAATCTCTTGATGAGACAGACCATTTCTTAGGAATATAAAAGTTACTAAGATTGACCCAAGAAGACTATTCTCTGAATAGACCATCAACCATGAAAGAAGTTGAAAATGATTTTGGAAGAATTATCTCTATAAAGGGTGATGAGTTCAGTTTTATGGATGAGTTCTTTCAGATTGCTCTAGAGCAGAGAGAAAAATGGAAAACTTCCTAATTCCTTTTATAAGGCTAACAAAATTTTATGAGAAACCTGTCAAAGATAATATACAAATACATGCATAATGTTATATATGTAATACTGTATGCATAGACACACATACACATATATACACACACATACAAATACAGACCAATCTTACTTATGAGTATACATTCAAAAATCCTAAATAAAAAAAACAATAAATCAAATCCAAGGGCTATTAAGAAATAACTCAATATGACTAATGTTACATTTGTTCCTGGAATGTAATGATGATTTAACGTTTGGAAGTATATTGTAGTCCACATCAATTAGTCACAGAAAAAAAAAGGTCATAAGAGATTCTAAGGATGTATTTTTTAATGTAATACTTTTTGTGAATTAAAAAAGAAAAAAACTTAGCAAACTAGAAGCCTTGAACTTATACCTGTAATCAACATCCTACTCATGGTGAAACAATAGTTGCATTCCCATTAAAAATAGAAAAAAGGTGAGGATGATTTCTATCACTTTCATGATTAATTTCTAGCTAATAACATGAAGCAGAAACATCATATTTTTAAAAATCCAGGAGATCTAATTATCATTATTTGCAGAAGATACTATATTCTACCAAAAAAAAAAAGTAAAATAAATCCCAGGAGAAAAACTACCAAAACTAATAACATTTAGTAAGGTGAATAATTACAAGTTAAAAATACACAAATCCACAGGTTACCTGTATGCCAGAAATAGCTAGTCAAAAGTTAATAGAAAATACAATGTGTGTGGGGGGGGGGAAGGATTCTATTTAAATGAGCAGAGAAATAATTATAATAATAAACCTAAAAATAATCTTAACGAGAAAACATGCAAGGTCTATTAAAAATATTTTTTAAAACTTTACTGTGATATTTCAATAAAGATGTTTAAAACAAACAAACAAAACTTTACTGTGAAACATAAAAGCAGATTTGAGGGAAAACCATGTTTCCAGGGGGAAAACTGAATTTTTTTTTTCAAATTCTTTCCCAGCCATTTTTCAAGAAGAGTTACACACAGCAGGAGGGGAAGAGTGGGGCTTGCAGACCGTGTTCTCACAGGCACTCACATCCTCACGCTGGCACAGGAGGAAAGGCCCCACTAGCCACGTCCATGTGTAAAGATTTAGTGTCCCTGAGAGAGGAAAATTCGTAAGCTTTAGAAACATGATAGAACATGAAACACGATGATAATACTTGAAATCAGCCTTGGAAATTGTGAACCGTAAGTTCTCTTTGTTCTGTGACTGTTCGAAAATCACTAGTGATTCATTAAGGTAGGAAATTAAATGAGTAAGGCTGTGAGTGCCATCTCATGGAGAAAGCAACCGATAATGGTATCCAAGTTATCACTGTCACAATCTTTCCCCACCGTGTAAAGGCTATACCATCTGATGTGGCATAAAGCCCCAGTGATAAAAGTAGTGTGGGGCTGCTATAAGAGTTGTTAGATAAATCACTCAGACAGAAGGTATAGCCCCAAACATAAGACTATATGAGGACTTCCCTGGTGGCGCAATGGTTAAGGATCCACCTGCCAATGCAGGGGACATGGGTTCCATCCCTGGTCCGGGAAGATTCCACATGCCGCGGAGCAACTAAGCCCGTGTGCCACAACTACTGAGCCTGCGCTCTAGAGACCACGAGCCACAACTACTGAGCCCGCGTGCCACAACTACTGAAGGCCGCGCGCCTAGAGCCCATGTTCCGCAACAAGAGAAGCCACCGCAATGAGAAGCCCACGCACCACAACGAAGAGTAGCCCCTGCTCACCACAACTAGAGAAAGCCGACGAGCAGCAACGAAGACCCAATGCAGCCAAAAAAAAAAAACGACAATATCAATGCATTACTTGATAAAAGGGGCATCATACATCCATCAGTGAGGAGAGGAAGGGTTAATTAATTAGTAGTAAGGGCTAGTGGTCTACTTTTGAGGGGGGGATAAATTCTCAATTCGCTCTTACGTGAAAATAATTCCAGATGAATAAAGAGTTTAGCTGGAATTAAATGAATGAAAACCTGATTAGAAGAGGATATAGAAAAATAGCAGAAAGCATTGAAACTCCACGAGAGCAAGGATGTTTGTTTTGTTTGCTGCTGTATCTCCAGTATCTGGAATAGTGTGTGCCACATAGTAAGTACTCTATAAATTTATTGGAAGGATGAATGAATGAATAAGTGAATGAATGAATGAATCTTTTTTCCTTTATAAATTTTCTGGTTACATACTTTGTTGCTTTTTCTGCTAGGGCGGTTTTTTTCTTAGTTACTATAATTTGTCTTTTTAACTTCTTATGTCTCCTTACATATTAAAGATAATAACTCTTCGGACATTACACTTATTGCAAATAATTTCCCAAATTTGTCTTTTACCTTTTCATTTATTTGAGTTGTTTATATCCCCCCTCCCCAAAAAACTTATTTATATGAGGTCTGTTAATTCAGTCAAATTTCTTTTTTAACTTCTTTTGATTATTATTATCTATAGAAAATCCTTCCCAGTCCCAAACTGCTGAGGTGACTGAGACCACCCTGAGTGGTCTGGTCCAAGTTACTTCAACAGTGGGGTTATTCCATCCTTTCCCGGGACCTGGGGACCTGTTTCAGAGGCATCTGATCCAGAGGGTTTCCTATCCCAACCAGACCCATCCAACCCCCAAAGCTCCCTTTCCAGCTCACTCTTTTGCATAACCACACAGTGAGGTCATGTGTTTAGGACACCATTGTTCCGTCACCATGGAGATGATGAGATGTCAAAGCACTGGCAAGAAGCCTCCCATGCAGGATGAAGCCAAGGAAGAAGATGGAGAGAAGAGAGGAAGGACTAGCCCATTAGCCAGAGAACCCAAAACATCCCAAGTAGCTCATGAGGTCATCCTCACACACACAGTTTCCCAGGTGTCAGATTTGTTTGGAAAGCACACAACCTCCAGCCCAGCCTGGCATGTAGCGACAGCTCACAGGCAGCACCTAACCTCCAAAGAAGACGTTCCGGTCCCTTTTAACCTCTGGGGCTTCCAGCCTGACTGAGCTGACTGATGGCCTCCTTTGGAATTCTCGAGTTAGCTCTCCTGTTTTTCTCAGAATATAACTCCCTGTTCCCAATCACTTTACTATGTCATCCTCCCTGCCCCCTTCAGATTCAACTCCTGATATACTCTCCCCTCTGCTTCCAGGACAACCATTCTAAGGCAAGAATCTGATTGTCTTACTCATCTTCTAAAATTAATTCAGTGATTAACCATTGTCCTAAGGGAAAAAAATCTAAATTCCTTAGGAGGCTATTCAGACCCTTTTCAATCTGGCTTCTGCCCCTACTCCAGCCAGCCTCTTACCACACCCTTCTTCATACTCTGCTCCAACTGTATTCTGCCTGGCATTTGAAAATGCTGTTTTTTCCTTGTAAATAACTACCTCTCACTGATACCTACAGGATAGGCAGAGTCCTCTGAAGGTGGCATATATGTCCTCATGTTTGAGATAATGAAATTAGGGTCCAGAGTGGTTAAATAATTAACCCAGGGTAACACAGCTTTTACGTAGCAGAGCTGGGATTCAAATTAAGATCTTTCCAACTTTAAAGGTCTTCGTCTTTCCGGGACTTGCCTGGAGGTCCAGTGGTTAAGACTCCACACTTCGACGGCAGGGGGTGCGGGTTCGATCCCTGGTCGGGGAACTGAGACCCCACATGCCGTGAACTATTTCCATTTTTAGCACTGAAAGTCCCATGTCCTGGGAAACCCCTCATTCCCCAGCAAACTGGGATAGCTGACTACCCTGCTGCTGCCTTTTGCTATTGATACCAATTCATCTTTCACTCATGAGTTCTTCCTCTGCCTCCTCCAGGAAGCCTTCCAAGACCACCTCACACCCCTAGAAGTATATTTCCCCTCTCCTGTCACATTCCTGGACCTACCCCTAGCCTGAAAAATCACCTGTGTCAAAATGACGTGTCTACTTATTAGTCTGTCTTGCTACAGGATGAATTTCTGACTGTTGGAACCCAGGCCTGTTCATGTCTGTGGCCCCAGGGCATGACAAGGAGTAGGGGCTCAATTCAATTCGTGTTTGTGTGATAAATGGGCAAATCTGACCAGGGCTGTGCTATGGGTAACCAGGAGGCCAGGATCTCCTGAGAAAAGTGGTTTCCAGAAATAATTCTGCAGTTAAAAAATTCCCGAGTGGGTCCTGTCTGGAGTTCCCTGGTCAGCAAGCATAACCAAAGCGTTTGCTCTGCTTGGCACTCACAGGCCCTATCAGGTCTGTAGGTGCAAATCTGACCCAACCCCTCTGCTGCTGGCTTTTAAGCCCATCGGCATGTCCAATGCCCTCCTTACAAACTTCTGGGAATGTTGGGTTGTGGATGCATTTATACAACTGTCCCGGGAGAGGAAGAGGAAGGGAAGGAAATATACAGAGTTTACAACTTTCCAAATGGTTTCTGCTCTGAAGTCACGGAAATGATGGTGCTTGACCTCAGCACCCCCCGGAGGGAACTGCTTCTCCACACCCCACCTTCCACCCCCACTTGCCCTCTGAGAAGACCCTTTGCCCAGAGAGAAGGAGAATGAAGGTAGCTTTGCTCTAACCTGGATGTTCCGGCCCTGGTGAGCAAGCAGACATGAAACAAGAGTGACAGAAGAAGAGATGCCTCATTGTTCGGTGTAAGAAAGAGTTCAGGTTCAGACTTGTTCTGATTTATCCAAACACGTCCCACCGCTCTGACGTGCACCT
Organism: Eschrichtius robustus; assembly: GCF_028021215.1. Classification (NCBI taxonomy): domain Eukaryota; kingdom Metazoa; phylum Chordata; class Mammalia; order Artiodactyla; family Eschrichtiidae; genus Eschrichtius; species Eschrichtius robustus. The sequence goes on from NC_090838.1 coordinate 14,912,630, forward strand.
TCTGGAATCAAAACCACCTGACACGTGTCAAAAAACCAGCACCACTGCCCCCCGACAGCACGTGACATCTCTCTCCCTGCAGAAGGGACCGATACTCTGTCCAGCCACCGCCTCTCCTTTCTGCCTTTGCCCCATGATGAAAGCTCTCCTCCCACAGAGACACTCTGGAAGCGCTTGAGGAAGTAATAGTGAATAAAAGTAATTTTAGCTCTTGGGACAAATACAGATAAGTTCAGGGACGAGAAGAGACGATGGAAGTGGGAAAAACTGGTGCCCAGAAAACTCAGGAGTGAGGCCCACAGCTTACTGGGCCAACCATATATTTGCATTGACAATCATCAAAAGGAGAGTAGGTTTATTATTCCTCGATATGCATAGCATTTAAGAGTCACAAATGTTCATTAGCTCCTGTTGAGCTCAGTACCCAAATGTGGGGTAGGAAGGGTCGTGATTATTAGTCCCACCATGTAGGTGGCAAATTCGAGGCGCAGAAAGGGTATGCTATGTACCAGGTCCACAGCTGGTGAGAAATGGAGCTCACACTTAAACCCAGTTCTGTCTCACTCCAGATTTTATTTATTGTAGGGCAACACTCTTGTAACCCTTACTGAGGTCCAGGCATTGATCTCCTGTTCTCATTTAATCTTTCTCATAGCCCTGGGCTCCCCTCTTTGCTCCACTGGCATCTCCTTCTGCCCGTTCCCTCTGTCTCCTTCCCGCATTGCCAAACGTCCTGACAGGCATCTGTGACAAGTAAGCATTACCCAACTTACTGCACAGCCCCCCTGAGAACCAGGTGGATGTCGGAGACTTCGTTTGTCCTAATTGGGTTTCTCCACCCACTTGAGCTAGTACATATTCTGAACATCCACTGTGTGCCAGGCCTGGAGCCAGGGACCATGGAGCTCAAGTCCAGACACACCCCCAGCCCCACAACTTTGGCCAGTTCACGCCCACATGCCATCTGAATCCCAGCAATCCAATGAGCCGAGCTGGAACTTCCCAGGAGGGAAATGTGGGGAAGTTCAGGCTGCTGGGAGAGCCTGAGGGGGAAGCGGGGGGGATTCTGAAGTCAAACACAAGATAGGCTCAAAGGATTGTATCCAGTGACCCGGTTGGTGGAAAAGTTAGGTACCCGCTAGCCAAGGAAGTGGTTTGGGCATTTGTGATGGCACTTCCTGTTCACACCACAAGATGTAAACATCCATTCGGCAAGATGGACAGCCTCTCACCACATTTGGAAGAGCTTCTTTTCACTGAATCCCATTGGCTTTTAAAACTTTTTAAAATACGTTATGACTTTTCAGGGCATTTGAAAGAGTTTAAAGCAGACGGGCCTGCAGACAGGACAATGGTCTCTCTTCTGTAAGGGCAGAGCAAGGAAACTCCTACAGGGACTCTTGTCCACCTGTGGGGACTGAACTGCCTCATTGCCAGGACTCTGCCAATCCCCCTCCCTCCTTTAAAGTCTTCCTCGGAGAAGCCAGCACTAAGCCAGGCACTGGAATGGCAGAGTCAGTGGTTGCTACCAGGCTGACTCTGCAGGTGCGGGGTCGGCTCTCGTTTGGAGGGCAGCTACCCTCCAGTCTGGTCCCAGGATTTGGCTCACCGTGGAAACTTCGCTGAGCAAGCCTCATGGTCTCCCCAGCTTCCTTGGTTCAAAGAGATACAACCTCCCTTGCTCCAGGGGAAACCTCTGCTCAAAGAGGAGAAGAGTTTGGCCATGGGTGTGAGAAGCTCACCAGGCTTCATTTCTTCTCCACACCCCGCCCACATAGCCACCCTCCCCCAGGGAAGCCCACATGGAGGGGCTGGACCTTTCAAAAGGACTCTCAGGTTGTCCAGAGTCTGAGGAACATTCTGCTGCTCTTCTGGCCCTGCCCTAATCCCTTTCTGGTTTCTCCAGCTGCTGGAGATCAGGATATAATGATTAGCCCTCCCTCGACAGTCAGGATCTAGGAGATCATGATTCCAATCACTCTCCAAGCACGCCAGCCTTAGAGAGCATAATGTTTAAAAACTAAAAATCCTGTGGAGAAAGTACTCATCTGCAAATAAACAGTCACCCAATTCCACAGGTGGGCATTTGCCTGGCTTGTGGGTTACCCACAGGCTTGTAAGGGATCCCGGAGCCTACCCTGTCCTGGCATCATAAGGGGAAGGGTAGAAAGTGAGTTTGGTTGGTGTCAGAAGGCTGCTCGCTTATCTGGAGCCTCCCTCCTGGGTGGCTGGAGAGCGAGTTCTTGGAAATGGAGGCCCACACCCCGTCAGGAAGAAGCAGCAGGGGCACCAAGGGGGAGGCTCCAGGGCGGGGCTCCAGGGCGGGGCACCCTCTGACTGCAGGGGGCGAGGGGAAAGCCGTTGTCTCTACAAACTGGGCCTCTGACGTGCTGACTGCCAGGACACTGATGTGATTTCTGAGGCAAGAGAAAGGCCCTGAAACAAACCACCACGCCCACCTGCCTTGGTGATGGAGAACTCCCCAAGGAGGGCTGCGGCTTCATGCCGCCAGGAAAGAGGAGCACAGCCACTTAACGCTTTTCCTAAGGAGAGTGAGTAACTTCTGAAAGCAGATTTGATTCATTAGAAAGAGGTAAACTCCAGAATAATGTCAAAGAGGACCAGAAAGGGATACAAAAGTTGAGACAACCACTTTATCCATGGGATATCCAGTGTGACCTAGAAGTAAGGGCTGGAATGGCTACAAAGTGGGGGCAGGGTGGGTCTCTGTCCCAAGAACAGTCTCTGGCATTCTGTAGGCAAGGCACAGAGATCCAGAGAAAGCTAGCTCTAACTGAGAGAAGAGAGGAGGGGAGGATTTTAAGGATTTCTTGAAAACCTTAATGCCTCCTACCACCGGTGCCCTACTTATCCATGAAATGCCGCCATTGGCAGTACAATTCTTTGAGATATAACAAGACTGGGCCCCAAAACCCAACAACACTACCCCAGTTGGCACCCAGTGGTATTATTCCCAAATTCCCAGCCCCCAGAACCTTGGCATTAAGATAAAAGCCACTGATAATACCATTATACATTAAGTATCCCTCTGCTGCATTTCCTTAGCAAATCATTTCTTCTTGGTGTGTAACTGACTTAAAAATCTTTGATTAGAGCTTGAGAGAGGCAGTGACTACAGTGAAAAGCTCACAGAAGAGAGACGAGACCAGGTCTGACCAGCTCTGCCACAGCGGGGCTGCATGCCTTCTGGCGCCTCCACTCCGCCAAATCTGCTCTTCTCAAGCCACCCAATGATGACTTCACTGTCTTCATTTTACTTGCTGTTTCGTCAAGATTTGTCACAGTTGGCCCTTTACTTCTTCTTGAAACACCCTATTACAGGTTGAATTGGGGGCCCCCTCCCAAATTCTTATGTTGAAATCCTAACTTCTGGTACATCAGAATGTGACTTTCTTTGGAAAGGGAGTCATTGCAGATGTGGTAAGTTAGGATGAGGTCGTACTGGAGTAGGAGAACCCCAATCCAATCTGACTGATGTCCCTATAAAAAGGGGAAATTCACGCAGGGAGAAGGCACCATGAAGATGAAGGCAGAGTTCCAGGGATGCTTCTACAAGCCAAGGAATGCCAGAGATAGCCAGCAAACCACCAGAAGGTAGGCGGGCCCTCTCCCCAACAGCCCTCAGAAGGAAGCAACCCCGCCAACATCTTGATTTCGGACTTCAGGCCTCCAGAACTGGGAGACAATAATCTGCTGTTGTAAGCCCCCCAGTGTGCCATGCTTTGTTATGGCAGCCCTAGCAACCAACACACAGCTCTTTCTCACCATGCTCTCCTCTTTTTTCTTCCTGCTTTCCTTTCTTCATTTCTGGCTAATTTCTCCGTATAGGAGTACCTTTGCTCAGCAACTCACCCCTTTATTTTCTCCCCTTACACTTTCCCTGGGTGATTTTAAATAGTCCCATGGGGTACAAAAACCACGTATACACCAATTTTAAATCTGCCTCTCCTAGACTCATAGATCCAACTGCCTATTGCATGCCCCTGTGAATGCCCAACAGCCATCTCAGACATAAGAATTATAACACCTGCCCCATGGGAGCCAAGTAGCCAAATGGGCCACTGAAACTGAGCAGGACCTGTGGGGCTCCTGGGCACAGAAGCCTTTCTGTGTCCCCCATTTCTTGTTTGTAGGGAATAGACTCTAGCGTCCATGACCTTCCCTGAGTCCCAAAGAGCAGATTCGAACAGTTGCTAATCAGGGAAGGGAGAGGATGCAAAGACAAGGGCGGAGCAGTCAAGAAACAATCGTGCAGCCTTGGGGCAGGGTCCTGGTTCCACCTCAAGGGATACACATAACAATATCTTTGAGCTCTTTACAGAACTAAAAAACCCCCAACAAATGAAAGGTGTTAGTATTCTTCATTCCAGATTAAAGGAACCAGAGAAGCTCATCAAGATTAGGAGACCACCTGAGGCCAGAATAAAGGAGTGCAGGCCCTGCACACGCCGTAATCTCATCAGCAACCCCACCCTTAAATATTGCTATAAAACTCCTCACCAAGTCCTCCCAGGTTGGGACACACAGTTTTCAAGGGCAGGAACCTGCTGTGTGCCCCTTTGTCTGGCAAAGCAATAAAGCTATTCTTTTCTACTTCACCCAAAACTCTGTCTCCGAGATTCAATTCAGCACCAGCGCACAGAGGCAGAGTTTTCGGCATCAGTTCCAAGAAAAAGGAGCACATCTCAGGCTAAGTCTTGGGATAAATGAAGCCACACCCTGGGAGGAAAGTCACATATTCTCCTGGCGTTGATTCAACAGATCCTGAGCCCCAACACATGCTGGGCATTCAGGGTAAAACGAACAAGACAAATGCTGTTCCTGCCTTCTTGGACCCATATTCCAGACATCCCCCAAAATATTTCCACCAGTCCATGAGACAAATTACACAGGATGGCTGGCAGAAAACCTCTCAGAATTATTCATGCATAAGACTAAATCTGCCACATAAGCTACAGCAGTTCTGACTTTTATGGTTCAAAACTGATTAACCAGGACTTGGTGGAAGAGGGTGGATAAAGCATTACCAATATGTATGGGTGATGTGGTGGGGTGGAGGTCAGAGTGGAGAACAGAGGGTCTGATTACTGAGCAGACCGAACCATGCTAATTAGCAGATCCATTGTTTGTATGCGCGCGGACAGATTCTTCCAAAGTGTATCCTTGTTCATCCAAAGCTAGATCAGAATTCAAACTTTGCACAGTGGGCACAGAAATGACTTCATGTGCTGTTTTGTTTTTTTTTTAATGTGTAAATAAGCCAGCAGACAATAAAATAACAAAGAAAATGTCCAAGCCTGCACAAACATGAGCAAAGTATAGACTTAAAATTTTTTTCCGGTCATGAGGGCAAAGCCCCTCCTCAGTCAGCCTCCTCCCATGTTTCGGAAGCACCCCTCAGACCCACATCAAGTGGCAAAATGTTCAAATCCAAACTGCATGCTCCTCAGTCATTTGGTCCCAGTGAATGTTACGTGAAGATCCTTTGGTATCTCAGAGCCCCATCCTGTCATCCCAGATCCGCCGTCACGTGAACCCAGCTTAGTCTAGTGTCTCTGCCACTTGACATGACGTCACTAGAAGAGCATGTCATCTGCGCCTTCAGGGCCACCCGGTGCTCTGAGATGCCCCAGGGCTCCAGCTTCGGGTGGAGCCAGGTTGCGGAAAGAGTGAGTGATTATGAGTGGGTGGTTGAACCCAATGTAGCAGATGAAGGGCATCCAGAACCCCCAGGGCTTTGGCCAGGGAATACTCCACCTCAGCTCAAGGTCCCTGGTTAGCTGCCCTGTAGCTGTTCGCTGGATTCAAGTGCAGGGGTGGCAGGGAGAGAGGCTTGCCCAGGAGCCTGTTGGGGTTTTGCACGGCAAGTGCTCGCCTGGGGGCCAGCGCAGGAAGCAGCCTCCCTGGCGGCAGGCAAACTCCCGGAGCTTGGGCTGGGCCCGCAGTGCTGGGCCTTCTTCATCATCCTCCCTGCCCCAGGGGACCAGCATAAGAGACCGCATGCTGAAGAGCAGCCAGCAGGGCCAGAGGAAGGCACAAGCCACCAAGAATGAGGCCAGGCATAAGCCAGCCTGCCTTCCCCTCCCCATCCCCGTCCCCTCTGCGTCGCTGACTCAGGGCTCATCCGCAGTCCTGAATCCCACTCTCTCTGACTGGGGAACTCTGCCGGGCCGCGGCATTCCCAGCAACTAGAGCTCACCTTCCCTACGAGGCCACTGCGTGTGCCGGCGGGTAGGAAGCCTCTCACCCAGAAAACACAAGGGCCCCCGCTTTGGGGCTCACTTGGGGGCTGCTTGGAACCAGTTCCAGGGGAAATCTCGATATCTGAGTCTCCATCAGGCACCCTTGGGGTACACGAATCGGGGCCAGATGGATTAAATTACCCTCGAAATGTGAGCGAGATGACGGTCCAGGCTGGGATGGAGGGCAGAGGCATTTGGGGTGAAAATGCCTAGGCGTGTGATGCTGGGAACAGCCTGAGAGAGAACTGTTGAACATGGTGACAAAGCTCCCAGCTGTGCCAGGTTTGGGAGTTAGCACACGGCTTTGGGCTGGAGACGCAGGGACGTGAATACCAGGGACGCGAATACCAGGCGGCGTCGCCCGAGGTGGGGATCAGAGCATCCGAAGGTCTCTGGCGCGCAGGCCGTAGCCTCCACTCCAGGCGCGGCGGGCGGGTGGGTCCAGGTGCCTGGTGCAGAACCCTTAGCCAGAAGGCGGACGTGCGTGCTGGAAGAGAGGCAGTGACAAGGGGTGCGTGGAGGCGGGGGCAGCAGCAGCAGAGCCCAGCTGCAAGGAGGGCGCTGGGTTCTGAGCCAGAAGACAGTGAGCAAGCTGTCCTCCCTCTGGCCCAGCCCCACGCTTTCCCCACTTGCATTTGCCCCCCTGGTTCACTCACATTTCCATGTCTGCCCCACCAGACAGTGTGTGTGCCTCCCTGGAAGAGAGCAAACATGAAGTGGAGCTGGTATTCAGTAAGAGGATGTTGAGGGAAGGAATACATCAGACTGAGAGCCACCGGCCCCAGCTCAGGGCTGAGGCCTGGAGCATCTGAAACTGGAGTGTGGGTTCTTAGAGCTTCCCCCCCCGAACCCCTGCCAGTGATCCCAGGACTAACACAACCTCTCCAGCCTCCATCTCTGGCAGAGCTCGACGGACGCAGGGGGTCCAGGGGCTGAAGCAGCACGGCCTCCGCTGGCCAGGCAGGTGGGCCTGGGGCACTATGCTCCTGATAAGAAGGTTGCCCACGAGAACTTTTCCTTCTAGCTTCCTTCCTCAGTGACTTCCTTCCTGCTAGCTTTAAATGCCATCTCTGAGGGACTTCCCTGGTGGCGCAGTGGTTAAAAATCCGCCTGCCAATGCAGGGAACACAGGTTCGAGCCCTGGTCCGGGAAGATCCTACGTGCTGCAGAACAACTAAGCCCATGCGCCACAACTACTGAGCCTGCGCTCTAGAGCCCGCGAGCCGCAACTACTGAGCCCACGTGCCACAACTACTGAAGCCTGCACACCTAGAGCCCGTGCTCTGCAACAAGAGAAGACACCGCAATGAGAAGCCCACTCAACGCAACGAAGAGTAACCCCCGCTCGCTGCAACTCAAGAAAGGCCGCGCACAGCAATGAAGACCCAGCACAGCCAAAAATAAATAAATGGATAAATTTATTAAAAAATAAATGAATAAATAAAATAAATAAATGCCATCTCTGAGAGTTGATGACTTGCAAATACCTATCCTCTGCCTGGTCCTCTTTGCTGAAATCCAGACCCAACTAACCAGCTGCCTACTTGGACATCTGGAAGTCTAATGGCATCTTAATCTTAACATGTCCCTGCCTAGCCAGCCACACCTGTGCTCCTGAAGCCTTCCCCTTCTCAGTAAACAGCAACACCACTCTCCTAGCTGCCAAGCTATGAGGGTTAATTTTATGTGTCAACTTGGCTGGACCACAGTGCCCAGTTATAGGATCAAACATTATTCTGGATGTTCCTGTGAAGGTGTGTTTTGGATGAGATTAGCATTTAAATCAGTGGACTTTGAGTGAAGCACATTGCCCTCCCTAATGTGGGTGGGCCTCAGTTGAATGCCTGAACAGAATAAAAACAGACCTGCCCCAAACAAGAGAAAATTCTGCCAGCAGATGACCTTCAGGCTTGAACTGCAACATCAGCTTTTCCCTGGGCCTTTAGCCTGATGACCTACCTGCAGATTTTGGATTTGCCAGCCTCCATAATCCCATCAGCCAATTCCTTCACATCTTAACGGTTCTGTTTCTTGGAACCCTAGTACACAATTCAAAAGTCCTGAGGTCAGCCTTGACCCCCCTCTCCCACACCCGAGATCTAATCCAACAACAAATGGTATCAGCTCAACCTTCCAACTGTGTCCAGACTGATGGTTTTGTGTGACCTCCACTGCTTACCACCCCAGAGTGGGCCACTGTCATCTCCCACCTGGATTACCACACCTGTTGCCTGGACCCCCTGTTTCTGCCAAAGTGATTTTTTAAAAACCCAAGGCAGATCATGTCACCCTCTGGTCAGAAACCTCCATTTCATTCACTCAAAGCTGACCTCCTTACGTAGCCCTAGACAATCTGCCCGCCATCCCACCGAGCACCTATCACCTCTCTGAACTCACCTCCTGCTCCTGCCCTTCTAGCGACATCCACTTCTTTGCTGTTCCTTCAACACACCAGGCATGTCCTGCCTTAAGGCCTGTGCACCTGCGGCTCTCTGTTCCCGGGACTCACACACTCTCTTCCTTTAGATCTTTACTCGAATGTCAGGTTCTCAGTGAGGCTGTCTGTGGCCAGCCCATCCGAAACCCCACACAAACACCAACACTCCCCAGTCATCACCTTGTTTTACTTTCCATCAGCATCCATATTGATATTTAATAGACCGTACACACTGAATTTATATCCTATTATTCTCCCAGCTAAAACGAAGGCCCCACGCAGGACTGGACGCTTTGACTCCGCTGCTTACTGCTCTATCCTCAGGGCCTAAGCAGCACCCAGCAGGTAGTAGACATGCAGTAGACATTTGTTTAACAAGTGAATAAGTGAACAAATGAACCAGCTACCTCCCACCATGTATGAGGTGGGATCTCTCTGCTTCTGCTCCTCAGACCAGCATTTCACTTTCTTTTTTATTTTTTCATTAATTTATTTTATTTATTTATTTTTGGCTGCGCTGGGTCTTCGTTGCTGTGCGTGGGCTTTCTCTAGTTGCGGCGAGCGGGGGCTACTCTTCGTTGCGGTGCGCAGGCTTCTCATTGCAGTGGCTTCTCTTGTTGCGGAGCATGGGCTCTAGGCACAGGGGTTTCAGTAGTTGTGGCATGCAGGCTCAGTAGTTGTGGCACATGAGCTTAGTTGCTCCGCGCATGTGGGATCTTCCCGGACCAGGGATGGAACCCGTGTCCCCTGCATTGGCAGGCAGATTCTTAACCACTGCGCCACCAGGGAAGTCCCAACATTTCACTTTCTGAACGTGTGTGGCCACATTATCTTTGTCCCAAGCCACAGAGGACGGGCGAGTTCCAGGGCTGGACTGAGCCTTCCATTCCGAGTTTCGTGCTTGGCTGTTGAGCCCAATCAAAGTTCCGAGTGTCGCACGCAGCAATAATTAGCGTCTTGGAAAAACCTCTTCCTTCGGCCTCCTTCCTCATCTCTGGGACGTTCTGAATGCTCAGCTGGCAACGTTGTACACTGAAGGGTCTTGATTGGGGTTTTAAAAACAAAGCGATGATGACATGTGCTCTTCACAGCCCTTCCCCCTCCAGGCCCTGCGTGAGCAGCGGCTGGATTGCAAGGCCCTCTGACCCCTCATCTCCCAGGAGAACGGGTCTTCCCTCAACATGCAATCTATGTGGGAAAGAGAAATCACAAGTTTTTCTAAAGCTGGGGGGCAAGTTTATTTTTAAGTTACCTTATTCTATGAGGCAGGAAACGCAGAGATGCCCCGAGGCTGAAGAAAACAACCAGGACCTGAGAGAAACGCCAGAGACAGAACTTTAATTAATTATAAACCAAAGTCCAAATTGTTACATTTTATTCTGTTGATAATTAACTTTTTCTCTGCTTCCCCTGTTGCCATGATAACCCATCAACAAACAAGTGCTACGGGAGGAATGCGATGGGCTCGGGGCGGAGGCTGGGCCTCCAGGCCAAGGAGAGCCGGTCCCCCAGCCCAGCCAGCCTGTACATCACCTGCTCCGTGGGCCCCTGTGTCATGGACTCAGACAGCAGCTTCCTGCCTGTATTCTGGACACTGTCTCTGTGCCCCCGGGCCTGTGTCCTGTGACTCCTCCCTCGGACTGGTATGCCCACGCCCTCAGATCTTCACTTCCCCTCAGTCTCAGTTCCGGTAGCCCATCCTCAGGGAGGCCTCCCTGACCATACTCTAGACGTTTCTACTCCACCTGCCCACCCACTGGATTGTCTGTACTTACTATCTCTTATTCTTTGTTGTAATCATCACTATCTGATACGGTCTTGCTTATTAGTTTGCTTACGTACTGTCAGGCCCCTCCAGTGTTTCAGTGAACTCAGACTCTTCTGTTTAACCCTGCGAAATATCCAGTAGCAGTACCTGATCTTACGGAATGTGTGAATTAATGATTGCACACAAAAGAATGAAGGCCCCAGGAACAGGACTCTGGCCTGCTAGCGACACACAGAGCACTGGGCAGTAGGGCACAAACTCAGAATCACTGTTGCAGCTACACCAAGGGGTAGAAGGAGGGCTCTGTGTACCCCTTCCCACAGCTGGCCCCTTCCAGCCCCAAATCATATGTTTGCTTTGGTGCCTATAGAGTGATGTCCTAGATCTGTACTACCCAGTCCAACCACCAGCCACATGTGGCTAGGAAGCACTTGAATGGCTGCTGTGATTGAGGAGCTGGACTTCTCATTTTATTTTAATTAATTAAAAATTAAAAATTGATACTCGAGTCATCAGAAAACTTTTAGCTATATTTGGAACAATTGGGGTATGTGAATCTACTTCTTCAACACTCAATTTTATGACCTCTACCTACAGATCAGGTATTGCCAAGAAAAATTTTGCATTTGAGTTGAAAAGTGCTCTAAGTATAAAATACACACTGGATTTTGAAGGCTGAGTACCAAAAAAGAATACAAAATATCTTGTTAATGTTTTGTACAGACTACATGTCGACTGGATAATATTTTGGATATACTGGGTTGAATAAAATATATTATTAAAATTAATTTCACCTGTTTCTTTTTACTTTTTAATGGGGCTACTAGAAAATTTTAAATTGCATATGTGACTCCCATTATATGTCTGTTGGACGGGGCTGCTGTCCTATAGAACTGAACTTCTGACTTAAAAACAGGCCCCATTTGAGATTTAGCAGGAGCAAAACCGCAGACCCGCTAGCGAGAAGAGCCTTGTGCTTATCAGGCTTGACCCTGGGATAGTGGGGAGAAAGCCAGGGGTGTGAAGGGCAGTGGGGTGTCCTTGGCCCGCCAACCACACCAAGGACACAACCCACACCAGCTAACTGACCAGAAGACTCAAGTTCAAAGCTCAGAGTCCCCCAGGATCAGGTCAAGAGTCTGTCCCACTGTCTCCCACAATCAGACTGTTCCATTTCTTCTCCTAAAAAGAAATATTCTTCCTCACTGCAATATGACATGCTGGATTTTTTATTTAGGTTAAAAAGAAACTCTCAAATTAATCTAGCTGTAAAATGATGGGCTTCCACCTACAGCCAAGAGTTCTGCAGAGGCTGTTTGACCATTTTACTGAAAGCACCATCAAAAGCCAGTGGAAAAGAAAGGCAGCCTTTTGAGCTAGAGCCCCGCCTTAGTGGGGAGACTTGGTAACCACCTCCTCCCACGTCGACTGATGGGTGACATTCCTCCCCCTCTCACTGGCTCAGGACATCTGGACATGAGAGAAAGAAACCACCAACCCCTTGGGAACATCTGATGCTTTTATTAGGGGAAGAGAAAACCTAATTTAAAAAAAAAAAAAAAAAGGAGAGAGAAAGCCAAATTACTGTACAAACTCCTTGACGCTCCTATTTATATGAAGCTCTTTTTATACCACAAAGCTCCAAAAATAATTAGCCATGCAGAAGAAAAAGCAAACAAATGAAACCTGAAAGCAAACTTCTTATGGAAAGGACTAGAAAAGAGGCTTGAGAGGCAAGAGGGGTCCAGAGTCTGGGAAACCTTTTATGGCATCTCTCAGACAATAAATTCTGCTGAGGAAAACCCCTGGTAAGCAAATCATGACCCCTTGTTTTGAAAAGTTGACGTTTTAAAGGGAGTTAAGCCTCATCCAGCAAGGAAAGAGTTGACAGACTTCATTGGGTCCATTACGGGCCTGTCTCTGTGGAATGAATGAACCGGGTTCACCTGCAGTTTGGACCTCTCCGCCTCTGCCTCCTCACCAGCTCCCCCACCCCCCCAAAAAAAGGTAATGGCTGAATCAAAACTCTCCTTCAGCCTGGGACAGTTTGTTTTCCAGACATCAATAGGCCTGGGCACCCACAAAAATGTGGGGTGTTCAACAATGTAGTGAGAGCCCTTCTTGTGGGAAAGAGAGATCCTGGGGAAGGCACCTGGCCCATGTCAGGGCGAGGAGGGTGACCCAACTCAGAAGGCTGCCCAGGAACCAGTTAGAGTGAATGAGGCCACTCTCACTGGGGCCCGGTGGCATCTGGGATTAGCCTTGCTCTTTGCAAATTAACGTCTGTGGTAGGCAAAATAATGGCTTCCCGAAGATGCCCATGTCTTAATTCCTGGAAACTGTTGCTGTGTTACATTGTGTGAAAGATGGATTAATCAACTGACCTTAAAACAGGGAGAGTAGCCTGGATTATCACGTGAGCCCAGTGTGATCCTTAAACAGGGAAGAGGGAGGCAGAAGAGTCAGTGTCAGAGTGATGCCATGTGAGAAAGTTTCCCTTGGCCACTGCCAGGACAGAGGAGGAAGGGACCATGAGCCAAGGAGTGCGGGCAGCCTCTACAAACTGGAAAAGGCAAGGAAACAGATCCTCCCATGGAGGCTCCCAAAGGAACACAGCCTTGTGCCAACACCTTGATTTTAGCCGGTGAGACCCATGTTGGACTTCTGCCCTCCATGACTGTAAGATGACAAAATTTGTGTTGTTTTCGACCATTAAGTTTGTGGTAATTTGTCACAGCAGCAACAGGAAACTAATACATCTTTCCTTCCTAAGACATCCACAAACGCCCACCTTCCTCCTTGAGCAGATTAAGGGAGATGAGGAAGGATTTCTCTGTATGAAACAAAACCTCTTCAGAGGTTTGGTTCAACACTGAGTGTATTTTTTTTTTTTTTTTTGAGGATGTCGACTTAAAAAATATTTACAACCTAAAAGTTGAGAGTTATGGGTTTTATTTATTTATTTATTGGCTGCGTTGGGTCTTAGTTGCTGAGCGCAGGTCTTCTCTAGTTGCGGCGAGCGGGGGCTACTCTTCGTTGCACCGCGCGGGCTTCTCATTGCGGTGGCTTCTCTTATTGCAGAGCACGGGCTCTAGGTGCGTGGGCTTCAGTAGTTGTAGCTCGCGGGCTTAGTTGCATCGTGGCATGTGGGACCTTCCCAGACCAGGGCTCGAACCCATGTCCCCTGCATTGGCAGGCGGATTCTTAACCACTGCGCCGCCAGGGAAGTCCCGAGAGTTATGTTTTATTCGGTGGGAATTTTTAGGACTTCAGGCCCAGGAGGCAGCATCTCAGGTAACCCTGAGAGAACTGCTCCAAGGAGGCGAGAGCGGTAGCTAGGATATATAGGACTTTTGCAAGGGCAAATTGTCGGGCACATCAACAGATTATTGTTAAATAAAGAAAACCAGATACCCCAAGTTAAGGAATTTAGCAGTGTTCTACGTATGGAAAGATGCAAGAGTCTGGGCTCACTGCGGTCATTCCTTTGATATACACCTCAGCTATCCCGGGCCTGTATCCTGTGCTTTCACATCCTGAGTTTCCTCAGGGCTCACAGGCTCACGCTGGAGGGCTGCAATCGCTGATGACTACGACATCCTTTGTTTACTGATACGGCAGGAAATATTCCATTTCTCAAGGGTCTCTCCTCTCCCTCCCCCTGGCGTCTTATTCCTGGAAGCCAGTAACCCAGCCACAGTAGCCTAGATGGTCCCAGCCCTAACCATTTAGCTTAACGCCCTCCACCTCTTCCTATGCTTCTTGTTTCACACTTACCTCCCACCCACCGGTGAAACCGAGGGAGAGGGACGCATTATGATCAAAGAGAAAAAAATACACAATTCCATTTTCTCTACTGAATGGTGTAGGCCAGGAGCCAGTCTTTTCAAACTGGTCCTTAGGTATACTCATTCCCCTCCTTGGTTCTACAGGTGAGGCTGTAAGGCCCAGAAATGGCAGAAACTTCCTCAAGGTCCCAGAGCCAGTTAATGGCAGGGCTCGGTTAGCACTCCAGGCCCCTGACTCCCAGGCCAGAGCTTTACATACCCCTGTTCTGTTTTCAATCGGTCTTCAAACCAAAGATTTCTGGAAACTTCCAAGCCCTACAACACAGGGGAATGGCTCACAAGGTTAATGTTCCCCTTGCCCTTCCCATCTCCTCCTTCACCTGTTCACCCTTCCCCCAGAGCTCCCTCCACTGAAGGTCATCTGGCTTCAGTCCCTCCCCCAAGGTTCAGGGCCTGACGCTGTCTGGGCTTAAGCAGGAGGCACAAAGGGCTTAGGACGCATTAGCTCCTAGCAAGAAAGAGCTGTCGTAACCACAGCCTTCAAGAGAGCTCAGTTTTCCGGCCTCCTGTCTCCCACCCTCGCAGCTGGTCCGGCAGAGCCCTTAAACCCTCAGCGGCCCCGTGCCCTGACCCCCTTCAGGATCCTGGTCAGGGCTGAGCAAACCCTGCCTCTCTTCCCATGCCAGTGGGGCCCTGCCACCTCCCACCATCAGTGAATTTCCTTTAAACACCATCATATCATCAGAGGCCTCGGGAGGCTCGTCCCATCTCGCTGCAGATGGAAGATTCCAGTCTGCAGCCTGAGCTCGGAAGCAAAGCTCATTCTTTTTTCAAAATTAAACCTGCCTTAAGGCAAGTGGGGCAGCAATCCTTTAAAGACACCCAAACTCACCTAAGGCAGGACTGCTTCCTCCTCTCCAAGCCAGCTCTCGAGCCTTCCTCCTACCAGCCCTCCCCCTGCCAGCCCTCCCCCTGCCAGCCCCCGTGCCCGTGTCCTTTGTGTCCAAGAGCTGAATATTCGACCTTGGCCACTGTTGCCCAGTGTTCTGAGACAGAAGTGTTGGAGCTATTTGCATCTGTCCTTCCCTTTGCCTGCTCCCCACCAAGGCTGCTCCCCCTTCCTCTTAATTATGCAGTAACGAACAACAGTGCTAACCGAAATTGGGGCGGCTACTTGCCTCTAAAAGTCAATAATTAGCCCCACGGGAACAACAAATACTTGCAGAGCTGCCCCCCTTCCCATGGCTGCCGCTGGAAGCAGGCCGCCACTCCAAGCCCCGCTCTGGCGGGTCCAATCTGGAAAGCATATGTTTCCCTTCCATCACTCACTCCATCAAACGCAGGGCAGGCCCGAGGGTGCGGGGAGGCCGCTAGACTTCCCTGAGAGTCTCCCTCAGCCTGAGCGTCCTCGTTATAAAGGGATGTTGTGTTCCCAGGTAACCAACAGCCCCTTGAGCATCTGGGAACACTTTGAGTGACTGCTGGGGAGAGAAGAAATTTGGGTCATAACTAATGATCAACATCCCCTTTTAATCAAATGAAGCCGTCATAATGTGTCTATCCTCCAGGGGAACAGGGCCCTTTCACCTCTTGGAGGTCTGCGGTAGCATTAACCTCTTCGGGTGAGACTCTTGCCCAGGTAGGAGGGAAGATGGACAGCTGTCAGATACTGAGCAGCGACTGTGTACGGCCTCTGTGCTGAGAAGCCTCCCATGGATTCTCTCCTTTCTCCCTGGGCCTGGGTCAGATCCGTGGTTCCCGGCCTTAAATCACCTGGAGGGCTCATCAAAGCCTAGGGTGCTGGCTCCACCCCAGATTTTAGCTTCTGTAGGTGGGGGATGGAGCCTGAGTATCTGCACATCAGGTAAATTCCTGCATGATGCTGGTACTGCCAGCTTGGGGACCATACACTAAGAACCAGTGTTAGAGGATAAAAAATACCTCTATTTAGGGTCTTCTAGGCAAAACACCCTTTACAAATATCGTGTCATTTAATCCTCACAGAAACCCTATGAAGTATGTGTTCTTGTTCCCGTTTTACTGAAGAAGAAACCGAGGGTCAAAGAAACGAGAGCGCTTGCCTGAGACCCTGTGATCGCACCGCTGGGGTGAAAGAGCTATGATTTAGAACCCAATTCCCTCTGACGTCAAACCCTTGGTCCTGCCGCAGAGGCAAGAGAGATTCCAAGTGTCAGAAGGGCTCAGAGGGGCAAGCTCGTCTCTCCCCAGGGAATCGGGGACACCGTGCCTGGCCTGCTTTACCATCTGCTTGTGGAATACTGCCGCCGCAGCCCTGAATCCTTCAGGAAACACCTCCTAATCTTCTCTCTGGTCCCCTGCTGCCGAGAGTCAGGCCCCTCTCCGTCCTCCGCGCTCAGTCGCCTGTGTTCTCTTGCCCTCACTCGGGAGCATTCCCACCCCTCCCCAGCTCCTCCTAGGGCTACTTCTCCTCCCTATCCAGTTCAGCAAGGGGCTCCTCCAATATGATCCCAAGGACGCAGCCAGCACCCCACCTCAGGGTCTCCAGGAAATGGCCTTGGATTCTCCATCACGGCCAAGCTCAGAGCTGCTTGCCCAAAGCACGCACTGGCTTCTCAGTGGCGGTTTCTGAAAAAGCTGCTGTCCTCACACCCCTGTGTTCCCAGGTCCTCAGACAACCCCTCAGGCACATCGCTCACCACTCCTGATGCTTCTCCCCAGTAAGAATTGATGAGAACCTGCTGAGAAAAGGTGCAGGAGGCAGAGGAGAAGGAAGGAGAATTAAAGGGGCATCCCGTGGAGCTCTTGCTGTGTGCCAGCTGTTGTGCCCAGTCGATTCAATGTGTAGTAACTCGCTCCAGGCTCACAGCAACCCTGTGAGGCAGACATGCCAGTATGATCACCATTTACAAGGAGGAAATGGAGGCACAGAAAGAGTAAGTAACCTGCCCAGTGTTGCACAGCTAGTGAGTGACAGAGCCAGGAACCTGGCTCCAGAGCCCAGGCCTGCAACCATGCTATCTCGGCAGAGGGAAAGAATGGAAACGAATGATGAATTCCCTGATCCTTGCCCTCCAAGAGGCCCTAGCCCAGCCAGGGGAAAGTGAGAGCAGTAGCTGCAGTCGTCCTGGCTGTGGATGCTGTAGCAGCAGAAGTAGTCGTGGCCGTAGCAGGAAGTAGTAGCATACCATCGGCATCAATATTGAAATCATTACAATAACAGTTATGGTAAAATAACTGCCATTTGTGGAGTGCCTCTAGCTACGGGGCAACACAGGATTGCACGGTGGGTGGGCGTGAAAATCCCAGAGCCAGACTGGGTTCATATCCCAGCTCCTCTTCATAATAGATGGTACGACATGAGGCAAATCGCTCAACCTCTTAGCCTCAGATTTCTTGTTTATGAAATAGGGCTGAAAATTCTACCTACCTCCTGCATTTCTTGTAAAGATTGAATGAGAAAATCCATGTCAAGTACTTAGTACAGTACCTGGAACACAGTAGATTCTCCATCCATGTTGCTAGGTAGGAGGGTGATAGAGGCAGAAGTGCGTTAGATAGGGCATCTGCCTCTGAGTCCTGGCATCTGGTGAGGGCGACGGGCACCATGTGAACGCAAGGAAAAGCCCAGAGAGGACAGCATGACTCAGGGCGAACGCCTCTGAGTGAAGGATCTGGGAAGGCTTGGAGGGGGGGATTGAGATTGGATTTGAATAGGACCTTCAACATGACACCTGGTGAGGGACCACCTAGCTCGTCAGGATGAGACTGTGCAGGCAAGGTACAGGTCACTCCCCCAGCTCTTTTCCCCACTGTCCGCCTACCAGAGCCCCAGCCCAGCCACCAACCCTGGCCGCCCAGCCTCCCTGCGCCCTCCTGCCCTTGACTCCATTCTCCCTCATCTCTTAAATGTCCTGCTACCTGCCCCTTTGCAAAGAGCTAAAGTCCCTCATACAACCCTAGCATTCTTAGATGGTTTTATGCGGGCAAGACTGTTAGATCAGCTGGTTAAAAGGGTCCCAGCTAGGCTCACTGCTACCATGTTTTTGAGCCCCCAGGGCTCGGCCATGCTTTGGAGCCAGCTTCTTCCCTACTGTCAGTCCTGCGGGGGCTCCGAGGGCCCTGACTGCCATCCAGGAAAGAGAGGCGAGAAACTTCAGTCAGCTCTATTGACACAAGGCCTGAGTGGCACTGGCTTAGCCTCCATGGGCCTGGCTGTGACGTGTCAGTCTCCTGGGCCCTGCACCTGGAAGCCCGTCAGGCTTCCTTCCACGCAATTGTTCACCCACTCAGGAACTTGGGCTGAGTGTCTCTTGATCCACCCTGTGCAAAGCACTGTGGGGGATATGAGGTGAGTCCCCACCCGCCAAGAGCAAGAAGCCTATGAGCAGAGGCTTGGCAGGGCCTCAGATAAATATAACTATTTGAAGGTAGGAAGTGCCACATAATTATCTGAAGGTGGGAAAGAAACATTCTGAGTGTACCTGCCAAGTGCCAGATGTTGTGCTAATAGTTTTCATCTAAACTGTCTCATGAACCTGAATGGCCAACTTGTAAGGTAGGTATGTATGTCCCCATTGTACAGATGAGCAAACTGAGAATCAGTGAGGTTAAGAATGTCACCTGAGGTCACACAGCAAGCTGCAAACCCAGGGCTGTGTGACTCTTTCCAATACTCCGATTGCCTCTCTGTAATGTCAGTGTAAAATCAGGAAGGAGGAAGGGAAACACATGGGGCTGAGATGATCAGAGAAGGCTTTTCAAAAGGGGTGAGACTTGTTCTGGACAAGGGAGTGAGCTGGATGAAAATGGGTGGAGGTGAGGGCATGGTGGAGGAGAAATGCTGGGAAAGGTAACAGCAGAAACAGAGATGAGGGGGCTGAGAAGCACCCGGTGTGTTAGGGGGACAATAAGGAGGCCCCTGGGGCTGCAGGAGGCTCCCCACCTGGTAGACGGGGTTGGAAGTGCTCACGGGGCTGATCAGGAGGGTCTGCCTGATTTGGCTAATGGTACTTTCTTCTGGATGCAGTGGGGAGCCATTGAAGCCTTTCGAGCAGAACTATGCGATGGGAAGTAGCCCCCTAGGAAAATCTCCTTGGCTGGGCTGCGCTGGCTGGATGGGTGAGCAAAGACCAAGGAAGAAATGCTACTTCAAATGTTACAATCACCCCGAAGGGACAGCAGTTTTGTTAAACAAATTTCAAAGTTATGAACAAACAATGTTTGGGTGGGGTTTTTTTTAATCCAAACTACATTTCATTAAGATATGATTTTCTAAATGTCAGGAAAAATGATCCATGTTAACCTCCAACTGTGAACCTATGACACAGGCTGCAAAGCATCTTACTGCTGCCCAAACTGCAATAAGATAGAGCTCTTGGTTCAGGAAGTCAGGGCAAGGAGTGACTTCTGAACCAGCCTTCCACTTAGCGATGCAGCTTTCTGCTCGAGAAATCCACAGTCTTCCTTCACTGGATCTATTTTAATAACATAATGAAGGCCCTGCAACCCTGTCCTTCAACCTTCCCTGAGAATGCACCCCTAAGTGCCTCAAGATGTCCAAGGAACATCAAAGGAAAGGAGAATTATTCTTTGGATATACCATAGGATACAAATCCTGATATCCCACTGCTGGAAACAAAAAGCCAGGACAGCTCCCGCGGTGCCCATAAAAATTATGGACTCAGAAGATTAACTGGCTCCAATGCTACAACGCTTTAGCCAACCGTAACCTGGCATTTTACATTGAAGAAAGGAAAAAAAATAAAGACGCCTTTATTAATACTGCTTGCCAAATCTCCCATGAGTCCTGAGGAAGGACTCCCTTTGGCCTCCCTCTGCTTGGAGCCCTGTGCTAGAAACTGCTGCACCCTCATTAAAGTAAGGCCAACCCGAGGTGTCTGGAGAAGGTTCCCCTCGGAAAATGAAGGGTCTGCTTTCTGCCAAAACATTTACCTCTTTGAAACTGGCATGCCACACGCCAGGCTGAGAGCCCAGGCTGGACCTCATACCTTCTCAGAGCGCGTCCCACGAGTTCATCTGGTCCCCACACGGTGCCTGTGAGGCAGGGCAAAGGCAGATAGGACAGGGATGGTTTCATAGCCGCGGCAGCCCGGTCTCGGGCTTGCCGCTGTTGAGATGTAGATAGAAACAGCTAGAAGAACAGTATTCCTGGCATGAGCTGGAAAGAGGACAAGCAGCTCTGGCCTCAGCTGTCAGGTGGCTCTCAGGGTCCCAGTTAGAGAAGGAGACTACAGAGTCTGAGACAAGATGAACGCTCTGCCGGTCCTGCCGCCGCTGACAAAGCTGGTTAAAATCCCGGGACGCCGGTTCCTCCCTCTGTGCTGAGATCCCAGCAGCTGGGAAAACACAACTGGCGTTATCCAGTCAGCAAATCTTTCTGAGTAGCCACTGTGCAAGTTCCCCAGAACATGCATTGTGGGCAAAAGGATGTTCCAAGTCAAAGGGAGGGATAATCTTCTTCAAAAGAATATACACTGTAAAAAAAGAAAGTAAGTGAGACAAGTAATATAGAATCTCCTTTAATGCCAACCACTTTTCTTCCAAATGCTCAAATTCTGAAGTGCTGCCTTGAGGCCCCAAGCCTTCCCACTTGCTGTGCATGCGTACACACACACACACACACACACCCCTACCTGAATGCCCGCCCCTTTCAAGGGGACACAACACAACGGTGGCCGCACCTCGTACCACGAATGCGGGCACTGTTGGAAGGAACACAGAAAAGTCACTAGTTCCCTTGAACCCAGCAGCCTCCTGCCGGCACTGCGTCTCCATCGCCTCCTTGGAATCCCACTCCTTTCCTGCTCTTTTCCTCCAGGCCTGCGGCATTCCGACCGCTTTCCGCTCCAAGTTACACATGGAGCTATACTCCTGTTCCATCACGCTCATTGCCTGCACCACTTCCAGCTGCATTCTTTCGTTGGCTCGCTCTGAGCTCAAGGGCAGGGACTGTTTCGTCCATCTTTATACCTCTAGTGAGAGGAAGACACAAGAAAATGCTCCAGAAAAGCTTGCTAAATAAATGGATGCATGGGTGGATGAGGGGGTCGGTGGGGTGGGTGGTTGAGGGGGTAGGTGGGTGGGTGGGTGGGTGGGTGGGTGGATGGATCAATCGATCAACCCATGGGCGGATGAATGAATGCATGAATTAATTCCCATGGCAGCACCGAAGCCCTGGTGGTCAGAAAGTTAATCTCCCTGGGGCTTGTTCGTTGCCATACATGCTGTCGGAATCAAAAGGCCTTCCCTGGAATGCCACAACTACCTCATTACATTGTCATGGCAGCAGCTCAAGGAGGGGATCAGCTGCTGCTGCCTCTGGCACCCCGGCCTGGCACAGGTTTGACTCTGCTCTCGGAAGCAAATGCGGTCTTTCTGTTTGGGGGCTACAGTCTCCTGAACGGTCATCTTCGGAGATTTGGGACCTTTTCCACCTCCTTTGCATCAGGATCCAGAACTCAGTTTCTCAAGGAGGTCAGGGTTCACCTGAACTGTGGACACCAAACAGGGGCCTTTAACTGGGCCTTCCCCTAACCAAGCCCACCTTCGCCCCCAGTGCGTCCAAGAAGAAGAGAATTTGATTTTGGAGGTAGTGTGTTTTTCCCAAGTGTGGGATGGAAGTTTTCCCGTAAAAGCAGCCTGTGAAACAGAGCTGCCCTCAAGAGCTGGCACACAACCCCAGTGATGGATATGAATCTAGAAGACACACCTCACAATGCTCTTCTAGGGGACAGCAAACCTGTCCCCCCAACCAACTCAACCTGCACCTCCCTGAACTTCCCCAAATCCCTGGAGCAATGCATAGCAGTGCCAAAGAGACGGTTCTCCATCTGGGCCTCTCCAAACCCAAGAGCTACAAAACTAAAGAATGGCAGTGTCATGAGGATATCACAGTATTTGTCACTATCTCCCAATCCACTCTCCCATTGTACAGATGGGGAAACTGAGACCCAGAGAGCATTAAATCTCCTGCCACCCAGCCCAGGCTCTCTGCCCCTGGCTGACAGCTGAGGCTAGACGTGGTTCACAGCATGGGGGTCACCAATGGTTAGGGGCTGGGGCTAGGAGGCCGAGAAATTTCAGAAGGCCACCATTACCCAGCACGGGCTTCCTGCTGAGGCCACTGAGTGGAGGAAATAATAATGGAGATTGAAAGGCATTCTGTATTTGACCTTCTGCAACCCACCGTTTTTCAGTAGAACCCGATAGGGATCAGTCACATCTGCTCTCAATAGCAAATGTAAAAAATGACCTGCAGCTTTAAGGTCTGAAAAACATAAACTTGTGTTAAAAGACTGACAAAAAAAATTCCTGCACTCCCTAGCATGATGTCATTCAAGTGCACACACATTGCAATAACAATCGTCCGTCAGGGCCCAGGCCCTGGACCTGAGCTCTCCCCTCCTGGGAATCACAAGCTGTTCTGGTCCCCCTGCATGTCAGCCATGTGGCCGGTCACATAGTGGGCCTGTGTAATCAGGGCCGGGCTGCGAGGCTCCACTAGGCCCCGAGCAACAGTGGGTATCAGCTTAACTTGCTCCCCACTTCAAATGCTCTCGTGAGCTGCGGGAAGGCTGATGGGAAGCACATTCTAGAAAGCCCAGAACAAACTCAGCTCTGCCAGAGATCTGGGGAACAGCCTGAGCCGGCCAGAGGTCAGTGGGTCTTTAGAAGTCAGGAAGCTCCTTGTCGGCCCCGTGGGCGAGGCCCTCCAGGCCGCTGCTCCGTGTGCAGGAGCCAACCAGATTGCTCCTCCGGCTGAACTGGAGTGCCACCGCTCCGTGGAAGTACAGTGATACCGCCGCATCCCCACACGCTCCGGCCGACCCCACTTACATCATCTGGACTGTGGGAAGCTCCTGACTGAGGGAAACTCGGGAAGAGAAACTTAGGGGACACGAGATAGCCCACTAGATCAGCCCCGGTGACCTTCACCCCACACTCGTCCAAGACACTGTCCTGGGCCAGGCACTGTGCCCGGGGCCCTGGAAATTGGCAAGGGTCTCGGCCTTCAGGAGCTCATAGCCCAGATAGAGAGGCAAGATTCGCCCAGACCACACATGTCCAGGGCTTAAGCGGGACATCCAAGGACCAGAGAAGGGAGAATGCAGAGCGACAAAAGCAAGGAAATCCACAAACTCCAGCCCCCAGCAAACACCGTGACGAGATCAGTTTGCTAAGCTAGACGACACTTCACTGCTTGCCTCAATGTTAAGTCATAACCCACAGGGGCCAATGGCTGTATGTTCTCATTTGCTCCCCTCAAGATGGAGACAAAGGCAGTCAGCCTTCATTTAGCACCTACTGTGGGTCACATACCAGGCTGGGCACCTGCATACCCATCTCCTCCTTCAGTGCTCCCGACAGCCCAGGCAGCAAGGTGGGACGTGGATGTCTTGGAAGGCTCATGAGGCGGATTTTGGGGGTGCATTTGTTTCTGTTCCACCTGGAAGAGCTCACTTGTGCTTCCCAAAAGGAGCAGAGCTCAGCCAGACTCTAATAGGCAGGAGAGCAAATTCCACACTACCTACTATTCCAGCCAGTGGAGCTGTTTGGTGACACAGCTGACTGGGCTCAGAATGATGTGTTGGCCTGGGAGTTCCTCTACTGAAACAGAACTTCAGCGGCCTGGTGGTTCCCATGCTTGTGGAATATGGTTTGATCTGTCAGTTCATAAAAAATACAGGGATGCTAAGATGATTTAGAAGGCAGTCTCTGTCCTCAAACGGTTCATAAATTATTAGAAGGAGAGAGACCTGTAAACAGACAAGTGCCCTGGTGTATGAGTGCTAGGGAGACATCTACACAGAGAAGCAGACACAAAGGACCCAGGGATAAATTTGACCTGGAAGCAACAGAAACATTTATAGTGGGGGTGGCCCTTGGACCGTCCATAAGCTCCTGTGAGGTGCTAAGTGCCCAGGATGATCAGCGCTGAATAAGACATGGTCTCTGCCCCCTCAGGCCCCACTCTCACTGAAGAGACAACACGCACTCATCAGAGCAAAGTAAAAGATCGGCTGGGGAATCCAAATGGAAGATATTGCCGGAGGCCAAAGTAGGGAGAGGCCAGAAGGCTGATGACATATAATAAGGCCATGATATGATTGCAGAATTGAATTACACTGGGCAGAGGGAGTCAGGGAAAACTTTCTAGAAGAGATGACACAGGCTATGTCTCCATGAGTGAGGTCTGAATGTTAAAAAGGGCTGAGAGAGAAAGCATTCCAGCAGACATGCCAACAGAGCCCAAGTTGGATGCTGACGCACGGACCAGCCCAGTGGATGAGTCAAACCGGCTTCCAGAGGGCAGGCCGTGGAGCCAAGCTCTGTTCTCAGGCCAGGCCCCGGTCACCTTGGCCAGCACCTCAGAGCTCACCCTCCTGTCCCGAGCCTCCCCAGTGGCGAGTAGCCTCTAGCGCTGGGCAGGAGCTGAGCTCTGCCCCGACCCCCCAGAGAGCTGGGGGCCATGGAGACTTCCCCAAATTTGGATTAAAAAAACAGCCCTTCTCTCCCTTCTCCACGGGATACATAGCTTCTCTCTAAGTCAGCAGGAACCCATCACTAAGGCTATGAGAAAATAAACAAAGGGGATCCAATTTCAAGGGACACTCAGGCTCCAGGAAGAGGGACAGAATGCTCAGACGGGTCCCTTTTCTCCAGGGCACGCTGAGTTGTGGGAATCTCACAGCCACGGTGCCAGCAGATTCAGGAGCACTGCTGCCAATGGTAAAGTGAGAGAGTCACACTCAGGCCTGCCCGGAGACACTCTGGCACTAGGGGCTCTGGGGCGTGTCCACAAAAACCCAAAAGAGAAGCCAGAGGACTCCAGCCTTGCACTGAGCCAAGAGTTCAAGCCAGCAAAAGCTGTCCCCTATCTCTCCTCGACCTGGGCCCCCTCTATCGGGCACATCAGCGTCGACTGACACCTGAACACCAACTGCCCTGCTTGTAAAACATCTGTGCTCTCCTTGGACAAACCGGCTTCCCTTTACTGATTGTTGGCAGGGTCTACTTTGTAGGAGGGAACCCCCAGCATTCCATCAGGATCCAACCAAGTTGCGCCTCAAACAAGGTTGTATGGCATGCGCGTCAGTAACGAAGCATGGATCTCAGGGGGTGGGAGCTGAATGGGTTCTTAAAAAGAAAACATGAACACAGAAAGCATCAAAGCCACTAGAAAAGCAGAAGTTCTTTAACCTCAGAAGTTTGTTTAGCGGAGCTGTTGGCCAGACTTAGAATGATGTGTTGGCCTGAGCGTTTCCTTATTGCAGCAGAATTTCAGCAATGGGCTGGTTCTGCAGCAGGTGGAGAATGGCTTGAGCTGTCGGTTCATGAAATTCAGGGAGGCCGAGGTCACTAAAACACAGCTCCTGCCCTCAAACAACTCATGAGTTATTAGAAGGAGGGAAGAGAGAGGCTCTGACGGCTTAATGATTTCAGTGGTCTATAGAGGGAGATTAGCAAGGGCTGATGCCCCGTTACTCTAACTCCACAGAGGACTCACAGATGTCAACAGCATCAAAAAGCATCGCAAGACCCCTGAAACGCAGAGGGAAGGAGGGCTCCCTGGCTCTAAGGGAGTGGGATGCAGCACATGGAGAGAGCTCAGGTCCAGAACCCGGCCAGGTGAGCTGTGCTCCTGGCTCGGCCAGTAACCTGGGGACGTGGGACAAGTCTCTTCCCCTTTATAGGCCTGTCGCCCATACCTGTATAACGATAGGTTTGGCCTGGCTGATTTCAGAGGACCTGCTCAGTGCTGACCTATGGGTCTACAGCTTAGATAAGAAGAGTGTTGACAAATCTGCCAGCAGGTTGGAAGAACTGTCCCTTGCCCGGCCCTATCGAAGTGCTCAGATTGTACCATCAAGCTCTGTGAAAGCTTGAATCTGTTTTAACTCCTAAGCCCAGAGATTTCTGGGACAGATATGTAAATAGCTGAGAGAGAGAGGGAGGGAGGGAGGGAGAGAGGGAAAAGAGAGACTTAAAAATAGATATAGATTATAGATTCAGATATAGAAATAAAGATTTTGCTTTAGAGATTGAGATAGATTTAGATATAGATTTTTATTTAGATATAGCTATTTAGATTTAGTGTAGACATAGCTACAGATATAGATATGTGTGTATAGACATATATACGCACATATATATGTATTTGTGTGTAGATGTGCGTGTGCATGTGCGTGTGTGCATCTGTATCCCACTGAGGGCAGAGGTACAGTACTGCTGATTTTATTTGAGTTCATTTCCTACATTTATCACACCAAAATCCTCTCCATTCTTCAAAGCCCATCTCAGGAACCTCCTCCAAAGAGCCTTCCTTGACCCGCAGGAAAGGCTCTCACTCATGTAAATTCCTTCAAGTTGCCATTTGAGCCATCCATGACCACAGGATAATGACTGACTATTTAATTATCACCACTGAAAGTGCACCCACAAGGTAGAAATTATCATACACCTGCAGAGGCTGCCAAGGACAGCTGCACTTTGGGCTGCCCTCGGTGAAGGAGCCGGTGACCAGCCCGCTTCCTCAGTAAAAGAGGTGCCCAGCAAATGCTCATGTGCAGAATTCCTCCATCGTGAAGTGAACTTTGACAGATGCCTCAGACCATACACCAAAATTAACTCGAGTTTTTTACAAACTTAAATGTAAGAGCTAAAACCATAAAGAGAAAGAGAAAACCTAAGAGGCTGGATTTAGAACTGGGAGGTAGGCAAAATTTTCCTAGACGGAGTACAGAAAGCACTAAGCATAGAAAAAGCGATAATGGGCTTCTGCTCATTAAGAGACATATAAAAAATGAAAAGACAAGCCACGAAAAAATATTCACAATATGTGTATCCAACAAAGAACTGGAATTCAGATTACATTTTAAAATTCCTGTAAATCAATTTTTTTAAATAAATTTATTTATTTTATTTATTTATTTTTGGCTGCGTTGGGTCTTCATTGCTGAAGTTGCTGAACACGGGCTTTCTCTAGTTGCAGAGAGTGGTGGCTTCTCTTGTTGCGGAGCACGGGCTCTAGGCACATGGGCTCAGTAGTTGTGGCGCACGGGCTTAGTTGCTCCACGGCCTGTGGGATCTTCCCAGACCAGGGCTCAAACCTGTGTCCCCTGCATTGGCAAGTGGATTCTTAACCACTGCGCCACCAGGGAAGCCCCGTAAATCAATTTTTAAAAGCCTAAAAATAGGAAAGACTTAGATGCTTAACGAAAAAGAAATCCACATGACTAATAAACATATAAAAGGTGTTCAACAACATCAGTGATCAGGGAAATGCAAATTAAATCTACAATGAGTTACAACTACACATCCAGTAGAATGGCTAAAATTAACAAGACTCTCAATACCAAATATTGGAAAGGACACAGAACAGCTGGGTCTCTCATACTTTTCTGGTGGAAGTGTAAAATGGTACAACCATTTTGGAAAAATGTTTGGCAATTTCTTTTTGTTAATATTTATTTATTTAAGCTGCACGGGGTCTCAGTTGCGGCACGCAGGATCTTCGTGGTCGCATGCAGGATTTTTAGTTGCAGCATGCAGACTTATTAGTTGTGGCATGCATGCGTGATCTAGTTCCCTGACCAGGGATCAAACCCAGGCTCCCTGCATTGGGAGCGCAAAGTCTTACCCACTGGGCCACCGGGGAAGTCCCGGCAATTTCTTACAAAGTTAAACATACACCTACCTAATGATCCAGCAATTTCTCACTCCTGTGAAATTACTCAAAGGAAATAAAAACTTGGGTCCACAAAAAGATTATATGTGAATACTCCTAGCAGAATTATTCATAAAAGCTCCAAACTCGAAACAACTCAAAGGTCCTTTAAAAGGAAAATGGATAAACAAATGTGAGGTAGACTCAGATGATGGAATAGTACACAATGATAAAAAGAAATAGACTGCTGATACAATGTGAATAAACCTCAAAAATAGTACGCTCAGCTAAAGGAGTCAGGGAAAAAAAATAGTTCATATTGTTTGATCCAATTTTTCTACCAATTCCAAGAACAGGCAGGATGAACCTATGAAGATAGTACTCAGAACTGTGGTTTTTCCCATGGGGCAGGAGGACATAAAGGAAAGGGGCACAGGAAGCTTTCTCAGGTGATGAAAATGCTTTGCACCTTGATGGGGGTGTTTGTTACATGGGCACAGACATTTGCTAAAATTTGTTGAATTGTACACTTAAGTTCTGTATACTTTATATTGTCATTTTACCTCAGTTTAAAAAAAACAGATTCATTCACTCAATAATTATTTATCAAATGCCTTCTATGTATCAGACCTCAGTCTATGGGCTAGGGATGTGGCCATAAGCAGGATGCATCTCCTCTCTCAAGAATGAAGGTATGGAAAAAGCACCCTGTGAAATTTCCACATGCCTAGCTGCCCAGTGATTGACACCACTTCTAGGCCTTGTCAATCACATTTTGCACACAAGCGCACACACACACGTGCGCACACACACATACACACACACACACAGAGGGAGGGGCTCCTCCCCTGCTGTTCCGGGTCTCCGACGTGTGGCAGTGCATATATGTTTGGTTTCAAGGAACCCACCAGAACGGTGGGTCCAAAGTAGCCTGGACAAAAAGCTTCCAGAATCAGTCTTCCAGAAGGAGCCAAACTCCAGCACAAAGCCCAGAGTCCTCAAGAAAGCAGCCCTCCTACTCTGGCCTGTCCTCCCAGGGAAGGCACTAGCTCTTCTCCTGGGGCCTCGTCTACAGAGCCACAGAGGGAGGGCTCGGGAGGAGAGGAGGGGGAGCCCTTGACCTGCTGGCTTCCAGCTTCCCCACCTACCCCCCCAGGGAGAAAGAAATCCAAACAAAAGCCCATTCTCACAGGCAACCCTTCCAAGAAAAACCAAGTCCTAGAGATGCCGGGTCTGGTGTGAATAAGGAAAAAATGCTGAATTCCAAAAGACGAGGTCCAAAAAACATTTCTCCCGCTGAGTGTGCTATGAAAAGAAAGGGGACAAGGAAGTGGATGGGAAGGAACCCTGAGATCCCCACAGCCAACAAGGGGGTTGCCCCCCAGCCGTCACTAATGCTCCTGGACACAGTCTGATTTTCAGTGAGCCACAGGCACCCCATTACTTTCAAAACGTTCAATCCTACATGAGAGGAACTCTTACCTCTGAGCCAGGCTTCCTCGCCTGTGAAACGGGAATAGCACCCCCATCCCTGCCCGCTTAACAGGGGCGATATGGGGCTTCACAGAGAACATGAGTGTGAAAGGACTTTGCAGACTCCGAGATGCCCTACACCCCAGCCGTGATCAGCACACATCCCATCTCAAGGCCTTTGGATATTGGTATTTTATAAAAAGAAGAAGAGCCTGGGTGGCAATTTCGGCTCCAACACGTTCTAACTGTGTGGATTGGGAAACTGACTCTCTCTAAGCCAGCTTCCACATCTGTAGAATGGGAATGTTAATGTCTCCCTTGAAGTTTGCAGCAAAGATTAGAAAGATGCCTATGAAGCTTTTAAGAGAATATCTGGTACAAAGTTGGCCTTCAATAACTGGGAATTGTTATGATCCTTACTGTGGAAAGGGGTTCACCCACTCTTGCCTTCTGTAGCCTTTTGAGGGGGAAAGCGGCAGAATGCTTGGGTTGGCCGGATAAAAACCATACACATAGACACGGATTTTTCTGGAAGAGTTCGTTAAGCATCCTGCAAACATTATGAGCAAGTGCCATACACTGAGCCCCTCCTCTGGGCCAGACACTGTGCTCAGAGATGTAGCCTGCATGAGGGAATTCATGAAAACCAAAGGAGGCAGGGCAGGTCAGCTCCAGCGTCCAGAGCCGGGTGCTGACGCCCAGGGCTCGGGTTCGCACAGTCAGAGTGGCAGGAGCAGCACACAGGCGCAGGACTGTCCGAGTCCAAAGCCTACGCCCCAGGGCTGTGGTGTGCTGGCACTCTGACCACATGTGACGCTACAATCCACTTAGAAACCCCAGCCAACCTCGCGGACGCTGCAGTCTCAGAAGCTGGGCAAAGTCTGCACCCTGGGGGACTCTTGCTCAGCGACCTGCATCCCCCATGTCCTCCACCAGCCTCTGGGAACAATGTCATCTTTCTCTCCCACCTTCTGGTCTGTTAGAGATGTCAGTGAGGGCACAGCCAACCAAAGGCAGCCAAGGTCCATCCACGTACCACTGGCTGGGCCAGGAGGAGCCTAGGAATAGTCCCTGATGTCTGGGCTACTTGCTGAGCCTGGTGGAAGTGGTATGGGCGGGGTGGGCAGGTGGTGCGGGGCCGCGGGGAGGAGAGGTAGTGCATTACATCCCAGATAACCAGTCAGTCTTTGGAACTGCAGCCCAGAATGGCATCCAAGGGCACAGACCAGCGCAACTCTGTCTCCTGGGCAAGAGTCACAGCGGGAAAAGGGAGAAAAACAGAAGAGGAAACGGTGAGCTGTCAATCAAAATGCATGACCCCCTCCTTTCCTAGCAAAATGATGCCATCAGGAGAGGAGACCCCAGGAATCCAGAAACATCCCTGCTTTGCATCCATCTTAGCTGCTTCCCGAGACACACGTTGCTGAGGAAACCCAGTCCTTCCATTTAATGATTCAGCCAACACTAGCTGAGCACCCAGTGTGTGCAAGATGCTGAGGCAGGTGCAGGGACACAGCCACAGGCAGAAGACAGCTCTCACTTCCTGGAGGTCACCATCCGGGAGGGGAGGAGAGCACCAAGGATACAGGTGACTATACTGGGGGGTGGGAGGGGCCCCAGCAGTTGCTGTGGGAGCACAAAGCTGGCCCCAGGTCAGCCTCGGGGAACAGGGCAGGTGCCCAGGGTGGGCGAGGCTTGCACAGAGGATGAATTCGAGGCAGGGTTTCCAGGCAGAGGAAACATTGTGAGTCTAAACAGTGTGCAGAAGAACAGCACCCAGGTTCAGGAAGCTTCCAGGAGTCCAGTAGGTTGAAACACAGAAAGCAAAGGGCCAGCTGCACAGCATGAGACGGGACACATGGGCAGGGCCACGTAGGTTGTACTGTGACGGCTAAATTTTCCTCTCAGAGCAATGGGAGGGCGTGGCGGCAGAGGCATGGTCAGGTTCACGCTTTCCAATGTGGTAGCCTCTAGCTTCACAGGACTGTTTAAATTAATTAAAATTAAATAAAATTTAATGTACAGCATGGTGACTATAGTTAATAATACTGTACTGCATGTTTGAAATTGCTAAGAAGGTAGATCTTAAAAGTCCTCATGATAAGAAAAAAATTTTTTGTAACTGTGCATGGTGATGGGTGTTAACTAGATTTATTGTGATTATCATTTCACAATGATTCTGAATCATTGTGGTGTACACCTGAAACTAAAATAGTGTTGTATGTCAATTATATTTCAACAAAAAATTTTAATTAAAAAAATTAAATTTAATGTAATGCAGTGTCTCAGAGGCCCTGGCCACATTTCAAGCACCCGACAGCCTCCTGTGGCTAGGGGCTACCGTATCGATCAGTGCAGACCTAGGACATTTTCATCATCCCAGAAGGTTCTGCTCTAGAACAGTCCCTCTGCGTCCATGGTACAGAAAGTGAATGGGAAGCAAGGAGGCCAGTGAAGAGGAGCAAATGGTGCCTCCCTGACACTAGGGTAGAGATTGGATAGAATCAGATTGGAGAGACATTTAAGGAGAGATGTGATAGGGCTTGGTAACCAATGGATTTGGGGTCGGGGTGGTAGAAGGATCTGGGGGGTGTCAGGAACAACGGCCTGGTCAGCTGGGGGCTGGAGGGGGCGGTACTCACTCACAGAAGGAGAGAAACAGAGGAGCAGGTGGGAGAAAAGTGACGACGCGCTCAGTCTGGGACCCGCTCAGCATCAGGTGCCAGCAGGACTGCCTGCCTCGAGCTGGTGTCCAGAGACAGTGGCTTCTGCAGGGCTGCAGCTTGGGCTGTGAGCTGTGGCTTGGCGGGTGAGGGGGAGAGGCTGGGCGCTGGTGCTTGAGACTGTGCACTTAGGGGCTGGCAGTACAGGGCGTTGTGAGCTGGGGGTCGAGGGCTGTCCTGCAGTGCTGGGTGCCGAAGGGGCCGAGGGCTGTGGGGTGGGGAGCGCAGCAGTGGCATTGCGTGCTCTGGGGCCTCGGGGCTGTAACCTGGGGGCTGGCATGTGCTGGGCGTCCAAGGCAGCGGGGCAGGGGGAAAAGGGGTGCAGGACTGTGGGACTGCGCGCTGAGACCGCGGACACGGGCAGTCCAGGGACCATGGACGGTCTTGGAAGAGCCCCCGTCTTTCCCCCAGGGTGGAAAGTGTGTCTTTGGGGCACCTGGGCACCTCGGTAAACCCACAGGAGGCGCTGTCGCTGGAGGCAGCCCGGGAGGGGCACAGGTGGCCGGGGAGGGGGGAGGGGGAGGGGGCGAGAGGGGCAGCGAGGCCAGGCAATGGCAGGCACCCTCGGGCGCGTCCCCACCTCGTCCCCAGGACACGGGCGGGGGGCACAGGAATGTTGTTCTCCAAAGCCACGGGGACACTTCCTATCGGTCCACGTAATTGAGTATTACAGTATTTAAATGACAAATTGAGATTATTTTTACAGGTGTCATTTTAAATATAACGCGAGATTTCTTGACATTACATCAGCCGCAACACACAGACAGCTGCTCCGGGCCCGCCTGCATGTGTCAGGCACATGGCTGACACTGGCCACGCGGGGAGAGCGTGCATGTGAGTGAGTCACCCACCGGGGCGAGCGTGAAATGGGTGTGAGCGTCCACATGACTGCGAGCTGGAACGGGTGAGGGCGTGTGTGGCTGGGAGTGCGTCTGCGTGTGGGTGTGCACGTGTATGTGGATGTGTAGTTGGTGCGTTATGAGTGAGTGACAGTGAACACGTGGGTCTGTGTGTGTCCGCGTGAATGAAGATGTGGGATGCGTGTGAGAGAGAGAGCGCACGCTCTGCCGGATGCTCCGGCCCCGCAGGTGATGCCCCCAAGCCTGGCCGATCTCTGTCTCCCTCTAGAGCCACCAAGAATGCCAGGAAGTGGACAAGCTCCGCCCCTGGGGCCGAGGGGCTGCACGGGCGCCCAAGGTGGTGCTGCAGTGCCCTCCAGTGGACACTGCCCCCACCCCATCCCCAAGCCGACCCACGCCGGCCGTGCCCTTCCTGGGCCCGAGACCCCAGGTCCCAATGCCTCGCCGCCCACCTGCCTTGAGTGTGGCGGGAAGAGCCTGCCCTGAGGCTCCCTTAGCCTCCAGGGGCAAAGGCTTAGGGGAGCTTTAGTCCCGCCTCCACGTCTCCATCTGGGGCTCTCAGCCTTTCTGCCTGCTGGGCCAGGCACACCCAACACACCCCTCTACTTCCCGCCCTGGTGACGCCCTCCCCACAAGGACCCGCGCCAGGTTGCCCCTTCCAGCAAGTCCCCCCTGAAAGCCCCAGCGAGAGGAGCCCCCTTCCCCAAGGCCTCTCCTCAAGGCACGACAGGCTCCCCGCACAGTGGGCACAGCACGGGCAGGACGGAGAGGAGATGATTTACAAAGCAGAAGCTGCTCATTGGCTTTTTCCAGTTAGAAATGGCAGGGGTCTGCGGAGAGAGATAGAGAGAATGAGAAAACCCAGGACTGATTTCCACCTGGTGCAGTTCTGCTCCGGACGTTTGTCTGCAGAGCAGGGCGCTGCACTTGAGCAGTGAATGAGCAACTATTCTAGGAGGATTTTGTCAGAGTGGCAAAGAGGGCGATCTCAGGCAAATACTTAAACCTCACAAAAGAAAAACTCCCTGGGCTTCCGCACTGCACCGTGTTATTCGTGGTACCGGCAGGGCCTGCAGGTCGGCTGGCCGCTGGTGACCAGCAGCACGAAGCACGGTCCAGCCAGCTGCGTGGACACCGGCCCAGGCGCAGCCGGTCTCCCAGACCAGAGGGAGCTGTCATCGTAATGCCCCGAAGGATGGAAAAGCAGGGGCCTCGAACCCCAGGAAGCAGGAGAACCATGGGACGGTTACCTATGCCCTGACTGCCCTCTCAGAATCGCTGGCTACATTCGTACAGGTGGCCCCCGACTTACGACGGTTCGA
Source organism: Eschrichtius robustus (assembly GCF_028021215.1). Taxonomy (NCBI): domain Eukaryota; kingdom Metazoa; phylum Chordata; class Mammalia; order Artiodactyla; family Eschrichtiidae; genus Eschrichtius; species Eschrichtius robustus. The sequence goes on from NC_090838.1 coordinate 14,946,933, forward strand.
CTTAACGATTTTTCCAGGCAGCCATGAGATCAGGAGGGTAAACAACCGATCAGCTTACAACCCTTCTGTATCCAAACAACCCTTCTGTTTTTCACTTTCAGTACAGTATTCAATAAATAACTTTGATGAGATATTCAACACTTTATTATAAAATAGGCTTTACGTCATATGATTTTGTGCAACTGAAGGCTAACGTTAAGTGTTCGGAGCGCATTTAAGGTAGGCAAGGCCAAGTGATGATGTTTGCTGGGTTAGGTGGATTAAATGCATCTTCGACTTATGATACTTTCAACTTATGATGGGTTTATCGGGACATAAGCCATCATAAACTGAGGAAGATCTGTACCAGTACTGAGCTGGGTACCCTCCGGACTCACTCCCAGCAGCTTACTGGGCCAGGTCTGAAGGCCTAGTCCCCACAGAGGCCCAGACTTCTCCTTGCCTGGCCCCCTTCTCCCCGGCTCAGCTGGCCTTGCTCCACTCCCACATCAACACTCCAGGCTCACTTTAGGGAAAGGAGCGAAGCCAGAAGCATCTGCGCAGCATGGAACAGAAAAGGGGACAGGACAGAGGAGCCAGTTGTCCTGACAATGCACAAAATCCACAACATGCGACTGAATGTGCAAAGCAAAGGGCTCCAAGGAGGATTTCTCTTGTCTGTGTCCAGAATGGCTGTGGATGCTCAGCCCTGAGCCAGATACCAGCCCCTCCCCTGCAGGCCTGAGAGGCCCCTTTCCAGGCAGTGGGCCTGGGCTTCTCCGCTTCCGGCCACAGCGCAGGGCCGGGCACTCCCGCAGCGCACCCATCCCTTGCCCTCTCCTCCCCTCCCATGAGAGCCGCAGGGTGTCAGAGCTGAGAGAGACAGGTCCAGGGTGGAGAGGGGAGACCCAGAGTGCCCCATTGCACAAAAGAACCCAAAGATGAGCATGAAAAAAGGTTTGCCCAAAACACGCAGCAATCCGGTGGCTACCACCTGCTCAGGCTTCCGGTCCCCCATTGCTTTCCAGGTGGCCTCTTCCAAATCTAGGCCATTTCTGACTACAGTCTTTTCTGCCTCTCTATGTTGCTATCTCTTGTCTCCCTCCACATATCTATTATGGGAAGTGCACGAGAACCTCTCCATGCTGCAGATACATCAGATGATATCACGGTCTCAACCTTGGCCTCCATGCAAAGCTCCGATTCCTCACCTGCCATTTTTCAATGTGCATCTCACTGCTTTGAGGAGCTGCAGCTTTTAAATAGGTGTAAAAGTTGCCGACGGCCTTAACACCAGCAGGGATGGCTGTAAGAAAGGAGGCTAGAGCCACAGAGGACGGCAGCGTGCACATACAGCCTAGGAAGACAGAAATCAATATCATCATCATCATCGTCATTGTCATCTCTCATGGTTATCGATGTTCCTGTATGTCAAGCCCTGTGCTAAGCACCTTACACAGATTATCTCATTTAAATTTTACAGCAAACCAACGAGGAGGGTCTGACTGTTTTCCCACTGAGCAGATGAGAGAGCAAGGCTGTGCCACAGCCTTGCCTGCTCCCCATTCCAACTTTTTCACGCCCACAAGTGTCTGACCCACATTTGTTCAAACTGTGAGAAGCAACTCATTAGCGGACTTATGAAATAAATATAGTGGGTCACAAGAAGCATTTTTAAATGAAAGAATAGAATAGAATGTTCCAAGTGCATCCTACATAGTAGGGGTAAGCATTGTCTCATGACACTTTTGCTTCAGTTATATATGTGTAAACATCGATGTGTATGCGTACACACATAGGATGCAACGGGATATGATTTTAAACATATTTCTTAACGTGAGTCACAGTCAAAAACCTCTAAAAGCTGTTGTGCTAGACTCTCCACCCAGCGTCTGAGTTTTCTATCCGGGTCTCCCCACTCTGCACGCTCTGGGTGTTACCTCACCACCCTGCATGGTACCCTGCTGCCCTGGTTTGCTGAGGAGCAGCTGCTAAGTTCCACGGACGCTGCAAGCCTGTCCTGGGGGCAGACTAACGGGCGGGCTGCTGGGACAGAGTCCTAAGGGTGTCGTCACCATCTGCCTCCTGCCTCAGTGAGATGCTTCTGTCTGCCCTGCAAGACTGATGTTTCCCAGAAGAGGCTTAATGGCCCCTTACTCTCTGAGCTGTCAGGTTAGTGCCTTTGTCAGAATTAGCACAGGTGCACCTACAGGCGGGCGTCCTCATTAAACTATTTTCTGCGTCTTGATCCCATAAGGAAGGTTCCAGGGGACCTTTCGAATAAGCACTTCATTTGCAAAGCCCTCTCCAGATTGAAAAGGGTGATCCCAGTTCCATCAGCAGAGGCGGAGGGAGGGCTGGTCCCCTCTGAGTTTTCTCTGCCAGCCAACTGCAGTTGGACCAGCTCACAGAAGTGGAGAAGTCAGGAGAGGGAGGTCTCTCTGTGCCTTCTCTTTTCGTTGCAGCTCCTAACCTGTTACCTGTTAGCATAGCAGGGGTTCTCCTAGCCATAGACAAGCCCCAGAGAATAGCATGACCCTCTATTTTAGGCTGCTTCTCCTTGTCTGTGGGAAAAAAGATTCACTGATGGTGACATTCCAGATGGGGTATATGGTATTGGATGGAAGGTTCCTAAAATCACCCCATATCAGTGCCCACCTACTGCACTTCTGGGAACCCCCACCCCTGTTCTCTGTGCAGCTCTAGGCCCAACTTTCCCTGAGCAGCCTTCCATGATGACCAGTCCAAGGAAGAAAAGACTCCACTTGCCAGGAACCAGGCTGAGGACTCAGGGGGACACACTTGGGTCTTGGACTAGCGATTCACTTGCTGTTCTCCTGGGGATACAGGACCCCAAGGGGGACATCTGTCAATGACAAATTGGGAATGTTAAGAGACAATATGGAAGGTCAGAGTTAGAACCACCAAAATTCAGAGGAGAAGGCAACTTTCGGGCGGAGAAGCTGTAGAAGTGTAGAATTTCTAGAAATAGGGGCTGGACTAAGGTCTTAGAAAGAAGGACATGAAGAGGGTCTGCAAGCAGTGAATTGGAGCATAACATGGAGATCATACCCCATTCCCTACAACTGCCCCCCCAAATCAATAAATCAGTCACCCGCACTCTCTAACATACATGAAAAAATTTACTAAGTACCCAGTCTACTAGTATTGTGCTGAGTTTTGGAATTCAGCAATGAATCAGACACCACCTCTGTACTCAAGGATCTAGTAAAGAAGACAAGCAAGTACAAATTCCGTTTCAGTAGAACACAATCAGAGGTAGGACGGGGGTAGGTACAGGGCATGATGGAAGCTCAGGGGAGGCAACTAACTCACCCTGGGGGCCAAGGAAGATTTCCCCAAAAGCTGCTAACTGAACTGAGTCTTAAAGGGAGAGGGGGAGTCAGCTGGGGAACAGGGAGAAAAGGACATTCCAGGTCAAGGGAACAGCATGTGCAAAGGCAAGGTGTGCAGGAACCATGAGAAGTGCAGAATGACCTAGCAACAGGTCAGGGCTGCTGGAGGGAAGCCAATGCTGAGGGCTGCCCTGCTGAACAGTAGAAATACGTTGGAAGGAGGGAGATGGGGGAGCAAGGGAGTCTTCCCCAGTGCCAGATCTATTCCTAAGGAAGAGAAACCCACACCTGAGCCAAGGGAAGGTGGGCATCCCTTAATGGGGGAGGGGAGCCAGGAGGAGTGGCATTGGGCCCCCAAAGGCTGAGTTTGCTGCTCCTGCTGCAGCTGACACCCCAGCTCCCCTGGAGGGTGCAGCCCCCACTGCTGGGCTCAGGCCCAAGCATGCAAGAATGCTTCCAAAAAGCTTATTCTTAGCAAAGGTTTTCCTATGACCTTTCTTGGAGAGGAAAAGACAAACACTCTTCACCAAACTGTTCCCTGTCCAGCTTTCCAAAGAACTACTCCCCTGCTGGCCTTACGAGGGGGTGAAGCCCCCAGGGATCAGGGTTAGGAGAAGTAACTGCAGGAAGATTTCCAGGGAACATAGAAGAGGGATCTGATTAAAGTCTATCAACTACGAGGTTGTCCTCAGGGCAAGTGCACTTGGCAGGAACATTTCAGTTCATTTAGGTTGTTCCACTGGCAGACCCTTTTTTTAAAACAGGGAAAAAAATAACCTCCAGAGATGGTGAAATGTAATTCATTAAGACCACCATAAAGCATGTATTGAATTTAGAGGGCAAGTGAAGAAAACCCCATCAATTTCACACTTGGGAAGGCAAAGGCAGATTTATCTATATCTCTGATACCTAAGTATTTATAAAATCTAGTATTTGGGGGGACAACCTTATTTTTTTGAAGGAAGGTATAAAATATGGGCAAAATACGAGTAATTAGGAGAAATGAAAGAACAGCAGATATAAAACCAAGACTAACTCGCTAGGGAAAGTGGACGCCTCAAGGGCGTATGGTTGCCAGGTCCCCGCTCGGCTCCATCATCAGCTCCAGCAGATGCCATGACAAGCAGCTCCGATGGGATCCGAAAGAATCCCTCCCTTGTCTGAGCTCCAGAAGTCCCACTCGCTGTGGCACCCTAGCCTGTGTGGCTGCTTCTCTGGTCACATATCTGTGCCCCGCTTCCCAGAGGGACAGTAAATACCTCGAGAGCAGGGGTCATGTGGAAAAATGAGTCAATGTGGGTTTCCAGTCATCTAGTCCCGACCTGGAAGCTCAGAAAGGTGCATCACACAGACGCACTTGACAAGCCCTGCTTCTTCCACCAGACCTTTTGCCTGGCCCCCAGGTCTTCCTGCCTGTGCCAACATCCTGGTGCCTGTTGAGACGGTTACACTTTCAGGTGGGATGGGATGTGTTTGGAGAGAGGAGAAACTGCAGTTCCTGCACCAAGAGGGAACTGGGCCAGCAGGGGACCCCTAAGCCTCCTCATTCCAACCTCCTGCATGGACCTTTTGATCAGAGACCTCAGTTTTGTTCAGGATATTCCTGAAAGCTTTAACAACTCCCGCAAATTAGACCTACTACTTCTGATTTTTCATTATTTTTCCCTCCCTTATTTATTCCACAGCCCTTTTTTTAATTCAATGTGGGAACAGAGTCATGGACACCTGCCTCCTTCATAAGTTTATCCCAGTAAGGAAACAGACAAGGAATTGAACCCAGGTATTGACTGGGTCTCCTTCCTTGGAAATCGAAGTAAAGTTGGCACACACCCAACTGATCCACCCATTCTGGAAAGTTCAGTGGCTTCTCTGAAGTTCCTGTGTATTCCAAGGAAAACAAACACCCTCGTGATAGTTCATCCACCTGTGATGTCCTTCCTCCTCTGAATTCTTGTTCTTTCCTCTGTGTGTGATGGCTGTTCGTTTATTTCCACCGTGGAAGAGACCCAGACATGAACCCACCTCCATTTCTGGATTTACACCACACACCCACACAAGTTCTTAGCTTGTAGGGTAAATTTTACAGGAGGTTTGGGGAGGTGAGGGATGTTTATATCTCAAAAATGCCTGTAACTTTCATTGAACATGAGTGATGCTGGTCTTGAAAATTCTTGGCCAGTCCATCATGCTGATCAACCACCCTCTGCCGCCTGATTCCCCCAAACTGACACCTGTATCCTCACATAGTTCTTATATACAACAGTTTAGTGATCTCTTCAGTATCCTTGCCTCCTGCTAATCCAGGTCCCCAGAGTTCTACCTTCTAAACCAAGTGGCTTGTCAAGATATTTTCCTAAACAAATTCAATTCCTTCCTCAAGAGAAATTCTGTACCATTTATGAAGAAAAAATGTCTTCCACTGCACAGATAAGCATTTACTACCCACTGTGATAAGACTACGGCGTGGGAATGTACTGAATGCCATGAGGGCGCAGAGAAGGACAGGCCTAGATTGAGGACACAGAAAAGATATCCCAAGGGAAGCAACATCTAAGCTGAGACCAGGAAAAAAGGTAGAATTAGCCAAGAGAAGAGGGCAAGGGGCAGAAGCAGAGGAAAAGCACACCCAATGTCCTAGAAGCAAGAGAGAGCTTGGCACATTCCGGGCATCACAAGAGGTTCCCAGTGGCTGTTATAGACTGGGCAGGCTGGATGGGGCAGGAAAGCCAGTTGGGAGGCTGGGCCAGGCCCACCTTATCTGTCAGGCAAAGAGGTCTGGACTTGATCCAGGAGACAGTGGGGAACCATTGAAGGCTTCAAGCAGGATACTGACAAGGCCAGATTTGCACTTTAGAAAGATGAGCTATGGTTGAAGGATAAGTCAGGGATTAAGAGGCAAGACTGCAAGGAGAGGCCAGTGGGAGTTTATGACTGTGGTCCATGTGGGAAAGATGATGGTGGCCTGGATAAGGGAGACTCTGGTGGGAAAGAAGAGGTGGACACGACTTCAAGAGATATGAAAGAGAAAAGGAGCTGCCATCTCCTGATGCGGAGCGGAAAGGTGGGTGTATTGGGCAACTCCAAGTTCTCCGAATTGGGAAGCCAGGGGGCAGGTGGTGGCGTTGGCCAAGGTGGGGAACACAGAGGAAGAGCAGGCGAATTTGGGAGAGATGCACCTGTCTCTCTCCCCTGACTGTTATGCAAGGCACATGTGTTCCCATCTTGGCACTGCACCCGGCCCTCGGAAGTCACTGGACAGAAGGGGATGAGCGAGGTCTAAACAGGAAAAAGCAGCTACATATTTTTCTCAAATACTATGAGAAAACAATGGAGGAATCTGGTGGCCATGGAGTGGGCCAACCAAGTCCCAACACTTTCCTGGCGACCCTCTCTGGCCCCGATCCTGTGGCCTCCCTCAGAGGGGAGTTCCGGGTCCAACCACAGCTGCCCCGAACCGGGTCTCGTGAGTTCAAAAGCACACACCGCTGCTCTCCCCTGGTCTGAGAGGAGACGCCTTGTTTGTTCCCTTCCACACACACAGCCATTCATCAAGTCCAGGAAAGCCAAGCACGAAGGTAATATCACTTAGCCAGGCTGCAATTAGCAGATTAGCGGCTTGTTGCTCTTGTCCTGTGTCCCACACTATGACCTCACAAAGGCCCAGAGCGTCTCAACGCTGGGCTGCTCCAGGAAAGGGCCCATCGACTTCTCTGGCAAAAAAATCCCCCAGCCTGTCACCGTGAGTTTCCCCGTTGTAGAGCTAAACTACAATTGATGTTCTGTCTCTATCAATTTCTCAGGAATGCTGGGACGCGAGCCCAGTATTAATGAAGACAGCAGAGAGGAAGGCATGAGATTGGCTCCACTCCAGAACTGACGGAGAGCATGGATCCTGAGTAATTCCTGGAGACCCGGAGAGGCCCGAATGAGGCAAAACAAGCAGGCCCTGGGGTCACACACAAGGCTCGGTGGGGCAGACAGATGCCGAAAAGGCTCAGGAGAGAATTTCTGCTGGGAAAAATAGCCTCAACATTGTCCCTTTTATCACCACGTATCATTTGCATCATCCAAGAAAGGCAATTTTACTCCAGATTAAAAGGACATCCTCATAGGTAAACACATATGGTAGTACATGATCACACACACACACACACTCACACTCACACTCACATTCACACACTCTCACGCACACAGTTTATACAACACATTAGAGGACCAGGGCAAAGCCAGAACTACCTCTCAAGAAAGGGGCTGATGCTATAACCCCGTATGTTTGACCAAATCCCTCAGCACCGCTCAGAATTGCCTCTCCAATCAGAAGCCGTCCCAGGTCACGAGCAGGGAAGCCTTGATTGGCATGGGAGACCACAGTGGTATCAAATTAAAAGCCAGTATAAGTCTTGTCTTCATCTCAGTTTGAAAAATGAATAGAAACTGGTCGTTGGCTCCTGTTTCTCAGACAGTGTCATTTGGGGGCTTCTGGTTACGGAACCTTTTTTTAATCACGTATAATTCCTTAATCCTTCCAAACTGACCAGCTCCTTTTAAGGTTTAACTGGCTCCAGTGAAGCTGGAACAATTCAGCTAAACCATAAACCCTATCAAACCATCTAGGATGTGGCTCTCTGAGGATGTGGAAAATACAACAGGCTCCATGGGTGCCCAAAGTAACCCAACGGTGATGGTGGGACAGCTAGAGCATTGGAGAGAAACATACCCGCCTCACAAATTCTCAGGAGAATCAAAATAAATAAATGGAAAGTGCTGCCTGTGTTTAATAAAGGAGCTCAGTAAAGGAGAGCTGATGTTATTATTATAGGGATATGATCATTTTAAGACTGCCCTGAAGTGGCTGGGGGAATGGAACGTATTCATGTGCCCCAAAGCCCTCAACCCCTCCTGGAATGTATAAGCTGTGATAGAACAAAGTGCAACCATTTTTTCCTACTGCAACCACTCCTGAACCACCTCACCAGCAATGTGCAATAGACACTACATGTTCCTAATGATGCAATGCTTCTTATGTGTGCCATTAAGGAATTTTCATGGGAATTTAACTTATAGCAGTTATAATAGCTATCATACTGGTGTTGCTAGAAAGGGAAGATAGAAGGAAGAAGGACCAGAGCTACAAAAAGAAAGAGAGGAAAGGAGGAGAATGCAGAAGAGAACGTAAGTCCTTACATGTAGTAAGTGCTCAACAAATATTTGAGGGGGCAAGTTAAATGAAGACACACATCAGAAAAACACCATGTCAGGAAAATGCACTAGACTTAGATAGAAATGGATTTTTATTCCAAGCTTGGCCTTTTCTACTAAACTTGCAACCTTGGAGAATACTTACGTCTTAGTCAATTTGGGCTGCTATAACAAAATACCACAAACTATGTGACTCATAAACAACAGAAATGAATTTTCTCATAGTTCTGGAAGCTGGAAGTCTGAGATCAGGGGCCCTCATGGTCAGGTTCTGGTGAGAGCTTTCTTCCTGGTTTGCACAGGGCCACCTTCTCACTGTGTGCTCTCATGGCCTTTCCTGGGTGCGTGCACACAGAGAGAGAAAACTCAAGCTCTCTTGTGTCTCTTCCTATAGGGGCACTAATCCCATCAGACAAGGGCCCTGCCCTCATGACCTAATCACCTCCCAAAGGCCCCATCTCCGAATACCATCAAGTTGGGATTGGGGCTTCAACATATGAGTTTGGGGAGGGGGACAATTCAGTGCAATACAACTTCGTTAAGCTTCCATTACCCCATTTACAAAATGAAGCTAAAAATAATTCTTACATTTGTTTAATGTATTTCCTTCTACTCCATAATCTCTCTTGTCTGGAAGCTATACATTCTGGGATGTTGCTGACAACAAATTCTGAAACTTCCTGATGGGTAAGATACCTGGATGGTATGTGCCTTCTCTGAGCATGTGTGTTCAGAAGATGCACCCCAGCAATGGGGCTGCCAAAAGCCAGGGTGAAGCCAGCTGAGGAGCCATTGCTGCAACAAGGCTCTTCAGGCACAAGCCACTGTGAACACACCCGAAAGTCTTATGAGTGTCCAAGAAACTCTTAAGATTATTTCAAAGAGCAGAAGTGGAGATGCTGAAGTGAATGACAGGTAGCACTTAGTTATGGGAGATCACAGACTTATATTCCAGTTTCTGAGAGGAGATTTAAAAAAGCAATCTTATGTTAAAGAGATATGTAATGCCTGAAGGGACCCAGGACTATTTTCTGAGGAGCGGGGACTTGAGACAGAGAGCGGGACCGTGCAAAGAATTCCTGCCCTGAGCTCTCGTGGGGGCCACTTCGCATGATGTTCCCATAAGTTAGAGCTCTGTTCATCTGTGAACACTGAACCTGGGGGAGTCTGGGGTGTCTTCGTTGCCCAAAATGCTGCTCAGGTGGAAAGTTCAGGACAGTATGTGCCCTTTCCAAAAGGCCTTGCCTAGGGGAGCTCGGTGAATGAAGACCACTCCCACCAGGACCCAGACCTCTGATGTCCCGCTCCTGCCTCTTTCTGTTCAAAGCACGCCCACCATCATGGGGCTGATCAGGTGAATGAGGTTGCACAGGCACCCCTCTGGGCAACACTGGCAGGGAGCCTGTGGCTCTGACTACACTTTTTTTTAAATACATTTATTTATTTTTATTTATTTATTATTTTTGGCTCTGTTGGGTCTTCGTTGCTGCGCGCACGCTTTCTCTAGTTGCGGCGAGCGGGAGCTACTCTTCGTTGCCGTGCGCGGGCTTCTCATTGTGGTGTTTTCTCTTGTTGCAGCACAGGATCTAGGCGCGTGGGCTTCGGCAGATGTGGCACATGGGCTCAGTAGTTGTGGCTCGGGGGCTCTAGAGCGCAGGCTCAGTAGATGTGGCACGCGGGCTTAGTTGCTCCGCGGCATGTGGGATCATCCCGGACCAGGGCTCGAACCTGTGTCCCTTGCATTGGCAGGCGGATTCTTAACCACTGCGCCACCAGGGAAGCCCTGACTACACTTTTCAATGCTCACTCTGGGCAGTGAGCTCTCCCCACCACCACGATGAATTCCAAAGCACCTTTGCCAGCATCAGCTACACTGTATTCAGGGCCTTTTGCTGCCTAAGGCCCTGGGTGCGCTTTTCCTCTAGCCCCTTCCTGAAAGAACACTGGTTGCTAGTGTGTGTAAATGCTGAAGGATGAAACCTAGTGTCTTTAATGCTTGAAGTGGGGCTGGAACTGGGCGTTTCCCACATCAGCTGTATTGGTGCTATTTCTTCAGACCCCACAGTGTGCCTCAGTGTGTTCCCTACTGTCATCTTGTTGGGTTTTTTTTAAACATGTCTCTTTGTGCCCACAAAACCATGGGCAATTGCACGGCAGAGATCAGGTCTCTCACCTCTGTATCCCATTAGGTACTATTTTCACCTTGAAAGAGTCACAGTTTTGTTAAGAAAACAAAATATGCATAAACAGGATGGGGTGTGGGACTTCACCTGCTGTCTCAGAATTGTGGCTAAGGCCCCAAGTGATGGACGAAAGATGCTGAGCATCCCATATTCTAAATTCAGAGAGACACCATCTCCCCTCACTGTTTGCTTCAAGGTACCAGAACCAGTTTTACCACCACAAACCACCAGCCTCAGTCAACACAAAGAGAATTGGAGAGACAAATGGGGTGGCCTGCGTATTTAAAGTGCAGTGCTCAGGGAGCAATGCCACGCCCTCCTGCCAAAGCAAGGGAAGAGAAAGGCTTCAAGACTCACTTGTAAAGGTTGGAAGTTGCTAAGGGTTGAATTGTGCCCCCAAACCCCCAAAACTTCATATGTTGAAGTACTAACGCCCAGTACCTCAAAATGTGACCTTTGGAAATAGGGTCATTGCAGATAAAATTAGTTACAATGAGGTCATACTGGAGTAGGATGGTTCCTAGCTGAATGTGACTGGTATCCTCATATAAGGAACACAATGTGAAGAGAAACAGACACACACAGGGAGAGTGCCACGTGGAGGTTGGAGTTATACTGCCACAAGCCAGGGAATTACCAGAAGGTAGGAGAGACGCCCGGAACGTATCCTTCCCTGACACCTTCAGAAGGAGCGTACCGCCAACACCCTGATTTTGGACTTCTGGCCTCCAGAACTGTGAGACGAAATACTTCTGATGTCCTAAGATGGCTGGTTTGTGGTGCTTTGTCATGGCCGCCCTGGGAATCTAATGCAGAGGTGTCTGCAAGAACAGGAGACTTGCATCTCATTCATTTGTTTAATTCACTTCGGCATTAGACTTATTGACCTACCCCTTTGCTACCTAAGCAGGAGAAAGAAAACTGGAGAGAGCTGTACGGCAGGAAGATGGCAGGAGGAAAAGAGAGCGGCAGAAGTGTCTACCTGATTTCCCGGGTTCCAAGGGGTACAGAAGATGCCTGCTGCCCTGGGGTTGGCTGCAGGAGGTAGATGAGTTTGAGAAACACCCAACGTAGGAAGAAGGAAAATACACAATCGATGGCATGTAGCCTAAATACTGCCACCTGGGGATGGACCAGAAGTGCAGGCCAAATCTCAGAGGGACCTCCAGGGCCTCATAGGGTCTCACAGGAATGAGCCTTTGTCAGCAGGGCTCAGTGGAGCTATTTACAGTTCATGAGCTAGAAGAGCGGTGACAGCCGACCTAGAAGACCACACCTCCCCCAGGTAAGGGAGATGCTTGCCCTCCCAGGGTCTCTTCATCCCCTCCCACGACATCCAAGGGACTAAATGTTAACTATGGGCGCGTGCACGTGCACGAGCGCACACACATGCACACACATGCACACACATGCACGCACGCACATACACATTCTCTTTCACTGGAGCCAGATGGTGGGGCTAGACACTGCTGGGTAGAAAGGGAAGAGCTGTGAGTCAAGTTTGAGACTCAAGGGTTTCCTCTTTTTTATTAATTATTAGGAATAAATCTTAACTCACAAAATGAGATTCTTCTGATAACCAAGGGTAACTGAAAAGTTATGGCATCTGGGCTAGAGCTTGTTAAAGGAGCCACAACCTTGTGCGAAAAGGAGATTCCAGATGGTTCCATTGAAAGTCATGACTGGAAAACATAAAATAAAAACCGTTATTGAAGGAAAGCTGAATGAGTGGAGACTTTTCAGTAAACCAGGTACTTGTACATAAGGTGATGAATAACGATATCAAGTGATCTTGGGAGAAGGCGATGGAGCAGGTGAGATACCCAGGCGTCAGAGCAGGCCTCTCTGGGTGGGAGAGCAGGGAGAAACATGGCCAGGCACAGCTGGAGCTGAGCCTCATCCAACAGAAGGACGGGCCTCAGATAAGTGGAGAAGGAAAGGGGAGGATGGATTGACATCTTTCTTAATGAAGTAACTAGCAAAGGCCTGGCACTGGATGGGTGCTTGGAAAGGACTGGTGACTCCACGTTCTAGGAATGGGGATGGTGTGTGCAAAGACCCAGAGTGGGCAGGTATCAGGTGCTGAGGCGAGGGGGTCAGATATTTTGAAGTAGGGAACCACGAGGAAGAGCGGGGAGAAGGGAGAAGGGGCCTCCCAGGGGAGGTTGTCAGGGCCAAGCTAAGTGGGATGGCTCTAACTCTGTCCTCAGAAAACCAATTGCCTGCCTGGGCTTCCGGCATCTGAGGGCTGCCCTGTCCTCTCTCTGTTTGCTCCCCTTGCCCGGGTCTGACGACTGGTACTTTGGAGTGTCCCTAGACTGTGACGTGCTGGGTGTAGAGGTAACCAGAAGGCACAGCTGGCCAGGTCTCAGGGACCAGCCAGAAGCCCCAGCTTGACTTTGCCAAGCACGTCAACTGCCAGAGCCCTCAGGAGGAGATTCAGAGCCGGCAGGGTGCCCACGGCCCCCACTCAGCTTGGAGGGGCAGAATAGGCTGTTGAAGCTGATGAGACAGTGTGTTTTCTCTGGCTTCTGGCCACCAGAGAAAAACGCAACAAAGGAAAGAGAAGAAGATATGGATTATTGGCGTGGAAGGCCTAATGACAAACACATTTGCATGTATTTCCACGAAGAGACCCTGTCCTCTCTGTGGCCTATGTGGGTTTTCTCCTGTGCTCCAAAGGGCAAAGCCAGGTGCTAGTTCCAGAGATAATGTCTCCCCTCCCAGGGCCCTTGGTTTAACATGGTTCCAGGTCCCAGAATTAGGGCTGCTGCCCCACATGCCTGACCAACCATCTCCTACATGTGGGTTCTCTGTCCTCACAGAGGTTGGCTGGGCTTCCCCAGAGAGCATGGATCATACTTAATTCTGGGGTGAAAGGCACAAAAGACATATCCTTTGTTAGCACCATGAGCCATGTACCATGCTAAACACTTCATGTATACTGCTTCATTTGATCCTCACAAATCCCTACAAAGTAACGGATCTTACCCCCATTTTAAAGATGAGAAAACTGAGGCTCAGAGAACATACTCTTTCTCCTCCCCCACACTGCCTTCCAGTGTGAGATGAGAGCTACGGAGATTATTAAAGATAATAAAAATTAGGATCCATATGTCAGAGCTGAAATAAATAACCTTTCCCAATCTCCTTACCACACAGTTCATGAACCTGAGGTCAAAGGGGGAAAACTGACTTACCCAAGGTTGCACAAAGCTTGGAAGAGAATGCTGTGTGTGCACTCCAGCCCCCAGCCCCATCACAATTTGGAGACATTGTAAACAAAGGCAGGATTAAGGATAAAAGAAGGGGCTGTTCATTATCAGGGGTCTGTGCATGACTCTCTGGGGAAAATGGCCCAGCTCGCTAATCCTGCATGCCCCAAACCCCTGGGCACAGGAATTTCCATGAACATCATAAAGCTGTTGCTACTTGCGGGAGATGAGTAAACATCCTCATATGGTGTCCACCCATCTGTCACATTCAGACCCTGGTTTCATCAGCATCCTGGCAACTGAAGGCCTGACCTTTGCTCTCCTCACTCTACAATCCAATGCCAAGCACGCAGAGAGAACACACTGGCCACAGTCAAGAAATGGAAGGACCTTGCGAAAGTTGGAATGTAAATTATAAATTAAAAACAGAGTGTCAACTTGGATAAACTCTTTTAACTTACCAGTGGACCTTGTCCACGATGTTATTTAGGAGGAAAATAAAAGATGGCCAGGAGAAACAGTGAGAAAAAAGGAACAGAGAAGCAGAGGGAGGAAAGATAGCATCTAAAAGACTTCAGAAACTGTCACACAGTGATAACCTGGGTGCCTGAAGTTCAGCCAGTGGCTCTTTCCAGTGAAATCCCAAACCCACCCCATCCCAGTTGAACCAGTAAACCTGGAGGGAGGGCCTTGGTGAGAAGCGGGCCCAGCAGTAATGTTTCAGGGCCAGCAACACCAGACCCACCAACCCCCATCTCCCCCACTTAGATCCTATAAGTCCACTGGCACCTGTCCTAAGATTCAGCCACTTCAGGCTGACCATGCCCAGGCCCTGAACTGATGAGAAACAGACTGGGCATGTATGAGGTCCCTCTACCCCACAGAAGGTGAGGCCATTCTGTCCTATGCCCAGTATCCAGTTGGTCTGGTCAAATATGCACCAGGATACAAATAAAGTATGTACAGGGACTAGCATAGTGCCTGGCACACAGTGGGGCTCACGGTGTGATAGTTATGCCTGTTTGTAGTCTATGCCAGGCATGGCAGAGATTGACATACTAAAACCTGTTCCTTTTCCCCTGGGCACACAGACTCTTCTCCCCAGCCTCCTCTGCAGTTAGGCGTGGCCACGTTTGAGTTCTGGCCTGTGGAACGTGGGCAGGCAGAAGTGCTCTGCTCCACTTCTAGGCCTGGTGCATTAAAACCTTCCATGTGTAATCCTCCCTCTTTCCCCCATCTGTCCACCAGATACGGAAAACCCAGCAGAGCCATCCACAGTCCTCGGGGAAGACAAACCCACAGGACAGGGGAAGTAATGTCTCTAAACGAACATATCTGATGCCACTTTGGAGAGATCCCAGGAACATCATGTTGGACTTTTGTGTGATGAGAAATAAGCCTTCTACTATAGTAAGCCACTGAGATTTGGGGATGTGTTTGTTAACAAGCATTAATATTACATACGTTAACTAACATGCCTAGACCTTACTCCTGGTTTCCTGAGAAGACTTCACAAGGACTGGAGTCCTGTTCTGTCTGACTCCCAGTTTTGATGGAGCTTTGACTTTCTGTCTAGCGCCTGGAAACGTCTCTGTGAGGTCTGGAGAGAACACTGCCAACAGTCCTTTGGCCATTGGGACAGACAATCCTGACGTGACATCTTATCTCCTGCTAACCCAAAAGCCATCTGCCCAAGGACAAGCTGCTGTATCGCCACCCCACCCAGCTCCACACATGGTGGGCTTAGCTGACTCCTGGGTTACAGTGATGATCTGTGCCTTTGCTCATAAGAGGCAGCAGGAAGTAATGAAAAGAATGCTAGATCCCAAATCAGTCAAAATCAAAAGGAAAAATGCCAAGGCCACATGTTATAATGTTAGATCGTGGAAGCACAGGTTGTGATCCTGAAGCAGAGCCGCGGACACGTTCATCACACACACAGGAATGCATCGACACCATGGAGTAAGTACACATCACCAGGGGGTGTGGTTAATTGAGTCCCAGGTGTGTTTCACTGTAAGTTTATACACGTCCTTCCTTCCCTTCTCTCTCCAGCACAAGTGTTTTTAAAGCTCTTTTTTATTACTTCTAATTCGCCTTAGTTGTTCATATATGGTTAGTCTGAGGACCAGCATGAATTGGAGAATGCAGCAACTGGGAAACCTTAGGACACGTGAATTCTTCTTTAAAATCCTCGTCCGCTCTTGTACCTCACACTTTATACGCACCCAATGACTGGATCTTCTACTCCTGTGACTTTTCCCTGCCCCATGGATGCTGGCGAGTGTTTGAATGGCTACTGTGTATCCCACTGTGCAAAGGATATCTCAGCTGGAGTTTGTGTCCCTCTAAAGGACTCTGTTGATTCACCACACATCAAATTAGCATGGTCCTCAGCCCCTCCCGGGGCTTCGCCAACAGCATCCTGTGTCAACGTGGAACAAACAGCTGCAAGCATAACACTCACATTCGAAAATCAATCTTTTTTTTTTTTTTTTAAGAGTTACCAAACTTTTTTTTTTTTTTAATTAATTAATTAATTTATTTATTTATGGCTGTGTTGGGTCTCCGTTTCTGTGCGAGGGCTTTCTCTAGTTGTGGCAAGCGGGGGCCACTCTTCATCACGGTGCACGGGCCTCTCATCATCGCGGCCTCTCTTGTTGCGGAGCACACGCTCCAGACGCGCAGGCTCAGTAATTGTGGCCCACGGGCCTAGTTGCTCCGCGGCATGTGGGATCCTCCCAGACCAGGGCCTGAACCCGTGTGCCCTGCACTGGCAGGCAGATTCTCAACCACTGCGCCACCAGGGAAGCCCCCGAAAATCAATCTTAACTCAGTACAGCCACCGGCAATCCCTGTATGCTGGCAGGAAGTCTCGGTTCTGGTCCAAGTAGCGGCTCTGTCACTTACTAGCTGGGGATCATGGCCAATCAGCTAACCTATCTGAGCTTTCATTTTGTGATGTGTTGCATTATGCTTTCATTTATAAAATGGGGACACGAGTGTATCCCTTGTGTGCTTAGTGGTGTTGTTTGGCGATCAGAGTAGATGAAGAGGACGTTCTCCGTAAACTCTGAAGCAGACGTGCTGGGACAGTGTAGGGGTCTCATTAGGCTGCTCCCAGTCTCGGTGTGCCCCCATGCACATCCTCACAGCTACTTCTGTCTGCCACCTCTTCTTCAAGGCCCAGCACAGACTAATTTCTCCCTCTTCCGTGTAACTGTTGCCCTAATGGTCCATTTCTAGCTTATTGGCATTGCACAGCTGTATCTCTCAAACCCTGCTGGCTAACTGAGGTGTGCGTGTGTGTGTGTGTGTGTGGCTTGCCTTCCACACTAGCTGGCAAGAACTATGTTATACTCATCTTAGTGATTTCCCCTAGAAACTAGCATGTACAGCCTGTAACAGGGGTTCACAGAGAAAGGGCATCTACGTACACCTTTGGAGTGGGGGAAATTAGGAGACTTCAGGAAGGATGTGTTGCTTGACTTGAGTCTCAAAAGATGTAGAGACATTAACCAAACAAGTGAGCAGCATGTGCAAAGGCCCGGAAGCTCGGAACACCTCGGAGGATAACACTTGGCGAGGGTGGGCAGGGCCAGGGTAGGCTGAGAGTAGGGAAGGGTGGATCCCGCAGGTGGACAGGTGCAGGGGGGCAAGGGCTCATAATGGAGAAACTCATAATGGAGAAAAGAGCCTGGAGACAAGATCCTCGGCATGGGCTGTGGCTTTTTCGCCACCTCTAAATCCTGTGATTCTGTGTCATTTTGTCCCCAAGACAGTGACTCAGAAAGCCCTTAAAAACCACCCTAAGTTTTTCACGTCCTGGCTCAGACACAGAAGTGAGACGAGCATGGGCCCTGGCAGAGGTAGGCTGCCCAGGCTGTCCAGTGTGTGCTGTCTCCCTGCCAGCCAGGGGACGGCCCACATCATTTCAGCCCTGCCTCCTTTGTGTTCCATATTCATATTTTCTTGACACAAACCATACAAAGTTTCAACACTTGGAGACTGCAAAGTAAACCATTTGTACATACCAGGTCTGGTAACACTTTAAATAATAGGCCAGTTAGTTAATGCTGCACTACAATAAAAATTCCCCTCCAAGTACACATTACATCCTCATTAATGCCAAGTGAGTTCAGCATGATTAATGTTATGACAATAAATAACTGGGAGATCGTGATGACCTCCAGGCTGCTGCACCACGGCGAGGCCTCGGGCGGCCTAGGCTCCTGCCATCCTCTGAGTACACTGGGCGCTGCCTGCCCCTCCATTGCACGCACCCCAGCCTGTCCAAAGCACAGCTCCAGTGGGGACGGGCTGTGCAAGGTAGCCCCAGCCCCACACGCAGGGCCAGTCTGGTGACAGCTGGGAAGGGGGGCAAGGAGTTCATCAGAACATGGCCTTTCCTCCCAAGCAAAGATTACCTTTTGGGGGCTGGAAACCAGGCCCTCACGTCCACGGGCAGAAAGAGGCCCTCCTTACACTCCTGGAAGAGATCCGGGCCAGAAGAGCTGGGCAGCTCTAATTGTTTCAAGCACCACCATGAGGGGCTCAGGGAAATGAGTGGCTCTCTCATGGGGACAGTGAAGGCTGTGCTTAGGGAAGGGGGACTTGGTCATCACCACTCAGTGCCTGAGAGGCACAGGAGAAAATGTGGGTCCCCCACCCTCAGGACGCCTCCATCAGAGCTGAAGAGGGAAAGCCACACCAAGGTCGATGAAAGAAAGGGGATGCTGTGCCCTTTCTCGGCAATTCTATGCCATGTGGGGCCTGGCCACGGGATGGGAGACCAGGGGAGGAGGGACCGTTTTGAAGGTGGAGATGCTAGGTTAGCAAATGAGATGTTGACAACAGGGGAATGAGAGCCACGTTAGGAGGCAAGAGACCTTGACACACTATGGAAGCTGCCCTCTCAGCCCTTGCAGAATGGAGAAGACTTGGTAACCCAGAGGGCGACCCAAAGCTCCTCCCCTAGTGCTCTGGAGTTGAAGTGGCTCACCCCACAAGGCCCACCTCGCAGCCATTGCCCAAATGGTTGTGGATTCTGCTGTGGGCTCTGGAAAGCCCTAGGCTGCTGGCCCACACCAGACCTTACTCACCTGCTAGCTTCTGGCTTGCATCCCCCTTGGCTTTGCTGGGGTGGGTCTGGCCTGGCTTGCTATGAACTCCCCTAGGCTTTAGAGCCTCTGTGCTCAACAAAGTACTCGGCATATAATAGGTGCTCAGGACATGGTGGAACTGACGCTGCATGGGTGGCCAGAACTCCCCATCCTTTCTTCCACGGCAGCAACTACCACCTCCAACATCACTGGCCCTATAGTCACATCTACCCAGGGTTTTCTCAAAGCACAGGCCCTCAGGGGTGGGCATCCAGGCTGAGACTGGAGGCCCAGGTAGACATGGAGGTGAGGAAGGGTGAGCTGCCATTCCAAGTTAGGAACGACCAGCTCAGACTTTCCACTTAGGCATTAAAAGCCAGTGCCATTGATTAATGGGGATGCTGGATTGACCAAGAAGTAAGGACAAGAGTGGCTAGAAGTGGGTATTGACTTTTCAAACAATCATAAATTCCATGAGGGTGACAAAAGGGCCTGTTCTGTAATTACGTTCATTATTTACACTAAAACCTAATTAAAGTCATTATGCTTTTTGTGCATTGAACAAATGACTGGCGTAGACACCAAGCCAACATAAGTGCTGCTGGAATCACTGTGGAAGTGGAGCGCTTCAGGTCCAGCCAGAGCCCAGCACCCAACCATTCGGAGTCACATTTCTCTGGAAAGGAAGGCTCTGGCAGGAGAAACAGAACAGGGCAGGGAAAGGGGACAAGGAGACCATTACAAAGCTCTCCTGCAGCCTCTGTCCTGCTTCCTCTTACGATGCAAGACCAAGATCCCTTCCTAAAGCTCCATGGCCCTGCAAGGAAACTGTGTCCAGGACAATATGGGGGCAAAGCCAGGCACTGCCAGGTATCCAGGGAAGACCAAGCCCCAAGGATAAGGATGAGTCCATTTAACTGGTCAACATTTCCAGATGTCTCCCAGAAACAGGGCTCGGTGGGAGGCTCTGGAAAAAAAAATGAGATCTATCTATAAAGTCACTGACATTCTACTGGAGATCATGAGACTGTCATCTATCTATAATGCAAACTGAAAATCCTTAGAAAAATACAAGGAGATATCACTAGAGGACCAGAGGAAGGTTGAAAGTTTCTCTGGTTGGGTTCAGAACAGCTTCATAAAGAAAGTGGTTAGTGACATAAACAAAATGGCAGAGTAGCAGGCTCCCAACACCTGTCCCTTCACAGAAACATTGAAAAGTCAGCCAGAACCTGTTAGGACCAACTTTATCAGAACTCTGAGAAATAGTCAAAGCCTTATGGCAATCAAGCAAACACTGAATCAAGAAAAAGTCAACTTGAAAATGGTAAGAAAATCCCTACCTTACTCCATACCAAAAACTCAACTCAAAATGGATTAAAGGCTTAAACTTAAGACTTGAAACTCTAAAGCTCCTAGAAGAAAACATAGGGGAAAATCTCCTTGACATTGGTCTCGGGAATGATTCTTTGGCTCTGACACCAAAAGCGCAGGAAACAAAAGTGGGACTACATCAAACTAAAAAATTTTTGCAGAGCAAATAAAACAATCCAATATTTTCCAATGAAAGAAAATATTTGCAGACCATTTGTCAGGTAAGAGAATATTATCCAAAATATATAAGGAACTCTTACAACTAAATAGTAATAATAATAATAATTGCCCAATTGTTAAATGGGTAAAGGACCTGAATAGATATTTTTCCAAAGAAGACATACATATGGCTAACAGGTATGTGAAAAAAAATGTTGACTAGCAAGGGTGAAAGTGGGTATCCTTCTCTTGCTGATCAAAGGGGGAAGCTTTCAGTCTTTTGCCAATGAGTAGGATGTTAGCAGTGGATTTTTCACAAATGCCCTTTATCATGTTGAGGAAGTTCCCTTCTAGTTTTAGTTCTCTGAGTGTTTTTCATCATCAAAGGGTGTTAGATTTTATCAAATGCTTTTTCTTCATCAATTGAGATGACTCTGTGTTTTTTTTTTTTTTCCCTTTGTTCTGTTAATGTGGTGTATCACATTGATTTTCTTATGTTGAACCACTTTTGCTTTCCTGGGATAAATCCCACTTGGTCATGGTGTATAATCCTTTTAATATGCTGTTGCGTTCAGTTCACTAGCATTTTGTTGAGGTTTTTGCATCTATATTCATAAGGGATATTGGCCCGTAATTTTCTTTTCTTGTGATGTCTTTTTCTGGCATTGGTATCAGAGTAATGCTGGCCTCATAGAATGAGTTAGGAAGTATTCCGTCCTCTTCTATTTTTGGAAAAGTCTGAGAAGGATTGATGTTAATTTCACTTTAAATGTTTGGTAGAATTCACCAGTGAATCCATCCGGTCCTAGAATTTTCTTTGTTGGATGATTTTTAATTACTGATTAAATCTCCCCTTGTTATAGGTCTGTTCAGATTTTCCATTTTTTCTTAAGTCTATTTCTGTAATTTGTGTGTTTCTAGAGACTTGTCCATTTCATCTAGGTTATCTAACTTGTCGACATGCAATGGTTCATTGTATTCTCTTATAAATCCTTTTCATTGTGTTAAGGTCGGTAGTAATGTCCTCACATCCATTTCTGACTTTATTTATTTGCATCTTCTCTCTTTTTTTTTTTTTATCAGTCTGTCAATTTGTTGGTATTTTCAAAGAAACAAATTTTGCTTTAATTGATTCTATTGTTTCTCTGTTTTATGTTTCACTTATATCTGCTCTAATCTTTATTGTTTCTTTCCTTCCAATAGCTTTGCTTTTAGTTTGCTCTTCTTTTTCTATTTCCTTGAGGTTAGATTATTCATCCAGGACCTTTTTTCTTTTTTAATGTAGGTATCTGCTGCTATGAATTCCCCTCTAAGCAGTGCCTTCATAGTATCCCATAAGGCTTGTTATATTATGGTTTTGTACTTACTGGAAGTTCTATCTAGAGCAATTAGGCATGAAAAAGAAAGAAAAGGCATCCATACTGGGAAGAAGTAAAACTATCTTTAATCACAAATTGCAAGATCTTATATATAGAAAGTCCCAAAGATTTCACAAAAAAAGCTATTAGGGCTAATAAATAAATTCAGCAAAGTTGCAGAAAACAAGATCAGCATGCAAAAAAACAGTTGCGTTCCAATACACCAGCAATGAACAATAAAAAAGAAAATTAAGAAAACAGTTCCATTTACAATATCATCCAAAAGAATAAAATACCTAGGAATAAATTTAACAAAGGAAGTAAAAGACTTGAACACAGGAAGCTATAAAACATTGCTGAAGGAAACTAAAGGAGGCAAATAAATGTTAAGACATCTGCGTTCATGAATTGGAAGACTTAATATTGTTTCGATGTCAATGTTACCCAGTGCAATCTACCATCACATTCCTACAGGTAACTGGAATTTGTATAGTGAGCATCTGCTTTTCTAAATGGTTCCTGACATTCTGTCACTATAGGAAGCTTCTAACAAGAACCTTGATGTGTATCAATAGATTTGTTTGTTGTGGTGAAGTCTGAGGGCAACAGTGAAGTTGCACCTTAAGATTAATTTCTAAAGTCAGTGTGTACCATAAATGCATACAAAATGAGAGTTCTCTACATACAATTGGAGACCAAGTGAATTTGTTCCTATCTCATGTCTGTACATATCATACACAGTAGGACTTTGTAAATAAATTACAATACGTTCCCAGAGACCTTCAGCAACCCACAGAGACATGAACGCAGACATGTTTGAACAGGCTCCTGGCTCTCTCCTGTATTACATTTCTGAGAAGAGCTCATATTCTTGATGCCCTCTCTTCAAATCCTGGTGAACAGCCTTTTCGACTTTCACTGGAGTTTTAATGTCTCACTTGATGAGAGACAGATTTGCACACTAGCCGGAGAACTATTTGCAAGAGCCTCCCAAATTCCTTTTCCATTGGCCCAGATCAAGTGTGTGATGGACTCTTCCACATCACAGAGCTGAGCCAGTGCTAAGCTCAATAGTCTACTCCAAATTTTTTCAAAATTCCATTTTTTGGCTAAGTCAGAGCTGATATGCTCAGCTGGGCAGGTTTTGCACTGCACAATTCCAGGGGGGCCATTCAGTTAAAATGCAACATGAGTGATCTTTGTCTCTTTGTCACTATCTCTGTCTGTCTCTCTCTCATACACACACACACACACACACACACACACATTTTATACTCTTCCTCCAGAGTCACAGTGTTGTGACAGCAGAGTGCACACTGCATGGAGATGTGGATGTGAGCAGCCAGCTCAACTCTGTGTCCGACTGTATGCTTCCAATGGCTCATGGTCCACTCCAGCCTTGCAGTGAGTCCCATTCAAACTCTTGTCTCCAAAAGATTATAAATGACCACATGCCTTGGACCTCTAGTCAACACTGTAACTGTTAAATCTACAAGAGCGTGCTGTAATCCCAGCTGGTTCTGGCATCAATCACCCACTCCCCCTCCCTAGGGCACAAGTAAAAGCCAAGGCCAGTGAGGACGAAGGTGCCCCCCTGTGTCTCCCCAGCCTGGTCCTCGGCTTTCATTCTGTTGGTCCTCCGCCATCTTTGGCCTCCCCTATCCCCTCTGCTGCCACGCAGGCCCTGGTGCCTCTCTGCTCTGTCTCATGCTGGTCCGCATGTCTGGCTGCACTAACCCAGTCTGGTCCCTTCGCTGTATCACGACTGATATAATTATTGGACTGAATCCTCAGCCCATCTGTCATTGAACTGAGTTCGGTTTTGAAAGCTTAGAACCTTTTAGCCCCACCTACCCCGCCTGATGTACTGCGCCTCGATGGGTCCAGGAGTCTGCAGCCAGGTACTGACCACTGCTGACCCAGTCCGCACCAAGCAAGGAATTCTGCAGGCGTGGCTCTCCTCCAGCGCAAACTCGCTCTACTCGTGCCCCTGCAAGAAAAGCTTCTGGGGATCCCATGGCCTAAAACACCCTCTCGCACGATCCAGAATCCCATTTCTCCAGAATTGTTTTCCTCCTCCCTCACCGAGACATCCCTTCTCCTATTAAGAGATGCCTCATCAGGGTTTTTCTATATAAGCATGCCATTTACACAATTATATAATTCTCCCTTCCCTTATAGGGGAGGAAAGCTGAAAAAGAGGCAAACGCCATCTGTAAATGTCACAGAGCAACCCTCCCACTTCAGAAGCCTGATAACAGGGTGTGCACTGCAGGCTGCCCTTGAGGGCCAGGTGGGTGGCCCCAGGCACATGCACTGGGTCAGCTCAGAAAACCCCCTTGAGAGGATCCACCAGAGCATGAGGCGGCGCTCACAGGCCCTCTGAGTGTCACCTGTACCAAACAGCCTCACCTGAAGGCCAACACTCCTGTCCCCAGCAGCCCTCACCTCCTAGCCCCAGAGGAGCCTACCTGGGCATTGGCAGCCCTGGTTTTGTGGCCAAGCTAAGCCATGAGCAGGAAAGAAAGGGTCCCTCTGGAGATTGGTCCCTCTGGCAACCCTGGCTGCCTCGGTCCAAAGCAGAACGGACTGGCTCTGATGATGTCTTCAGTGAAGAATCTGAGGGCCCTGAGCATACCAAGAGCCATGATGGGGCCCAAGTGTCCTCTGCAGCCATGAAAAGAGCCAACTCAGTCCCTACTTCCTGGTATGGCCTCCAGGAAAACTTCTATGTACTGTTTTCCCATCACAGCCACCTGAGACGGAAGACATGCATCCCCTAAGCCCTCCAGAGAAGAACTGAAAGCAGATTGGAAGACTTCACCTGCAAAAATATCTGTTGTTTCAGCCTAGTTGGTGGAGCCTCAGACCATGGCCTGACCCCTGGGAAGAGCATTTGGGGGGTGAGGACAGTTTTAGCTCAGGATTTTGGATTGCTGGACCCAGCCCTGCCACCTGCTAAGGATCTAGGCCAAGTCCCTGCCCTTCCAAGACCCCGTTTCTTCAGTTCTAAAAGGAGAGGATGGTCTAAATTGGTGGTTCTGAAACAGAGCAAGCACCAGAATCAACTCGGGAAATTTTTATATATATGTACACGCCTGACCCCCACCCCCCCAGACAATATCAATCATCAGATCTCAGGTGGCCTAGGCATGGTGAGCAAGAAAAGTTCTCCAGCTGATTCTGATGTACTCCAACAACCTAGAGTTCTATGAACAGAACCTAACACTCTATCCCAGGTGAAAACAAGGCCACAGCATGATGTTCTAGACAAGTCTGTTTCCTGACACCAGCCTGGTTGAGGTGCTTGGCTATGGCCAAGGCCAGCCTGCACATCAGAGGTAAAACCATTCCCCCAAGGCCAAGCATCATGATCACTGGCCGTCCAGCTGGGCCACGGCCACCTCTGCCCAGGCCACCTCTGCCCAGGCCAGCACAACTCGGCTAAAGACAAAGGTGTCTTTCACCTGTCCCCTTCCAGGGCTCCCAAGGTCCCCTGTTCTATCCCTGCCCCATCCCACTGGACCGTGTATTACTATGGCCCTTCTCCTGGTCACTCAGTGATGAAGGGGAATCCATTTGTCTTCCATTTTGATGGCACCGAGTTCCATCCCATCATCCAGATGGGAAAGCTCAGAGTCTTCTTTTTTCCTCTCCTCTCTGCCGTCTGAATCCTCAGGTCGCGTGATTTCTACTTCAGTCTCTTCTATCCCAACAACACTATCTTCCTGGCCCAGCTTCTCCCTTGCCTGGAATAAGACAAAAGCCCATAGGCAGGTATGTCTCCAGCCATCCCCTGAATCTATCCTCTTGGATAAACTTTTCAAACTGAAGTTCTGCCTTAAGGGATCCCTGGACTAGCACATAAGACATGGTGGGGAGGAGGGTATTTGTACATTTGTACAAGTGGATCCACTACTTCCATCGGAATCTCAGACCGTTTATGGTTCAACGAAAGTGGATAGACACTGTCTACCATGCCGCCAGAATGATTTTTCTGCACCACCACTCTGCGCTCTGACCAAGACGACCCTGTGGGCAGGAACCGTGTCTGAACCACCTCTGTTTCTCCATCATTTTCTTTGGAGTCTGGCACAGAGGAGGAAGTTCCATGCATATTGAATTGAATTACTAGCTACAGCCCAGTATGATTTCAACAGCATGGGAGCGACGCCTTGAAGAACTCCCCCTCATGAGCTAGAAACCCAGAGAAAACTCTTGGCTCTCTCCTAGCAAGATAACAGCCTTTAACTCGAAAGAAACATTCCACGTGCATCAGCTTTGCCATTGAAAGTGAGCCAAGCAAAGGTGCCTCCAGCCTATGGAAGGGACTTGGGGACACAGTGCCAGCTGCAGCAGGTGATTCATCCTCAGGCATGACCACACACCTAGTCACGGCCAAGCCACTGCCTAGTGAACCAACTACAGAAACGAGGGCTCCCCATTTGACTCAAGCAGCCAGATCCCCAAATTTCCACCAACCCCAAAGCTTTCTGCCAATCATGACTCCAGTCTTGGGCTCCCCTACAGATGTCGAGCTGCATGCGTCTTGTTCAGAGATGTTTATAACTCAAGTTCCAGAGACAACTTGGAGGGCTCTCAGGCTGTAATCTACTTAAGATGAAAATCCATGACATCTTCTTGGAATCCTGCAGCTTCCAGGGGGCATTGCCACCTGAACTTTGGATATTTGATTTTCCTGCATGTTGTGTGTCCAGGTGAGAAATCCCCGAGGTAAACCACCAGGCGACCGGACCTGCAAAAACGCAAAACATCTATTTGCAAAGGGAAGAAACAAGGATTGTGGAATCCCACTCCTCAGATGGGTTCCAGCAGCACAAGCCAAGTGCAGAGAGATTTACAGAGGAACCAGCATTTGCCTCATCCACCTGGAGTCTTTCCCCCAGACGGCAGGCAAGCAGGACCAGTTTCTTGGCCTATAGCATGGATGTTGCTTTCAGTGCCACGGGATCCCTGAGTTCAGCTCCTCCCAGACCACAGTGGTAAATAGCAGGGGTCCCAGCTCAAGCCTACTGGGGATCCAGACACGCTTGGGGCAAACTTCCCAGAAATCTAAGATCATAAGAGACTGAACTGCTTTAAGGTAGAGAGTTTGTCCTAAAGCAAAACTCAACAATGTAGACCTGGATGTAAGGACTCCACACTTTAGCAAAGGAGGGGTCTGAATGGTTGTGTCTCTCCCCTGTCTAGTCCTATGGATTCATGTCTATAGTCTTTAAATTCTTTAGGACAAGCTGCTAGCCATAAAGGGCACAGACCAGGGCTCAGCTTCCACACCGTGAGGACCCTGCCCGCCAATGCCCTGCGTGGCTGGTGGGACCCCAGTTCCTGATGGTAGAGGCCGGGGCAGCAGGGGGGACCAGCAGGAGGCTGTGGTGACCCACAGATGACAGTGGCCAGAAGCCACACTCAGGCAGCATGCCAGGGCCCTGTGGTGAGAGGGACACACAGGGAGAGGGGCCTCAGTTCCTAGAAGAAGTAGCGGCACAAAGTAGCAGCCGGACAAGCTCATGAGCACGCACCGGACGTGCCGGAGGACCCAGAAATATGTGGTGGGAACTTTGCGAGGGAGTTGTGACCCTATAAACTGACGCGGCAAAGGAGTAACACCTTCAGATTATTGCTCTTAATGTGACTTTGTTGGTGTGCACGGGTTGCGAAGCTGACAGAATCTCAAGTTATAAGAGAAAGAAAAAGCCTAGGTGATGGGCGGCTCCTTTTGAAGTCCCAGATCAGCCTCCTGTGACCTCATTTTCCTGACCCAAAGACGGGAATTGCTGTTTGAAAACCCGTGAGCCCTGGTGGAGCCACTTCTCCTTAAGACACTAGGAGTGAACCTCTGAGTCACTCAGCGGATTTGGTGGATGAGGAGGGTTTGGGGTGAAAGTCCCTGGCTACCGCCTCCACCCCAGGTCACCAGCGGGGTCTCCAGGGGCCTGTGAGGGTCAGAGCCCCAGCCCCTACCTGCAGAGCAGGGGTCAGGCACTTGTGAGCACTGTTCCCGGAGCCCCCATCCTCATCCCTTGGTTCCTCCTTGCCCTGCCCACAAAATCCTGGGAGATGAGGGAAGGAGAGCGTGATCACAGACCAAGAGCAGGGCAGGGATCCTTTATTTTGTTCTTCTATCCTGCGCGGCGTGCGGGATCTTAGTTCCCGTCCAGGGATCGAACCCGTGCAGTGGAAGCGTGGAGTCTTAACCACTGGACCACCAGGGAAGCCCCAGGGATCCTTTATTCAGTCCTTCAACAGTCATCAAGCACCTCCGTGTGTCAGGTACTTTGTCAGGCACTGAGCACAGGCAGCTGAGCAAGCCAGATGCAGCCCCTGCCCTCAGGGAGCTTACACGCTAGTGGGGCCGACAGGCATCAAACAAGGAAACCGTAGGCATTACAAGGCGTGATAAGGACTTCCAAGGGAAAGAGAGGCCTCTGTGGGAGAGGGCAGGGGTGGGGGCGGGGGGAGGCTGCCCTGCGCTGGAGAGTCGTGGGTGCACCCGGCGGAAACGTACCTGACCTGACGTGGAAGGTAAGCAGGGCTGGTGTAGGAGAAAGGGTGGTCGGGCAAAGGCCTTGGGCAAGGCGGCGGGGCGCCAAGCCCCAGCAGGACGCGCGGTGAGCAGAGGCAGAGCAGCAGGGGTGAGAGGTCGAGGAGGACGCAGGCGGGACTGCACGAGGCCTTGGAGGCCCCCAAAGGACTGCACATCCCGTCCCAGTGCAAAGGGAAGCCAATGAGGGGCCGTGCACCGCGAGGCGCCACGCTCCGATTAATTTTGAGGAAGAGCAGTCTGGCTGCCTGGGGACAGCGGATTGGACGAGGCTCTGGCAACAAGGGGATCCGCGAGCTGCACAGAAGTTCAGGGGAGAGATGATGGCAGCTAGACTAGGACAGAGGCCACAGTGAAGAAATGGGTAAGTTTGAAAAAGATCTGAAGATAGAACCTACGGAACTGGTGATGAGTGAGGGGATGAGCAAGGGGGCGGGGAAGGAGGACGCCTTGTTTTCCAACTGGAGGAACTGGGGAGTCGGAGGGGCCATTTATTGAGGCCAGGTACTGAGGTGGAGCAGGCGTGAGAGAGAATATTCGAGTTCTCTGCTTGGCCTGTGCTTTAAGTCGGAGTCTATGGGACTTCCAAGTGGAGATACTAAGGAGGCAATTGTGTGTGAGGCTCGAGTTCAGAAAACTGGTAAGATTTTGCGAGTTGCCGGCACATGGTTGGACTGGGGCGGGGGGCGGGGGTCAAACTTTCCCGGCCCCTGCCCAGCTCACAGCAGCTGTGCCTCACAGCGACCCCTGGAGGTAAGAAGGCGCAGTGCCCTTGCTTTCAGCCGACATCCTTTTCTTTCCTCACATTATTCCTCTGCTTAAAGGCCTCCATGGGCTAAAATGGGGAGCCCAGGGCCTGGCAGCAGCAGCTCAGCTTTCTGACTCGGTCTCCTGTCATGCCCCCTTAGTGCCAACCACGGCAGCCCTGTCCCCTGCCTTCTCTGCGCACCCACCACCTGCCTTTCTCCCTGCCCACAACCCTCCTGGAAATGCTCCCCCCACCTTCAGCTGAGACACAGCTCTGGCCACTGGCCTCCCCAGGAAGCCTTCCCTGACCACTGCCCTCCGAGCACACACAAGCACACATCACACACTAGCGATGAACACCCCACACGCACTATACACGCAACACACATACCACATGTACGCACACAACACACACCATATACTCATTACAACACACCGTACATTATACATACCATACATAATACACACACACACACAGACACACACACACACTCACTTCCCGCCATCCAGGCACCACCGATTTCCCCTTTGCCTGAAATTGCTCGGCACTGACTCTGCTGCCATCTAAATAAAATGATACGTGCAAAACACCTGGGCGGGAACCTGGCACACAGGGTCCTTCCTTCTCCCCACCAAGGCCCTGAACACACCTGGTCTGGAACCAGGATCGGCCAGAGGAACAACAAGTGCCTGCAGGGCTTTGGGCAGAGAATGAATAAACGACCACATTCCGGGGAGCTGAGAAAACTCCCAGGAACAAGCTGCCTGAACTTGGGGGTGCACCCGCCCCTGCATCTATGCTTCCCACACCAGAGCCAGCACGGCCCCAACTGCTCAACAGTATTTTGTGGAAGCAACAGAGAGGTAGATTCCCTAACGGAACACACAACGAAGCAAACTCCAGGACCGGGAGTCCGAGATTGGCTCTAACCTGGCTCTGCCATTAACTCCCTGCATGACCCTGGACAGATCACTTGAGTGCTCCAGCCCTCAGCTGCCCCATCTGTAAAACGTGGATCATTTATCCCCAGAGCCCCTCACAGGATGGGTGTGAGTCAACGGCTAAGGGCTTGCAAATGAAAGTGCCAGACAAATAGCAGTCCAGGAGAGACGTTGCCCTTTCCTCAGCCCCTGAGAGTTGACATTGTGGACGCCACCAACTGGACCTACTTCCCCATCTAATTCCAGGGATATGGTTCCCCCAGTGCCGCAAAGAGAGGGAAGGAAAGGAAATGACTTTCCCCCTCAGGACTCTGAGCTAGGCATGCAGCCAAATATTTTTATGTAATGTCAGAGGAAAAAATTCAAAGACCTCCACGCTCCTCACAACAGTGTCAAAACTAGAACAATCTTGGCACACAAATCACTTTTACTTCCTCCATCCCTGGACATAGCCCTGCATGGGGCATGAGGCACGTGCACGCCCAGGAACCAGAATCACAGAGCTCCTGCTTTGCCGGGGCCCTCGCAGAGATCCGGGGCCCCTAAGAGTCCTAAACACCGTCCCAGCTCCCAGAGGCCCAGCAGGGACTGACCACAGCCTCTGTACTCGGGGGCTGCATTGAGTGACATCTACGTCAGAGTGTCTGAGACCACAGCGGCCCCTGGACGTGGGGCTGATTAAGGAGGGTTACGTGAATTGCCGAATTAAGTCGTCCAAAATTGGATAAAGCGATTGTGAAATCTGTTTTGAGTCAACCTATACATGTCTCATTGCAGGAAAATGTCTCAGTAAGAGTTCATGGAGGGGAAAAAAAAAAAAAACCTAGCAACTCATTGTTGGCTGACCTTCCTGGGCTCCTAATATTCAGTTCCCCAAAAGGCATCTTAGCCATGTAATTTCCAATATGGGAACAATTTGAGTTGCAATTAGGCAAATCTCAGAAGGTTCTGCCACTGATTTGTTCGTTCTCTCAATATTATTCTACAGGACACACTAAAATACTGTGCCAGGTTCACACAGAGGGCAGCTGGGAACAGCACATGTGGGTTACGGAGGCTGGGTAAACACATCCCTGCTCAGTAATGGTACCGCCAGGCCTCTGGAGCTGGGCTCCTGGCCCTCCACCCCCAAGGGCATCTACTAATGGCCCTGCTGGGGGCAGGGCTATTAGCAACTCAGAGCTTTGCACTGGGGTGATAGTCTGTCCAGGCTCTAGGCAGTGAGTGGGGAAGTGGTCAGGGTAGCTACCAGCTGCAGTGCAGCCCTGGGGCTGCAGGTGAAGGAAGAGCTAACAGACTCTAGCAGTAACAGGAGATTTTGCTACAGGCCACATCTTTCACTGAGCGCCTCTGCTGTGCCAGGCCCGAGCTAAGCCCTAGGGACACTGAGATGAGAAAGACACAGCCAGCCTTGACCTCAAGGAGACTGGTGGGAGGACATACCAGCAAGCAAACCCAATTGTTCTATAAGACAAAGAGTTACAATGAAGGTATTATTTTCAGAAGTGCTGTGAAAGCACAGAAATGGAAGAGATTCAGTCTACCTGTGGTGTGAAAATAAGCTTCATAGAGAAGGGCGTATTAGAGTGGGCCGAGACTCATGGGTAAGAGTTTGGCAGAGAGGGAAGAGGCACTTCCTCACTTGGTCGGGATGAGTTGGCACTTCCTGAGCTCTGAGTGCCTCCCATGGGCTGAGTCATGATTATCTTTCTCACCAAGCAAAATAAGCTGGTCTTCAGTGTTAAACTGATGTCTTCTTCCCTTGTCCCTGGTCTCCAAGGACAAGGAAAGGTCATTCCAGCCCTCTGGGGCACATCTGGCCTGCCCAGGATTCCTATTATGACCTGTCCTTTATCCTGAGTGGCTGGTTTGCTCCCAGTGACGAGGAATGCCTTGATCTTCCTCGAAGTTCTGCAGCGGCTGTCTCGCCCCCTTCCTGACCAGACCAGAGTTCACGCCTGAGACCAGATCCTGGGGGAACTCACGCTTAGGTGCAGGCAAAATCAGCCTTGACTGGGAGGCCCTGGAGGACAAGGACTGTGTCAGCTTGATCCTTGATTCCCCTCTTTCCCCAAACCTTCTCAGGGTCCAGCTCTCAAGAATGGATGAATGAGTGTGTGTGTGCGTGCGTGCGCGCGTGCATGTGTGTGTCCGTGTCTGTGTGAACGTGCACAGGCATGTGTGTGTGTGTGTCTGTGTGCAGGAGTGAGTGAGTGAGAAAACACAACCGATAGGCAGGGCAGTGCTTGCATATCTGAGGTAGAGCTTAAGTCTGACCCTTGGAGCCAGATTAAGGGGCGGTTCTGTTAGCAGGACAGGTGGGGAAGGCAGGACAAGAGTCACAGAGCAGGAGGTGAGAGGTGAGTTATGACAGGGGCATATGCAGAGTGAGATTTGGGGTCAACGTGGGATCCGGAAGTCAGGAAGGAGAGTGGGTTACAACCAGGCTAACTCAGCTTCCCAGAGTGAGAAAACGCTTGCGAGCATCCGGGGAGACCGAGGGGCCAGAAGTTGGCCTCCCGCAGTCCTCTGTGTTAGTGCCGGCCCGCCCACTGGTGATGTCAGAGCCCAGGAAAGCAGCCCACACGGTCCCCAGGACTTGGCGGGTAGAGTGCCCCTTGCTCCAAACACAAAGGCAGATTTAGGCAAACCCAAGCAGAGCTCCCAGAAACTGGAGTTTCCTACCCTGCACTTGAGTAAAAGGGCCTCAGGGAATCTGGGCTCCCTGTCTGGAGAGAGGCCACCCGGCAACTCACTGTGCTGAGTAAGGCTCCTCCCCCGGGCCTCAATTTCCTATTCTCTAAAATGGGAATAATATCCCAGCCTGCCTGCCTCACAGATCTGAGGGAAAAAGCAGATGAGATGAAATATGAAAGTATGTGGGAATATTAAAATATCGAACAAACAAAGGAGATGATGATGACGATGAAGTTGATTGAGAGTAGGCTATGACCCACCCCAAAACTATTTACACAGCTCATGGGTGGATCCTCCGCTGAAGACCTCCCTTGTCTGTTCCAAACCTCTGAGGCATCTTTCCAACTCCTGAAGGAGAAAGTCACCCACCAGTGGAGCCCCTCTTTCTCCCTGTGCCACCACCTGAGCCACTGCTCCATCTCCAGCAAAGAGCAGGCCGGGTTGCCCGTGCCTCAAAGAGTCCAGGCCTGGCCATGCAGTTTAAACGATCATTATTCAGCTTTGTGGGTAGTTGTTTTGTCTCTGCAATCAAATGTGAGCTCTGAGAAGGCAAGAGGTGTACATATACACACGCGCGCACACACACACACACACACACACACACACACACAATGCCAGAATCAAGGCCCCTGAAACTCAGCCTCTGTGACCATTTAATTTCTCTCCCCTCACACCCGCAACCCTAGCCTAGCCTAGCCAGGCCTGGAGTGGCAGACCCCGCTCATTGCCGACCCAATATCCATTCTCCCCTCTTCCTTACCTAAGAAACCCAGTGGTGCTCAGCTTAGTGGAGCCTGCCTTCCCAGCCTCCCCTACCGCTCAGGGGCCATGGGACGTAGTTCCGGCCAGGAGATCTTAGTGGAGGCCATTTGCCATCTGTGTACAAAGTTTCCTTTCCTGACACACGAGCTGCCTGCTTCTCCACAAGCTTCCTTAGGCATCTTCCTGCCTGTGATATGGATGGGAGGCCGGGCTGCAGCTGCCACTTTCTGACCGTGAAAGAACCCTGAGGATGGAAGTCACGGTCTATGTACGCGGGGCAGGTGCCTGGAACACGGGTGGTATCAACACGCCTGCAGCGGCCCTGGACTCTACCTCTGGGCTTCTTGTTTAACTGAGAAGAATAAGGCCCGTTTCCTTAAATCAATCGTCCCCTTCCTGTTACACCTGGCACACCGCGGG
Organism: Eschrichtius robustus; assembly: GCF_028021215.1. Classification (NCBI taxonomy): domain Eukaryota; kingdom Metazoa; phylum Chordata; class Mammalia; order Artiodactyla; family Eschrichtiidae; genus Eschrichtius; species Eschrichtius robustus. The sequence continues at coordinate 14,980,991 of NC_090838.1, forward strand.
TACTCAGTAAACGCTCCTTGATTCTCCTGAGGAATGAATGACGCCCACATGGTGCCATTCAATCCTCAAAACGTCCCAGAGGGACCCCTTCTCCTCTCCCTCCTCTTCCTTCACACACTCATGTCTCCTCTGAGAGCAGAGGGGCTACAATGCCTGCTACAGAATCCACCCTCTAATCCCAAGGATACTTGTCAGGGTACCACTTAGGCCAGGATTACTTCTCCATGATGTCCTGGGAAGGACAGATCCAGGGTCTCTCAGTCACCTGTGATTCCCTGGGCAAGACCTTGTACACCTCCCAGCCTCAGTCTCCTCATCTGGTAAATGGGCTGAAACTGCTCTACCTGCCATAGATGGGAAAGAACACTCCGATGAGAAGCAAGGGTTTATCTCTGCTGTGGTTAGTGTTGTTTGCTTCTGGCTGAATGAAGGCCTGCTGCTTCTTAAGGATACTCCCAGCTTATGAAATCATTCTGCCAAGATAGTCATGGCTCTGTTTGGGGGCACAGCTCCCCTGAGGCAGACAGTCTGTTGTCTGCTGTCTCCTGAGCCATAGCCCAACCCCATCCAGTCGATGACTGGACCCGCCCCTTCTTAACCTGAGTGCGGACTCTCAGGGTTGGCTGAGGTCAGGACAGGAGCCTGGACCTTCTTACAGGTCTCACTGGCCAGTGCGTGAGCTCTCCGGGGCCTCCATAGGACAGGCCTGATAAGGGAAACACATAACCCTGGACAGAGCACAAAACTCATCTCAAGCCACCCAGATGGTGTTGGCCATTTTCAAAGGCCCACATTTGACAAGGCTGTACCCCCAGAAAGCCTAAGGATTCCAAGAAGTACCACTACAGGATTGATAAGATCTGATTCCCTCATGGACCCACTGCCCCTAAGCTGAGTGTCCAGCCTGTGTCGATGCCTGGATTTGGGCTCAGTCCTGCCTGCAAGGAGTCCTGTGCAGAGGGGAAGCTAGTACATAAAGGACTGGGTGCAAGGAAGAGCCTGGAAATTAGGACCAACCGTGCAGGGGAGGGGCCTAGAGCAGGGAGGCAGCACTTCTTGCAGGGAAGCAAGGAGGACAGCCTGAATATTTCTCCAGCAACGGTGATTCTGCAAGAGGCACCAGCATGAGCAAGAGTAGGAGACCAGGAAGGCAAGCAAGGCAGGGAGAGCCTGGCTTGTGAGAGGAGGTGGGGAAAGGGGGCTGGAAGCCAAGGGGTCCAGAAGTTGCCTTTCATCTGGAGGATGCCAACAAAGAGTTATTGATCAAAATCAAAGCCAAAGATGGTCCTTGAGAAGACCAAGAGGATGGGTAGAAGGGAGGAAGCCAGAGGCAGGGAGAGCTTTGGGGTGGTCCTGGTGGGATCTGAGCTAGGATGGCAGCAGCAGAAACAGGTAGAAGAGAGCACTTGTGGTGGTAGAATTGATCAGCTAGAACTGCATTCTAGAAAAGGGGAGCAATGGAGAGAAGGCAGTCAAAGACAATGCCCAGGATTTAGCTTGGATGCCTAGGGGCATAGCGGTTCGGTGAACAAAAATCAAGAAGAGAAAATCTCAAATGGGGAGGAGATGGTGAGAGGAGCCAGAGGAAGCAGCCCCCTCCCCTGCCTCCTGCAGCCCCGTGTTCTCCCTGACTGTGTAGAGCACCTCCTAAATGTAGGAGCTATCTGAACCCAGTCTCCTCCAGCTCTTACTCAGGGCAGCACCCCAGTTCTGGCCCAATCCTGGCACATCCTTTGACAGGCAGTCAACTCAGGGATGCTTGCTCCTTAATGGTTTGAGGTCCGTGGAGTCACTGTACTTGACAGCAGCACAGATATTTGTCCCCCTCTGGCAACCAGAGCCCAACCCCCTCTCCAGATGGGATAATGAAACACTTCTCAATGGCAGGGGGCCACTGAGCTCCACACAATCAACCATGCTTCAAGGTCACTACCAGCTGGAGCAGGAAACTATCTGAGAGTCTGTTTACTTACAGGCATTTGCCACAGGGATTGCTTTTGGGTCAAGAACCCAGAAACCCACGCCAGTATGATTTCCAGCTTCTTTCCCACTGACGAACAAGCCCCAGGGGAGGTCATGGATGAAGTGAATGCTACCGCAGGCCCGTTAATCGCAGCTCCCCCTAAGCCAATTCAGTGGCAGGTAGGGTGACCAACCATCCCGGTTTGCCCGGGACTCTCTGGTTTTATCACGGAGAGAACACCTATCTTTCTGCTACAAGTAGGTTAGAACATAAAGTTCCCACACAGGCACTTCTCCCATACAAAGAGTACCATGGACTGTTTCTGATTTAGTCACCATGCATCTCAGAATTTAACCAAACTAAACAAAACCCAGGTTGGAATAAGCACCACTTTGAACATCATACCCAGACCATCCATGGCTCCCCCTTCTCTGTGCACAGCCCAAGGCCAGACGTGGGCCTGGAATCCATAAGATAAAGCTTACACGTTGGGATTATGGCTCAGTGATATAACTGCTATTGATGTGGGAATGCAAACGACGTGTCTGCAGAGTTCTTATGGCCTGGAGTGAAGGGGTTGCAGCCCACTGACTTAGTCTCACAACAAGCAGCCCCCGAGGTATTGGGACCAGGAGCAGGGTCACTGGCAGAGGAGGCGGCATCCCTCCGGGGACATCGCATGGGCCCCAGGGGTCCTTCAGGCAGCTGAAGCTGAGAGGCTCTCCTGTGAGCCTCCAGATGGCCAGCACATCTGTCTGTCCGTCCTACAAGCCTTTCTGCTACTTCCTGCATTCACCCAACTATGACGGAAGAACAAGACTGGAGAAGATGCAGAGAAAAGGAGATGAGGTCAGTGAACGACTCCAGCCAGTGGTGTGGCAGACTTACACTCCAAGGTGTGGCGAGTCTGGAAGAGAGCACGCAAGCAAAGGCGGGGGCTCAGCATCCAGACCCCCTAGGCTGGGAGGGTTTGCAATCACCTCTGTGGTACACACGGTACCTGCACAGCGTGGGAAACTACAAAGATGTTAATGTCATCGCTGAATGACTCTGAATGCGTTCCACCCACGGGACGGGCTTGGTTTGGCTAGCTCATCCTCTGGGGAGCTTGCCCGAAGTCACACATTGAAGAATGCCATTCAGATGTCGTCATGGTAGGAGCTCCTCAATGCAGGAGAACTCAGCAGACCACGTGGGCCCAACCTCGGTCCCAGCAGGGACCCTTAATGCTGAGTCTGGCAGGACTGATGTGCACTCTGTCCTCCACATCCTGACAGACGGCTAAGTCGCACGGCAACAGCTTCTAGAAATAGCCAACAAATTTTCCTTTCAGAGCATAGACTCCTACAAGATTCTAAAGGCTCTCCATTACCATTACAGATATCACATACGTTCATTTGTAAATCTTTCTACAATCTCAGCTCAACTCACTTTTTCAGCCTATGTCCCGCCTGCTCCCCATCATTTACTCTGTGCCACAGTCACACCAGGCTTTCCTTCCTTGCTCTTCTGCCAGGAGTTTTCTTCCTCCATCGCAAGCATCTCCCTTAGCTGATGGCTGAGCTCTCACTCATCCTCCAGACTCATCAGAAGTTTCCTCTAGGAAGTCTTCTGCATCTCCTGATGAGTGATTATTATCTTCTCAAAACTCCCAAAGAATGTCTTCTGAATCTATCTTATGGCTCTGGTGCTCAAATTGTATTAACATCAGCAATTTCCCTAGTTAGGATCTAAGCTCCAGCTTCCAGCCACATAGACAGCGAAACAGAAAGATCTGAGTCCTCAAGACCATAAGGATAAAAGACTCTCACACTCTTTTATTCACACTGTTATAATTCAGCTCCATTTTTAGTCTTAATAAAAAGCACTTGCAATGTTGCTAATGTTCCTCTGGGCCTGTAAACATTTTTACTCCAAACACATCAGCTGCAAAACGTTGGAGCCCCACTCGATGAAAGAGCAAGAAGGCCACATACGCTTTAAGCCAACAGCCAGGAGGTGGGAGCGGAGACCCCACTCTGAGCAAGCTAGCTACCCAGCTCCTGGGTGGGCATGTGAAATTCACAGGCAAAATCAAACTAGTAAAATGAGGGGGGAGGAGGGGATTGTTTTATTCTTTTAAGAAAAGTATCCCCAATGTTAAATATAAAGCCTCATGAAATATTTCACTGCTCAAATCAAGAAGTGGAAAGCATCGAGATGTTTGGACACTTCATGGCTACCACAGCCCAAAGCAGGTCACACCTCCAGCACGCAAAGCCAAAAGTGAAACTTGGATGCCTTTCCCCATCTTAGCTGCCTGGCGCGGGAACAACTAAATTAAAAATATAATGACTTTACACTGGGGGGATGTTTACCCATGCCACACATGAAAAGCAGAATCCTGATTTCACAGTCACACCTCTGGACTCCGTGGGGAAGGACCAAACACTAGCAGTTGTGAAAAGTATGGAAGAGCAACAAGCAGATTCATGAACTGGGGTTTCTGTGTCCCAGCAGTCTTTCCCTCATTTTAAGAATGCCTACCTTTTCTGAAGACATTAGTATGTAAGACTCATGAGGATTTGTGTGGATTTCAGACATACTTTACAGCAGGAACCCTCAACTACATAGGTCTCGCAAAAGTGAAAACTCATTCGCTTTGACAATAGACCTATAAACAGAAGACAGGGGAGTCGCGAATATGCTAATGGCTTTTCCCTGCTATGGCCTTGCAGTATTGCGGTTTCAGCCCCAACTTGTACTTCAGTTGGTGCCAAATCTAACCCGCTTGCAATCTTCAGCAGGAATCCCTGCTTTACATGAAATAAGCAGTATGAATCACAGATGTTATGCGAGTATTTCTGAATAAGAAAAGTGTCCCTGCAGAGTTTTGCTGATTTTGTAGTTGGGGAAATGTTTTCCCTAAAAATGGAGGAGTAACCTGATAGCTGAAAGATTATGAGTACAATAGAGTTTTAAATATTTTCTAAATTAACACGTTACAGAAGGATAAATCAGCCAGCAGATATTTATGGACCCTAGGAGCTTCTCAACAGGTCCTAACTTTACTGGAATGTAAGCTCCAAGAGGGCAGGGATGTGGTTTTGTCCACTGCTCTATCTGCTATACCTAAAAAGAGGGATGGGCATGTGGTACATGTCAATAAATATCTATTGGATGAATTGGATGATTCATTAATTAAACTTCATGATTGAAAAAGAGTATTACCTTAGGGGGACCCCAGCTGTTCTAGGAAATCTGAGCCCAACCAAATACTTAGAACTTGCTGTGCAGAAAGCCAGCAGAAATAAAACTTGTCTATCTGGTGCAGAAAACTTCTACCATTGTGCATATCTTATGTATTTCCAGTACAATAACTCTGCTGAAAGCAGCAATCGTGGAAGTCAAGGTACCCCATCATTCATTCACCCACTTATCAACTGAGCACATACTGTGTTCCCAGCCTTGGGTCAGGATGGGAACCATAGAAATGACCAGAACGCCACTGAGAGAAGTGGCGTCTTGAACCCATCCACAAACAATGATCTATAGAGCGCTGAGTAGATTTCCAACCTGGCTGAAGGCTAGGGAGCTGGCAAAGAAGCACAGAGCCCAGCCGTCCTGCAGGAGCTGAACATCCAGCCAAAACACAATGCAGGGACATGTGTCCCTTTGATGCCTGTTCTTTCACACGTCCATGTGTTTTGCCCCAGGGGTGTGCAGAAACCTGAAGAGAGGGTCACAATGCAGTCCAAGAACAGAGTGTGTATGTAGCAAAGCAAAGGAAGGCGTCTTAGAAAGCTGGCAAGGAACAGGTTTCAAAGGTCCTTGGACACAGGAAGAAAAAAAGAAGGAAGCATTTTAAAACTACAAAGGACTTTAAGCAGAGCGGTTAAGAAGATAGACTTGGCTCAAATCAACCTGGGTAAGAATCCAGGTTTTGCCGATTAGCAGTCATGGGATGTTGAGCAAGTTAAGCTAGTTGAACCTCAGTTTCCTTGTCTGCAAAACAGAGGTAATGCTATGGATACCTCATAGGGTGGTCCTGAGCATCCACGGAGGTCCACACTCCTCAGTCCCAGGAAGCTCGAAATAAACTGCAGCTATTTTATAAATGGTAGCTTGAGATCAGGGAGCTGAAGGTGCATCCATACCCTGTCTCACCCCACACACACATGATCCAATCCTACTTATGTTCATGCAGGACACTCTGCCTAAATCACAGGCCCTCTGTCTACCGGAATCAAGCCGTCTTCTGATGCCTTCTGCCGTGCGAAGGCTTCCTTGGTTAGCAGGACAAGGTATGGTCGCCTCCCCTCTCTGAGAATCCATAATGCCACCTTCCTACCCCTAAAGCAATTCTGCCTCATGCCACAGAAATCAGTGTCCTCTTTAAATCTGCCCCATCAGACCAAAAACTCTTTGAGGGCAGAGACAGCCCTTTTTACCATCATGGCCCCGTCCAGGGGCCAGCCTGGATGCCTGCCCCGTAACTGAATCCAGATCAACATGAGTTTTATAGGTAAGGAAACTGGACTCAAGGTCTTTCGGTCCATTGGGGTAAAAGTGGATCTGGGATCTGTCTCTGGCCACTTGCTGCTTATGCTGAAACTCTGTTCCCAGGACACCGCTGTCCTCTCTGGGGACCAGAGTGGCGCTCCATGCCTATCTCTTGGTGGAATGGAGCAGTCACTGCAGACCACGCTCTGTCCAGGCAGGAAAGGAGGCTGTGGGAAAGGCCGACAGCCCCGCTGAGGTCCGAGGACAACAATGCCAAGATCCCAGCTGGTAACAGCATGTTGGCCTTGGCTGTGCCTTGCCTTTGGAAACCAGGCCAAGGAAGTCTCTCCCTGATGGCCAGCACAGGCCGGTCTGGCTGAGCCTCTCACCAGCCGGGGAGCCGGCCAGCAGCCCCCAGATAGTGCTTGAGCAAGCAACCCAGCTGTATTCTCCTCACCGTGTTCCCACAAGAGCCCCTCCCTCTGCACTGCTCCAACCACCGGCTCCGTGTGGGTGATGCTTCTCAGACACAAGTCCAGCCACTTGTCTTTACTTCCCTGGCTCCATGCTCCTGCCCTGCCCCCCTGCATCGTTCCTGGAACTAAACTAAAACAGTGTGAGGATAGAAAACGGGGGTCCCCATCTGTGGCCCACGGGGATCGCTCTGTCTCTCCACACCTGGGCCTGCTTGACCCCCAGCCTGTGTCACCTGGAAACCCCTCATGCATCTGTCCACCTGGACATCGATCCATCCAACCCAGACTCACTAGGAAGGGAACCTCAAGGGTGAAAGGGTGGGAGAAATGAAAAGGTGATAGACAGTATTTGAGCTGGGCAACAGGAACCTGGAGTCTAGCCCTGGCTCTGTGCTAATTTTCCATGAATTTTCTTATACTGGTTCCATCTCTTTCTGACTTGTGGTTTCAGGGATCTCTGCCTTCAAACAGTCACCTGGAGCCTCAACTCCCAGTACAAACCAGAGGTGTCCTCTTTGAAACAGGGGTTGGGGGCGGGCTGGTGACCACACCGCACAGCCCCCTCTCTTCCTCTGAAGGTTCTAAGGACAAGGACCAGCCAGCTTCTGCTCTGCCCGTGACAGCTGTGATCATACATGACCCAGGGGCTGGTCATCAGCCCAGCTCCAAGCAGGAGGTATTTTCGCAGCAGAGCAGGGTCTGTCGACTGGGCCTCTCTGACCCACCCAGCTAACCCCAACTGGCACGAATGAAGTCACTCCCACACCTACACCCTCCCAGAAAATGCATAACGTATGCACAATGACAGATGTTTTCTGCGCCAAACAAGGTTGCCACCTGCACCCAGCCCAGGACATCTACCCGGAAAGCAGCCCTTCTCACCTGGGCGAACCCTCTACACGGCTCAGCCAGCTGTTTCAGCACGTCCTGCAGGCCGGGCCCAAGGTCAGGCGTTTCCCCACAGCGGGGGGAGGACAAGACGGGGAAGACCTGGCCCGGCCCCCTTGGAGCTCGCAGGCTGAGGAGGGGAGCAGACAAGAACCAAGGAGCCCAGCAGAGCGTGGCACATGCCGTGACGGAAAGGAACAGCGGTGCTAGGGACAAGGGAGCGGATAGGCAAACTGCCACAGAGGAGCCAGGGCAGGAGCTACAAGGTGGAAGCGGCGCCCACAGCTGAAATCCACCCCTGGGGCCACGGCTCCCCCGAGAACCACAGCGCCCTCTGCCTGTGATGGGCTGCACATGGGACATGCCTGCCAGAGAGGCCAAGGGCCCAGCTAACCCGCAAAGGACCCGCATCCTGAGCTTAAAATGATCAACTAATTAAAACACAATGGAAAGAGGAGACTGGTGTTTGGGTCCTGGTTATACTAGCTGTGTGGCCTCAGGCAAGACATTTGACCTCTCTGATCCTTCCTTTCTATGTGTAATAATAAGTAGTAACATCCTCTATTTTTTAAATGTGTAGATCACAATATACCTTTACATCAACTATCTTGATTTAATTCTCACAAATTCCTGTGAGACAGGAACCGTCTCTTCATTTCGCAGATGAGGAGAAATAGGATCAGAGGTAAATCTTTCTTCAAGTAAGGGCTGGAGTCTGGTCTGGAACCAGATCTCCTAAATGGGCCTTGCCGTCCTGGCTCCATCCACCTCCCTGGGACAAGCTTCCAGTCAAGGCTGCCCAAACCTCTCGCCACCCATGGAGGCTTTCTGCCTCTCGTGACTTAAATGTCTGGTTTCCTGCGTCCTGATTTTCTGCAGCCTGGATCCCTCTGGGGCAGCTGGAGGGGACAGTCCTCTAGCTCCAGAGAAACTCACTGTTCAAAGCCCCCCACATAGAACATTCTCTTCTATCTCAGCCAGACCAAACACTCCATCAGCAGATTCCCCGGAGATTAACAGTGGGAGCAGGACAAGGAGGTTGAAGGGTTCATCTAGAAGCAGATAAACTTTATAGAAAAAAAGGGGACAGGGGCGCGACCACACCAGCAAATTCCCCAGTGGGCCGTAGCTGACAACACCAGCAGCAGAAGGCATTCTGCGAGGCACAGGGGCGGCTCCCAGGAGGACGAGGCCACACCTGGCTCTGCGGCCTGCTGGGCCCACTGCCCGCCTGGCCCCGCGGGCAGCACTGACTCATGGGGGGGCCTGAGGGGCCAGCCTGGCCCAGCTCTCAGCACATCTGACTCACCGTCTCCTGCCTGAGCCACTGTATGACATTCCTTCTCCCAGAAACAGCATCCATCTTTTTTTTTTTTTAAACTGGCAAAGGAGCTTTTTCATGTTCTTGGGACTGTAAACTGAGCATCGAATTTTCCTCAACTTTTCCTAGGAAGTATGCCTTGTGGGAAAGTGAAAAACAAGTCCATCTTAGGGCCTGAACATTTTCATAACTTTTGAGCTGCCTTTGTTTCTTCCAACGTCGTTCATCCGGGGGACGTGCAAGGTGAAAATGTTTCCAAGGGGCCACGGACCAAAGTAAGCACAAGGTCAGGTGGCCAGATGCACTCTAATGAGTACTTAATATACAGCAAGCTTAAAAATTCAGAATTATTATTTTTTTTTTAAACTTTGGGTTTATTTATTTATTTATGGCTGTGTTGGGTCTTCGTTTCTGTGCGAGGGCTTTCTCCAGTTGTGGCAAGCGGGGCCCACTCTTCATCGCGGTACGCGGGCCTCTCACTGTTGCGGCCTCTCTTGTTGCGGAGCACAGGCTCCAGACGCGCAGGCTCAGTAATTGTGGCTCACGGGCCTAGTTGCTCCGCGGCATGTGGGATCCTCCCAGACCAGGGCTCGAACCCGTGTCCCCTGCATTGGCAGGCAGACTCTCAACCACTGCGTCACCAGGGAAGCCCAAAAAGTCAGAATTATTACCCACATTTTACATTCATGGAAACTGAGGCTCAGAGAGGTTAAGCAACTACCCTAAAGTTAAGTGTTAGAGCCAGAATTCAGGCTCAGTTCCCAAAGCTTCCACGCCTTGACTACACCACACGACTTCTCTATGTCCAGGTAGAGAGCAGCCCATTCTCCTGCAGTTCACACACGCCTATAGGTGTGCCAAGGTGTTCCATTAAGCAGAATCCCTGGTCTCCTCCATCTCTGTGGCCAGGCTGTCTGCTCCCACCACTCCTGCCCCTCCCAACTCCTGAGGTCAAAGCCCCCAGCTGCACCTACTGGGGAAAGGCAGAAGATGAAAGAGGCACTGCCATCTGGTCAGGTGTCACGTCCTCCTGGGAAATTACTGACCTCTACTGAACTGTACAAGACTCCACTCCTCAGATCCCTACATGAACCCACCTGGGCACAAAGCAAAGCCTTCTGCATAAAGGTGCCTGCAGGGACACAGCTGGTCCTTGGGAGTATACCTGCGCATTGGCAGACAGGCATACCAACGTGTAGGTGGCCAGGTGGGTGCTTCCCAGGTGCAGCAAGCCCGTGCTGGGTATTAGGTTTGCCCCTCCAGACCCACCCTACACCCTGCTCTGTGCCCTGGAGGCTGGCCTGAGGCTGCAAAAATGGGCTCCCTTGCCCTCTGGCTTCCAGCTGGGTTTGGCCCGTGGAAGGTGCTAGCATCAGAGCAGAGGGCAGTTCTATACCTTCAGCTGCTCCCCCCCTCCCCTTCCTTGCTCCCCACTGTCGCTTGCCCAGGGCAGTTTGTCACCCCTTTCGTGGACCTTGTCCTTCTCACACTTTTTCAGTAGTCCCTTCATTAAACTCTCCCCTGTTACCTCCATCTGTTTCCTGCCAGGACCCCAACTCATGCAAAGCCATGTAGGGCAGAAGCGCTGACCTGAATAGAAGGAAGTGCGGGGTAAGCGAAGGCTACTTCTGTGGTTTTTCTTTGGCTTTTCTCACCATCAGAGCCTGGACATTTTACATGCTGCTCTTAGTGCATTTGCTGTTCATTTAAATAATTGGATACAATCTAGAAGTACCCACGTTCCTGCGAGCCACAGCCTCAATCCCCTGGCAGCAAATTCCTTGAGGACTAAAGAGAGAGAGACCTTGGCCTTGGAGGCTTCCCAAGAGCCACAGGTGAGCACCCTCGCACTCACACACACGCCAGGTAACATCATGACCCAGGGTGACATACTGCACACGGCATGGCTTTGGATTTAAATGTAACATTTCTACTGAAATCTGTTATCTTCTCTGTCTCCAATAGGATTGACTTGCTTTTAGTCGGTACAGGGTGATTCTTGGTGGGAGAGATAAAGATGCCCAAGTCCCACTTCCAACCCTCGAGGAGCTCGCAGATAAGAGAATGTAACGTGTTAGGAGCTATAAGCACACAAAGGTGACCCTAACGCTGTCCGGAGGTAGCAGGGAAAGAGGCACATTGGAGGTGGGACCCAGATGATTTTTGAAAGGTGGTAAAGGAACTCCCCAGGTGAATCAGATGAATGAGGGCCCTCCAGGCAGCAGGAACAGCATGTGTAAAGGTATGGAAGCAAGGAAGAAGAGGTCAGGTTCTGTGTGCTGTAACCAGGGCATAATGACCAACACTTGGCATGCGTGTAGGGAACTGATAGTCATCAAACTGGAGAGTGAGGCCAAGGCCTTGCAATCACGCTCATAATTCAGAAGAAAGTAAAAAAAAGCACCAGTAAACCAAACAAGAAATGACTGTGTCAGCAAAAACCCATGTGTGAGGCACTGCTAAAAGACAAAATGGCCTTCTTAAATACAAAGCACTCCATGGTCAACTCATTTCTGGGTTCAGATGTATGCTCCAGAAAAATGAGACCTGAAAAGTAGAAAAATGCAGGTCACATTTTGGAAGCTGTTTAAATACTAGCCATTGTTGAGCACATGCAGTCCATGAACTAGAGTGTATCTGTACCAGCTGGTCTTAAAGATGGAGATGTGGACGGATGGATGGATGGATGGATGGATAGATGGATGGAAGGAAGGAAGGAAGGAAGGGGGGAGGAAGGGAGGAAGGGAGAGAGGAAGGGGGAAACATGGATGAGACAGAATTAATTCATACATAAATGATATAAATACATAAATGACAAAGAGACAGGTTAAAAATAAATAGATGTTCCCAAAGCATTCATCAGCTCTCCCTCCCCCACCATCAAGCCTCATCCTAACTCAGTGAATGAGCTCTGCCTGCTGCCACAAAAACAAAAATAATTTGGGAATGATGGGCTGAATTGGAAGCCAAGTTCAAAACTCCCAGAGCCTTGAGAACACACAGTGCTGACCCCTACACGATCCCACAGGAAACTGGGGAGAGGACCAGAGTGCCCATCTTTGCCTCTTGTTGGCCCTGCTCCCCTGGACTATGTGGGGATCACATGTGGGGATCCTGCGAGAGAACAGTGCTCTGGGGAACATCCCAGACTGTAAATTCCAAGGAACATTTCAACCAATTGAAGGAAACTCTTGCAATTTTGTGAGCCACAAATGGCTCCAAGGAAAGTCTGGTTCAACTTTCAGATCTGGCAATACCTTCCTTCATGGCAGAAGGACAGTGGCCATGAAAAGACCAGTTTTTCCTTCCCCATTTTCCCAAAGGAAAGGGCCCTGAGCTGGGAAGGTTGTATTTTCCCCACCTGCGGTTTTATGTTCACGCCAAGTCAATAAACTGAAATATAGCTTGGGTTCAGATGATTCTCAAAGAGGAAAACAGCAATTTTGCCTTCAAAGGGACAGAGCTTGGAGCCAGGAAATAAGAGTTATGTTTCCGGCTGAGCTAGGGGAAATCTGGGCTGCAGGCTTTGAGAGGCCAAGCTCCCCCCAAGTCCAGGGGTGGCTGGGGATGACCCAGGCTCTGGTGATGGTGGGCATCTGTCACATAAGGAAGACAAGAGTTCATTCGTGGGCAGAGCAGACACTGAGAAGAGAGCGGTTCCTGCTGGGAAAGTCAGCTGAACCAGGACACAGCTGTCCGCTGGTGCCTCTAAAAGAGCAGAGAAAACGGGGCAAAGCACCGAGGAAGGAATGGTCAGTCATACAGATAAGTGGTAGTGAAATGAAAGGGTGGCCATGTGAGAAGCATGGAAGGCTGCCCTCGAAATCATGAAGCCCCAATTCAAGTCTCTGCTTGACCGCTAAGTTCCTATGTGGCTTTAAGCAAGTCATTCTCCATTTTCTCATCCATAAAATGGACATAAGCATATCTGCCCTGCTTATCTCAGCAGCTCCCATAAAAGAAAGAATGTGAGACAGCCTCAAGGTTTCAGCAAAAACCACTTGATAGCATGTCCCAGAACAGGAGAACTACCCGCAAGGGATCTTGTTATCATTGACATTCCTGAGTCTTCTTTGGCACATAGCAAGCCAGACCCCTGTCTTCCTGCTCCAATAAATGCAGCTGCACTCCTGGCCTTGCCTGATTTCCCCATAACCAGCTCCGAATGTGGGCCTTCAGCTGTCCTGGCGTCCAACCCCGGAGGACTGTATACAGTGTCAACACACCCCAACACCCAGCCACAACTGAAACATGACAACGTGTAACATGGACCCTGTCCAATTCATCACGCCTGTATCTTCCTAGGCACAATGCTACATAGAGAGACATTTAACAGCTTTCAATACACATGGGAACCCACATTGCTCTCCACCCGGGAAAAATCTGCAAGATGCCAAGAGGTTTATTTTTCTAGGATTAACACAATGACAGGGAATCAGCCATATATATTGTTGAATATGACGAGCCAAATATTTTTCTGTAATTTCTACAATAATATGAGGAAAGCTGAAAAAGAAAAAAAAAAGCAGTCGTCAGTGTTAGGCTGGTCTTTGCAGGCGCCAGCCTCCAAAAATAACAGCCATTCCTACGAATTACCAACAAGGCTGTTTGCGACACTGTTGCTTGATACAAGAAATGGAACGTATTAATAGGAGCTTCCCGAGAAGAAGGGGCTTAGGGAGGACAGACTGACCCAAGACAGAGGACTCTGGGGAGGGCGGGAGCTCTCAGCCGCCAGTCCCTGGGATGTGCCTTCCCCCGGGGCTCGTGCACCGCAGGCAAGATCACAGAAGATGCCGCCCTACCTGCACACTGATTTAAGTACAGGCCGGGAGGAGGGCCTGGGGCTGCAGCCACACGCGTCCTACAGCACTTTCAAACAACCTAGTAACTGAGTTTCACTCTGCAACTTTGAAACCTGATGGAGTGATGCTGGAGGGGCAAACAGGAAACCAAAATTAAAAGAGAGACGAGGATCAGAAAGGAAGCTCAGTGAGAAGAGAAGCCGAGGGTGAAAGCAGACGCGTCTGCCTTGTTCACGTAGACATGTGGTCAGGGAAGCGCCCTCACCCCAGGCTGGCAGCAAGGGGTTCTAGGGCCTCCAGGGGTGAGAAACCGGGGCAATGGAGTAAGTGAGGTCATCGTGGGAAGGGAAAGAAAGCTCCTCAGGCTGGGAATCCAGGGAGCAGAGGTCCAATCTCTCTTCCCCACTCTCTGCCTCTGTGGTCTTAGACCGGCCGTCCCTGCCCCGGGCCGAGGTGTCCTCAGTTCATAAGGCTGTCATACAAATGAGGTGGGAGGGAGAGAATAACGAACAGCAGTGGAAGGCTGGACGCCGGTGTCTGGGGCTAGGCCCCTCCATCTTCAAACCCTACTCTCTGGAATATCACCTGGGCAGCAAGAAGAGAGCCCTGCCTGGACCCAGTCAGGGGGGGCTCCCGCTCTGCAGGCTGCTTCCAATTGCACTCAGAGGGATTGTCTGCCACTGGCCCAGGAAGACAGTTCCAGAGCTTATATCAGAGGGATTATCTGCCACTGGCCCAGGAAGACAGTTCCAGAGCTTATATCAGAGGGATTATCTGCCACTGGCCCAGGAAGACAGTTCCAGAGCTTATACGTTCCCAGCTTATAAAACAAACAGATCCCAAGCTGATAAGAAGCCAAGAAGTGGAGGCTGTGTCAGCCCCAGACCCCCAAGAACAAAGTGATCATCCTGGCCGCCCCCTGTCCCCGGGAACTGGAGCCCCGGCTAAAGGTTGCTTGGGTAAACTGATGGATGGTACTTGTTCAGAGCCTCACAGGACAGAAGCAGAGTGACATGTGGGTGCTTCCTGCAGTCAGACATCTGCGAAGTAAAAGGAAGTAAAAGGAAGAACTTTCTACCTGTCAGAGTCACCAACATAGTAGGTGGCTGCCTTCCCCACCCCCTCACTGGTCCACCCAACTTTGTCCTCGCCTCATAACCTCCTTTCTCCCTAGGGCCTTATTTAGCAAAAAGGGGTCTGAAATAAAGGGAAAATCTTGCAGAGGGAGCGGTTGGGGAGGGAGGAGTTGATGGCCGTGCGCTGGAGGAGCGCTCGGACTAGTGGGGGAGTTGAGGCAGATGCCCAAGACGGGCTCAGATTCTGAGAGCAGCACAGACCCGATATCCAGAGGACCTTGTGGCTGCTGTGGTTAAACCAGTGAGAGAGAAGAAAGGGCCAGCCACGCAGGCTCCCAGCAGGAGGCCAGCAGGAAGCCTAGCGCTGGCTTCAGCTGCCCTCTCCTCCCAAGTTTTGGGAACCCAATGAGATGTCGTGCAGAGAAGATGGCAAACACTCCAGGGACGGGGGACGGGGTCCTGGTATTCCCTGGATCCCCTGCATCCTCTGTTTTCTCCACCCCCGGGCAACCCCCTCCCCCATCCTGCTCTCCTTTGCCCCACACCTGCCTGAGAAACTTGTCTGCTTTGTCCTTCCTCCGGGGTCCAGCCAGGAGGATGGGAAGAGCATTGGGGCTCACTCGGCCGTGCCTTGACTTTCCTCTGTTAAAGTTCCATCTGGTCACTGAGCACCTCGTGGGTGCCGCGACCCGGAGATGAGTGGGACCCTGCCAGCCCTTGGGGAACTCCTAGTCTGGGGTGGTGGGAGAGTCGGGGAAGGGAGTGCAGACTACTGTCCACCCCACACCTGGCCAGCAGAAAGCCGTTTCCACCGGGGAGCCAGGGATTTGAGGGAACCATGAGACGAACACCAAACGCTTTACCACTGGAATAAAATTGAAAATGTCCCCGGAACCCACTTTATCCAGAATTTCCAGGGGAGTTTGGTGCAAGTGAGTCACCAAGGACACAATGGCAGGTTCCGAGTGCCAGGACAGCTGAGCTTGGTGGATATTTAAACAGATATTGGAGAAAAGACAGTCCAAAACACTCAGGCTGTGCCTGCCCCAAAGCCAAAAGGGTTGCCTCCATCCTTTCCAGCCCAGCCAGCTGTGCGCAGCTCTGCAGCCCCGTGCTTCTCTCCGAGGCTGGCTGAGGACAGGAGGAAACCCAGAAAGCAGAGAGGGCAATAAATCCCTGCCTGCCGTGACAGTGCTCTGGCTTGCCCAGCGTTCTTTCCCTCTGTGAGGGAAAAAAAGAGGCATAATGAATAACAATCCCCACGATCGATCTGAAGATTATTAGGGAAGTTTGGTGCTACTTCCCCCTCTCTTTCCCACAGATGAAACGCAGGCTTTCCGACAAGGCCTCCAGCCACTGCCTTGGGAAGCCCCCTTCTCCTTCGTGAAATGAGCATAGGACACAGGCCGGGGGGCAGAAATCGTCCTGTTCTGTTCCCCACGTGTCCATGCCGCTGGGAAAGAAAACCCAGACCCCACGTGGGAGAAGGTGGCTTGACTTCTAAGGACAATTTCCCCTTCACAGCCCAAGAAACTGTTCCAGAAAGTGAGAATGACGATAACTGTAAGTTACCACTAAACATCACTCATGTGCCACCACTTAAGTCTGACAACAACCCCTCCAGGAAGAATTCCCATTTAACAGATGAGAACACTGAGGCTCTGAGAGACTGAGTGCCCAGTCCCAGGCAGCATCCGCAGTGAGATGGTGAGTGGCAGATTCACGCATCCAAATCCACATCTAAAGGCCACGCTCCTGTCATTTCCCTGCCCCTCATTCTTCTTGACCTCAATAAATACCTGATACCTAACAGGAGTGAGCTCCCAAAGTGCAGAGTCTGTGGAAATGGCTCTAACATTCGGGAATCACCAGCATAACATCTGTGCAGCCTGGATACACCTGGAAGTGGGGCTAATTCAGGCCCAGCGGCCACTGCAAAGGTAAGAATCATGATAATATAATAATAATAATATTATACTATTGTAACTATGAAGTCTTCCTTGGTGCAGCAAAAACGCTGGGCTTTTGGATATTCCCCTGTAGAGAGAATCCAAAACCTGATACTGAGGTCCCAACTCACACTGAGGGGAAGGCAGGATGCTTCATTCTAGTGCGGACTTCCCCAGTGAGATGCGCTGAACAGGTAGAGAGCTCTCAGCTCCCCACAGGCCCAGGACACAGATCCACACCAGGCCTGGCCTCCTGCCCTCACCCCCTGGCCCCAGCCAGAGCCCCCCTCCTCCGGGCTCCTCCAACTGTCCCCCTGGGAGCCGAGCAACCCCCCGGAGCCAGGCCCCACATAAGCTGCAGCTTCCCTGCGCAAGGGCAGGTGCCGGGCTCAGAGGTACCCGGATGCTGAGCACACCCACGGCAGGCCTCCCTCTGAGGGGCGATGCGCAGGGTGGTCAAAAGCTCAGACAGAGTCACAGATGGGCGTCTGAGTCCGTGCTGTGTAACCCTGTGCCTCAGTCTCTTCTCCTGTAAGTTGGGAACAATATTAGGCACCACCACAAGAACGGTTGTGAAGGTTCAAACATATAAATGCCTCAAAACTCTCAATGTGGGGTCGGGTCCACAGCTGGTGCTCATTAAGTTCTACCTATTCATATGAGGATGATTAAATCCAAAGATTCAATACACTAGAAGGTCAAGGCACGTCTGCCCCAGACCATACCGCTTTCTGCCCTTTTGTCCCCAACTGTCCTGAAACCCCCTCCAGGCCTCAGCCTGGCCCTCAGGTCCTCAACACGTGCAGCTCCACTCAGAATGAAGTCACTCGTTCAGCCCGCCTCTGACACGGACAGGGCCTGGGGCGAGGGAACAAGTGAAAGCCTGTGGCCCACCGTCCTCCCCCATCCCGGCTCCGGCTCCTTCCTACACCAAGGGACTTCGTGAGGCCCCAGGCCCAGGGCTGCCCATACTGGGGCTTGGGAGCAGGTCTCAGGGCCGTTTGGTCAGAGGTTGCAGGGTCCCTGGCATCAGTAGCTGGGGGGAAGGGTCCCTGGCATCGGTGGCTGGGGGGAAGGGTCCCTGGCATCGGTGGCTGGGGGGAAGGGTCCCTGGCATCGGTGGCTGGGGGGAAGGGTCCCTGGCATCGGTGGCTGGGGGGAAGGGTCCCTGGCATGAGTGGCTGGGGGGAAGGGTCCCTGGCATGAGTGGCTGGGGGGAAGGGTCCCTGGCATCGGTGGCTGGGGGGAAGGGTCCCTGGCATCGGTGGCTGGGGGGAAGGGTCCCTGGCATCGGTGGCTGGGGGGAAGGGTCCCTGGCATGAGTGGCTGGGGGGAAGGGTCCCTGGCATGAGTGGTTGGGGGGAAGGGTCCCTGGCATCAGTGGCTGGGGGGAAGGGTCCCTGGCATGAGTGGCTGGGGGGAAGGGTCCCTGGCATCAGTGGCTGGGGGGAAGGGTCCCTGGCACCAGGCTCCTGTTGGGAGCATCGCTTTGAACCCTTGTCTTCTGGGGAAGGGCATGGCCAGAGGAAGACCAAAGCAGGGACACAGGGCACGTGGCCAGGACGCTTGCACTCACTTGTTTATCCAGTACCTTCACGGGGCACCCTGTGCACCCCGGGAATAGAGAGACAAATAAGACCCAGGGCCTGCCTACAAGGCCCTCACAGTCTAAGAAGAGACTCCTCCTCGCACCTGCAGGAAGGTGAGCCCTGGGGGAGAGGTGTCGAAGCTGGCGGTGGGGCAGCTCCGGACAGCGGCACACCTGGGAGCAGAGGATGAAGGGGTGTCCCAGGGACCAAGGGAGGCCAGGGCACGCCAAGAGGCAGAAGCAGGCATGAGGCTGAGAGGAGGGGAAGCACAGGCTATGGGGACTGGCACAGTCTGGGGTGCAGATGAGGAAGAGGGGGAGATGCAGCGCAGAAAGCAGAAAGGGGTGATGCTGAAAGGCTCAAAGAGCACATCCAGACTCTCAATCCCAGCGCCCACCCTACTGCCACCCGCAGTGTGACCTTCGCTCATCCCCGCCCCCCGGCTCTCAGCTCCCCCATACAAGGTGGGGTGGGGCTGAGAATTCAGGACCCTGATGCTGGCATTGGGCTGGCTGTTATATTACCCCCAGTCCCCGCTTTCAAGCCTCTAAGAGAAGCCGATTAGAGCACATTTCCAGATGGATCTCCAGCCACCCCAGATCCACAAAGGAACAAATGTGTAAAGCAGTTCCAGCTCTTTCCTTCCTCTAACAGCCAGAGAAAAATCACTCTGGCCTCCCCAGACCCCACGGCCCTTTACCTGGCCAAATCCTCCACCTCCTGCTCTGGTCCCAGCTCCTCCGAGAAGCTTTCTCAGCCTGCTTCACCCACCCCTCCTGGTGCTGGGCCCCACCTCTGCTCAGAGCCCAACTCAGCTCAGTCCTAGGCCATGGGGACCGTGATTGGTCTGCCCCTCCTCAGTGCACAACCTTGTCCCCACTCGGCATGGCTGGCACAGAACTGGACACACAAGGGACATGAGCAAACGAACACGTGCTAAAGAGAGGCATACAGTGCCCCAGAGAAGTGCGACGTCCATGGAGCGCCCTGCCTAGTGTCCTCAGGCCCTGAGCCTGTGGGCCCACCAGCTACTAGACATGGCACTTCCAGAGGCTGGGCACAGTGGTAACAGCCAACCCTTCTAACCCTTCTAACCTCTCCGTGTCTTATCGTCGTCCCTGAATCGGCCCTGGTACCGTGTGCGGACCATCCACTTCACGGAGGCCTACAGCCAAGCAACAGCAGAGCTGGAAAGGTGCTCAGAGAGCAGCTGGTCCCACCTGTCACTTTGCAGCTAGGAGAACAGAGGCCCCGGGTGGCGAGGGCCTCACCCAGTTTACTCCAGGCGCTAACAGAAAACATCCCCTTGTATCTTCTGCCCCTGTGGCTCTACCCTGCCTCCCTGCTCAGTGCCAACGTGGCACCAAGAACATCCGTGGCAGCTTCAGCCACTGTGCATCTGCAGCTCCGGACAGCACCCAGCCCCTGCCAGCCTGTGGCTTAGGCTTGCTGAGCTGGAAGGGGCCGGGCCCAGGGCTGATCGTTGCAGCCCGGCTGGCCCCAGGGCCCTCCAGAGCCAATGCCCATCTCCTCCAGGAGCACAGTCCCATGCTACCAAGGAATTAGCTCAATCCATTAGCACCCCCTCAGAACCATTAGCACCTACTTCCCTTAGCTCAGGGAGTAACACTGTGAAACAGCAAAAGCAATTCCTCCAAAACTTGGGGAAATATCAGAACTACAGATTCAGAAATCCCTAGAATGTGGAAGGCAGAAGACACATGACCTTTTCAGGCCTAGCTTCCTATAGCTGATGATTCCCTCAACTGGGTGAAAGGAGGTCGAGACTAGGGTGTAAGGAGGTGGGTAACATACTGACCACCCTCTTCCTCAAATCTGTCAGCCCCAGTCCTGCTTCATATTTTTCCAAAACACCACCCTCTTCTCAGCGTACACCTACCCCCAAAATCTCCCAACCCTGTAGCACACGGCTCCTCAGACATACACTG
The DNA here is from genome assembly GCF_028021215.1 of Eschrichtius robustus. Lineage (NCBI taxonomy): Eukaryota > Metazoa > Chordata > Mammalia > Artiodactyla > Eschrichtiidae > Eschrichtius > Eschrichtius robustus. The sequence goes on from NC_090838.1 coordinate 15,001,489, forward strand.
CGGCACTCAGAGGGGTCTCCTCGTTACTCAATGCCCTGCTTATACCTTCATAAATTCAACACATTCACTGAGGCCCCCGGGAAGGCGGTACCCTAGGTCTCAAAAAGAATCTGGTAAAGGAAGGCAACCCAAGAAGACAAACCAACATGGTCACAGGTGAGGAGATGCTCAGGGAACAGCAAGACTTGGCCCAGTGCAGCAGGGTACGGGGGAGAAGCAGAAATGAAATGAAAATTGTAGTTTGAGGTCAGGTCACCAAGAGTCCCCAACACCAGCCTGAGAATCACCCACCCCAACCCTTGCAAACCATAGGTTTGGGTTAGAATTTAAGATATGCTCAGAGATGGTAGGGGTTACCCAAGGGTATCCTCTGGACTCCTCGGTCATGATAGTGGCCCAAGGACCAAGGCTGTCTAGGCCTAGATGACAAACATACCCTCAGCTTCCAGACCCCAGCTTAAGGGTCACCTGCTCTCTGAAGCTTTTGCCCACTAACTAGATCCTTCCTAGACCCAGTGGACCTATGTAGAGTCTGTTATAGCACCCGTGACACTTCACTGTGCTTGATGGTTGATATGTCTATATCCTCCCACAGTTTAAGTCTTTCAAGTGAAAAGACCATGTCTTATTTATCTCTGTATCTCTAGAGCCCAGCAAAATGACTGGCATGACATACTTGCTCAAAGAATGGATGGATGGATGGATGGATGGATGGATGGATGGATGGATGGATGAATGGATGAATGGATGGATGGACGGATGGATGATAGAGCTTGACTTGAAGAGTCAGAATTCATGGAAAAGACCTTTATTTCCCAGCAGACATAGACTCCATGAACATATCCTAAAATTACCACTTGCCAAAACTCTACAATGGATAAAAGTATTTGACCCAGTTATCTTGGTTTTCCCAGGTCCTCTTCCCTCTGTCTATCTGTCCCATTGGTGCCCAAAACCCTTGGCAGGCTCCTCACTAGAGCTGAGCTGGGGCGTCAGGCCCAGCCTCCCAAAGACATCATGGGAGAGGAAGAGCCACGACTGGATCCTGGCACCAGAACATCCCTTTAGTAATTACATGGTTCCAGACAGACATAAATAGACAGATTAGCCTTTCTGCATTTTTCTCATAAAAATAACAACAGTTTCTAAGCACACTGGCATGAGTGTGGACATTAAGCATTGCAACCTGCTGTTCTTGGCAGTCGAGGGCTGGCCTTCCTTGCTGTTCCCCCCACCACCTCCCCCTCCTCCTCGGGGCTCTTGGAGGACTCCTCACGCCTGGCTCTGTCCACCCCTATTGCCCCAGAGCAGGTTGGCAGCCAAGCCCTGAGACTGGCTAAGGACTTTTATGAGCATCATGTCCATGGTTTGCTGTTCTCTTGGCTGAATCTTTATCTGCTTTTAGTCATTATGTGACTAGAAATCCTGTACACACGGTGAAATGATTACATGCCCCATTCTGTACTAGAGGAACTAAAGAGAATATTCGCTCTATTTCTGCCCTGACCTAGAAGAAGCACAGTCTCCAAGGTGAACCCCCTTGCTTTACACACACAAACAGTTGATCTCTCCCCCTTCCCCTCCCCCTCTTCTTCCTCCTCCTCCTCCCCCTTCTTCTTCCTCTTCTCCTTCTTCTTCCTCTTCTCCTTCTTCTTCTTCTCCTTCTTCTTCTCCTTCTCCTTCTCCTTCTTCTTCTTCCTCTTCTCCTTCTTCTTCCTCTTCTCCTTCTTCTTCTTCTCCTTCTTCTTCTCCTTCCCCTTCCCCTTCCCCTTCCCCTTCCCCTTCCCCTTCCCCTTCCCCTTCTCCTTCTCCTTCTCCTTCTCCTTCTCCTTCTCCTTCTCCTTCTCCTTCTTCTTCTTCTTCTTCTTCTTCTTCTTCTTCTTCTTCTTCTTCTTCTTCTTCTTCTTCTTCTTCTTCTTCTTCTTCTTCTTCTTCTTCTTCTTCTTCTTCTTCTTCTTCTTCTTCTTCTTCTTCTTCTTCTTCTCTCTCTCCCTCCCTTCTTCCCTCCCTCCCTATCTTGAGCTCACACCCCCTCATTATTTTTTACTTCCCCTCAGGTGCCCATGCTGACCTTGGATCATGACTATGACCCAGGGACCAAAGCACCTATGCCTCTGGCTTCCCTCTGTCTTCCTCTCTCTTCTACACCTGACCTTGCCTCCCTCAGGCCCAGGGTTCCAGAATCAGAGACAGGACATTGGGGCCTGAAGTATTGATTCCTGGACCCTCCTCTCTAAGGTGCATGAATTCCCCAGGTGGAAAGTAGTCCCAGCCTCATTCTCCTGGCAGATACCAATCCAGCCAGGCTTCTGGCCACAGGTCAAGCATCTGGATCTGCTATCAGATGACCATGGCTCCTTCTGGAAGACAAAATATGACCGAGACTGCTTGCAGGCCACAGAGGACTTCATTTCCTTTTCAATGTGATGCTATTACTCCTCATGGTTTCCTCCAGAAAGATCCAGAACAAGGTATCCAAGGTTGATCAGGCTACGTTCCGCACATACCCAATCAACGATGCAAGGCATCTCTCACGAGGGCTATGCCACTAAATGAGAAGAAAGGGGGATTTGAAGTCAGAGTCCTTAGGTTCAAGCCCCAGCTCCACCACTCACCAGCCGTGAGATTTGGGTAAGTCTCAAAAACACAATTTGCAATATAAGGTTTTGATCATTGCCAAATGCTGGTGAAAAATAGTATCTTAGTATGATTTGCGTTACTCTTGTTTTTAGTGGATATGAGAATCTTTTCATATTTTTACGGCCATGTGTATTTCCTTTTCTATCTGTTTGTAATCTTTGCCCGTTGTTTTATTGAGTCACTGGGTTGAGTCACAGGAGCTTTAACCTGGAACTTTGTAGGGTCCATAAACCTCCAAAAACTGAGTATAAATGTTGTATAAGTAAGTGTGCATTCATCTTTCTTGAGAATGTGCTCATTGCTTTTATCAAATGCTCAAAGGGTCTGTGAAGTTTCACAGTTAACAACCTGTGGATGAGATTGCCACCAAGAACCTTCCAGGAGTTAACAACAATTCTCATGGATCCATAAATGCATCAAAGTTTAGGCCCCGAGCATCAGTAAACACTCATCTGTGGCCAGCACTGGCTCTATGGGGTCAGAGGATACTCTAAAGGATTAGCTTTGCAAATCTAAAATGAGTTAGCTACCCATGTTCAACTGGCAGCTGAGGTGTTAATATCCTAGGTGGGAGGGTGGTGCCCAAGTTATATCATTACCATTCACTTAAAAAACTATAGTTCCCGTAGGTCTGGAAATTGACTGAGAGACGATGACTTTCAATTTGTGATGCCCCAATTTGGGACTTTGTTCACTAGATCTAAAATCCCTTCCAATTACACAGATCAAGTAAAGCTCTCGTTGGCTACGCACCTATTCACCCCTAAGGAGACCCTGATCATTAGACAACAATGGGATTCTGATTACCACTCCAGTTCTGCTGTGGGCTTCATTAACCACAATTGCCTTGTTTCTAGAGGTGAAATACTGACCATTGGCATTTGCCCCTCTGGAATCCCATTATCCCCAGTGAAATGAAGAAAATATTTGCAATGGCAATCTCTGTCCCCATCAAACCCTGCCTGCGGAGAATAGTCATCACCGAGCTTTTCAAGGCTCCTGATACTTCCATCGCCAAGGTATTTCTCAATGACTTTGTGAAAAGAGTGGTGTACGGGTGACCTCTCCTATAAGGGTGGGGGGTGTGTGTGTGTAACTAGGTTGCGTATGATAAACCCATTCCAACATTCCAGTCTCTTTAAGCCTTTGGATCTCTTTGTAGAAAGGAAGTTCTGATATTTCAGTTTCATTTAGTGCAGGCCACCACTGAGTCCAGGTTTAAGTCAAGAACAAAGCAAATTGCTGGAATCACTCCGAGCCGCTCAAGCTAACACATTAAATCAAGAATCTCTAGTTAGTACATACATCTTGATAAATCTGGCCCAATCCAACATTACATAGCCTCCTCCCTTGCCTATCACCTTGTAATTCTTCTGGTATGTATGCTTTCTCCTCCTGGGTCATACTTCATTCTCATCCCTCTTAGGCATGCTAGGATCTGCCTTAGTCGTGGATATGGAGGCAATGAGGGGCAATGAGGGGTGGTGGAAATATGTCTTAAGGAGATTAGCACCACGTGGTCTTCAGTCAAGTAGAAAGAAGCCCCCTCAGCCAGTGATGGAGAAGCCTGCGTCTAATGGCAAAGTAGACACAGAGAGCCTGGGGGAGTGGGTCGAGGTCCTCTGAGCTGAATCTGCCCAAATGTCCCCATCCCAGTTCTCAGATCTCACTCTTTTTTGAATCATGTCCTCACTTTCCCATAAGAAACCTGCTGCAGCTGTGGATTATATTGTACTATCATCTACAACCTCATGATCACTTTATGATACGTTAAGCTACAAGGCAGTTAAAAAGCAATACTTTTAGGGCATTACAGAAGCACTCTGATTCTCTGGCCATAAACTGCGCTGAGAAGGTAAAACCCTGAGATTATTCGTTCCTTTCTTTCCAGTGCAATCAGAAATAGCCAACCCACCCACATCCCAGCAGCCCTCACACTCTGTGTTTCCACCATAACATTCTGTAGCAGTGGCCATTTAATCTGCCAAAGCTTTGCCCTCCATAATACTTTAATTCCAGGCAACTTCAGATGATGAATTTAAAAACCATTTGTCAACATAAGCCTTGCATTATCTGTATTCCAGTTTCTATTGACAAGAAAGTCATCACCAGCTCCAAACCTAACCTGAACAGGTAACCAACCATTCTTCCCATCTTCAAAGGTCTGTTTTCTGTAAGCTCTTGTGATGTCAGTGCTGAATCAGGCAGGAGCCAATCACGAAAACAGAAATCGCTGTAGGTATATCAAGCAGGATACAATTTCATACAAAAATGTAGATGTTTATAAAAACTGTTAGAAAGACTGAAAGGAATAAGATCAGGGAAAACCACCATCAGCTCTTAGGCATACCACTAGTTTTCAGAGTCTGGAAGTTGTAGGAACCACAGGAAACCACAAAAGATGATCTGGGTAGGAAAATGTCCCCAAAATCTCCCTTCTACCTAGGTTCAGTGGAGTGAAAGATGAATAAACTTTCCATTCTCTGTTATGATTTTTCAACTGAAAAGTTAAAATACAATTAGGAATCTGGGCAAAGATACTTTGTGAAGGATGGGCAGACACAGACAAATGGATGGAAAGGGAGCCCAGTCTCGGCAGATCCTGCCTCGGTCCAGCTGTTTTCACATTACATACTTAAAAGGACGATATTATATATAATACTTTAGAAAAGCAAAGACAGAAATGAATTGACATGGTTATCTCAGGCTACTTTGGGTCTCAGGACTAGGAAGGGCTCAGCTTTCTAAAATCTTAAAGTGGTGTTCTCTTGTCACCTACTTTGACTTTGGTTTTTGTTTTAATTGTTTTCACTTGGACCCTCAACTGGCTTGTCCATGGTTCTGGGATTTCCAGCAGTTTCTCAGTCTTTCTTCCACCAAGGCCATCACTTTCCTAGAGAAAAGCTTTTATCTTTGACAATCACTTCCACTAATTCCTGGAAAAAAATCTTTGATCTCTCTTCATAAACCCCAAGTTGGGTCCATACACCAGAATGTTCTATTCTCTTGTGCATACATCGCTCTGCATAACAATTCACATAAGCTAGCAATGACTTCTCCCAAAGTATGCTCAAGCATTGATACCTGCAGTCAGGTTTCTCCAGAAAAGCAGAACCAACAGGATATGTGTATATGTAGAGAGAGATTTATTTTAAGGAATTGGCTCACACAATTGTGGAGGCTTGGCAAGTCTAAAATCTACAGGGTAGGCCAGCAACTGGAGACCCAGGGAACAGTTACAGTTTGTGGCCAAAGACTGTCTGCTAAAAGAATTCCTTCTTGCTTCAGGGAGGTCAATCTTTTTCTATTAAGCCCTTCAAATGACTGGATGAGGCCCACCCACATCCTGGAAAGAATCTACTTTCCTCAAAATCTTCTGATTTAAATGTTAATCTCATCCAAAACTACCTTCACAGAAACATCTAAAATAATGTTTGACCAAACATCCGAGTACCATGGTCTAGCCAAGTTCACACATAAAATTAACCATCACAACACCTCCTCCAGGAAGCCTTTCTAGGTGCTGACCCACTGAAATGCCTCAGAATGTATCCTTCCTCCCTTGCAGCATCCCCAGGCCTCCTGGGTGTTAGGGTATTTTATAAACATGTCACATCTCACCCACTTTGAGCCTCTGAGCACCTCAAAGGCAGAATCACTTCTGTTTCATCTTTGCAGCCTATTGCCCAGCCCAAAATGAGCAGAGATCACTCAGTAAGTGTTTGTGAAATGGAAGAGGGAATGATTATTGCAAAAGCTGGGAGCTCACAGCCCAGTGACTGATCCTAGCTCCTCTTTCCGCAGGGTTTTGCTCTCTCAAAACATCTTTTCAACAGACATTTGAATGTACGAAGCAGAATTTCAAGGTAGACCCAGTGTGATTTCTTCGTCAGGGGTGAGACATACATGAGACCAACTGAAGATTACAGAGCACCAACCTCACTTAATATCAAGCTGGTACCACAATTGGCGCCTTGAAAAAACCTCTGTGGGTCTTTCCGCTGATTGTCACTCAGTGAGTCACTAGGAAGGGACAGGTGTGCTGGCTGAAACCTCCTTTAAGTCAGAGTCTAGACGCTGTGATTGGAGTCCTTTTGCTTCTCACGCTGGTCCAGGTTCTGAGGATAGAAGCTGACTTCTTCCTGCAAAGTAAACGCATCAGGCTCCCAAACCGCACCCCTGCCGTCAGAAGGGGCTCGTGCAAGGAGGCATTCGCCTCGGAGCTCCCACGGTTCCCAGCCCTGCCAAGTCACTGACTGGCTTCCCCAGACACTGCTCATTCTGCCAGCAGGTCCTGCTGCGAGCCGAGTCTCCTCATGTCCTGATCCTCAGACAGACTCAGGGAGGGGAGCGTGAGCATGACATATGCAGCCATGTGGCCATCAGCCAGGGACATCCAGGGCCCAGCCTGCTCTTTTAGGGGGTGAAGACAGACATGGCGTTCATGGCAGGGGGATGCTGGATTTCCCCAGCCAAGTCCAGACCTCTTTGCTGGGAGCCTTGAAAGCTCCAGGCTCCAGGGTTACTTGACAGGTGTTAGGGGTAGGACCAAGGAGCCACAAAGCCAGGAAGGAGAGAAGGAAAGGGAGCTGGTGAGGGAATGGTCTGAGCGGGAAGGGACATCCCCCCGCCCCAGATCCTGGGCTCTGACGAAGGAAGGAGCAAGCATTGCCCCTCACTGGTGTGGGAGAACCAGCGCATATCTGGCGTCAGACCTGCCTCTAATCAGCTGGGAGACTCTCCGCAAGGTCTCTGGGTATCCTGGTCTGTGTCATGATGGAGAGAAGGCAGTCTGGCAATTAAATGGTGCCTGCGTCTCTACTTCCAGGATCACGGCTCTAATTCTCATCAGAGAACTGGGTGCTCCCCACCCCAACAGTGCAAACCAAGCCCAGGGCCAGGCACCTGGATCTCACCATCAATTGCTCTCGGATGGACCAACTAAGACAAGTCTTCCAAAGGGAAAACATGGTTTTTCGCTGGCTGGTGGGTTAATAACCTGAGGAAATGCCAGGACCCTGAACCCTAAACCACATCTGAAATGGGTCAGGCGCTTTCCTCCATTGTGTTCTGCTGGTAGGTTTTCTCTGGACCAGAGAACAGGGCCTATTCCGTCCTCTGCCCCACCCTCCTAGCCAAGAACAGGACCAGACACCAGCTGGGTGCTTTGTGAAGGATGGGCAGACACAGAAAAATGGATGGAAAGGGAGCCCAGTCTCTGCAGATCCTGTCTCGGCCCAGACTGGATTTTTCTTTCCCAATCTCCATTGCTGAGCTTTGTTTTTCAGGGAAATATATTGGTGAGCTCAGATCTCATACTTCCCCGGTGAGCTGCAGCTCACTCCTTCACCATTAATCTCTAGGAGGTTGGCTCCCCATGTGGCTCCATTTCCAGTTTTATCTAAAATAAAAATAGACTCTTGCAAACATTCCAGCCTCTGGGTCATCAGTTCACAGGCTTCGTCCAGCCCTGGCTGGGGTTCCTCTCTCTGAGCTCACTCGGAGCACCAGGCCTGCCCGGGCACGGCCAGCTAGTTTACACTGTAGCTTGACTCCACACAGCGTGTTCTTCCTCCAGACCTTTCCAACGGCCCTTGGATACGAAGCTATTTAGAGACACTGATGCCACCCAGCCAGACACCACGGCCAAGGTGCAGGCCCCTGGGGCCAATTATGTCCCTCTTGGGGCATGACTCAGTCATCACTTAGGAGAGATGCCACTCTTTCTGGGGGCTATCAGGGCCTGCTATTTGTGGTCCTTCTGCATTTAACTCATTCTACTCTGTGGGTGTTTGTTTATTTATATATCTTGCCCTGTGATTGGAGTGGAAGCTTCTGGTGGGTAAGAGCCAGATCTGATTCTGCTCTAGGACCTTGCCAGAAAATATAACCAATATCCCTCCTATACAATTTTCATTCAAAGAGACCTCAAGGGACTTCCCTGGTGGTCTAGTGGTTAAGACTTCGCCTTCCAATGCCGCGGGTGTGGGTTCGATCCCTGGTTGGGGAGCTAAGATCCCACATGCCTCGCAGCCAGTAAACCAAAACGTAAACGGAAGCAATATTATAACAAATTCAATAAAGACTTTTAAAAAAATGGTCCACATCAAAAAAAAAACCAAAGAGACTTCAAGACAAGAGAAATATTTCTTGAAGGATTAACCAAAGAATAGGCACTTGTTCTAGAGATTCTATAAAGCTTATGCTGGATTAGACCCAGTGATCAAGAGCTATTTACCCAGGGTGCTTTGCTTAACCATCAACTCCCATTAAATTTTCCTGAATTGAACAATTGCCATTATGTCCTCTGCTTGCATTGAGAACTGAGATAAGAAAGAGACATGTGAAGCACTCTGATTTATTTATGGATGGAAAGTTGTCTAACACTGTATGTGACAAACTGTCCCATTTTTGCGTAAGGTTTTTCCCAAGCATCTTATAGGTACAGTTATACATGTAACATCACATAATACATATAGATATACAATACTGTAAAGTTTGTTGCTATATTGTATGTGCTGTTACTGGTCAAATTTCCCTATTTACCTTGGCCATTAAGATCACAGACTAAACGCCCACCCACCACTAGGAAATACACAGAAGTTCATTTCGAGTAACTTTATCTCTGACTTTATTTTCATACTCCTATTTTCCCTTTACTCAATCCCTATCTTTTTATTTTATCCTGCTGTTTATAAACTGCCCTAAGTTCTTTAAGGACAAATAGAGATATAAATCAATTAAGCAATAGATTAACTTATTTCATAGCTTTATCAATTAAGGTAGGTTAAGTTTTGCTACAATAATAAATAATCCCCCAGATATCAGTGACTTAATACCATAAAGATCTATGTCGTATGTATGAGTGTATTTATTTCTCACACTCCCATCATTTATTTCTCACACAGCATCACTGGGAGCTGTGCTCCAGGCCATCATTGTTCAAAGTTGCAACCTGACCCAAGTTTCTCCTTGACATATGCTTCCGTGATGACTGCAGTGGGAGAAAGAGGAGAAATTGTGTATTGGGTCTTAACAACATCTCACATCACTTCTGCTCACATTTCATTGGCCAAAATAAGTCACATGGTCATAACTTGTAATTTTGACTAATTACAAAAAGAGCTAGGACAGACAAAATTACCACTGGTCTAAAAGATGAAAAACCAGAATATTTGTGCTGTCCAAACTGAGATAAATTTGAGAGTGAAAGAAGGAACTAAAAATAATAAAATTTACGTAATCTGTAAAATATTTATATATTAAATAGCAAATTGATTTTATCTTATTGATGGGCCATAAAGTTATTTTACTCCAAAACTAATTTCAAAAATAAAATGCTTTCCCTCCCCACACATCCATCCCCAGAAAATAAAATAAAATAAAATGCTTTCTAAAACTGTAATATATATAGCTGCATACATCAAATTTAAAAAACCTTCTTTATGTTGATAATCTGAACATTAAAAAATAATGTAAGCAAAATAATTTATTCTTGGTCTATATTCACACAGTTTCTTAGACACACCACTCTTTAATATTGTATCTCTGAATTTCTCTGAAGAATGTAATTTTTTCAATACGATCTTATCATTTTCAATTTTTCCATAAAATTGCCTGCAGTTTTCTTCAGTGTTGCATGTTATGATTAATAAATTTGAAATTATTGACTCTTTCGACTGACCCTTCTTTATAGCCACAATTTTTTAATTGAGACAGCATTCTGCCTCCTAGTGCCGAGATATCTGGTAAGTTTGGAGAAAATTTGGCTAAATGGAGGATATTGTCAATTTCAATTATTTTTCAAATGGAAAAGAGTAAATATTTCACTTTGAATAATTTCACAGATGCTTTCCTTTTGCCTCAGAGTAGTTTTCCTTGACAAAACATGTCAAATAAGTTGTCTCTATTTATGACTCTTTTGAATGGTTCACCAGTTTTAAATGCTGCAAAATTATAGGCCTGCTCAATTTCACTCCATTGCAGAGGAGAGTAGAAATTCACTTTACTACTCTCTGAGCACCATCACAAGACTATTCCGTGAACCAAGATATCCCAGACACTCTTACAAAATTTGAATATTAAATGCTGTGCCTCATTTCAGGTCTCATTATTTCATTTTTTTCAACTCCTCCTTCTCTTTCATAGAGATAAATCTCCCTCACTTTGGTAGAGATAAAGCACGCAGGTTTTGTTTTCAATCATTGCAATTCACTAAAAGATTGAAAACCTGATGTCGTGGGGTGAACCTTTCATTTAATATTGATTAAATATTTCCAGCTGGTTTTGAACAAAATGAACCAAAACTTAGAGGGTTTGTTTACACAAAACCTCAGCAAATTTTAGGACCCTCAAGTTGGTTCACAAAGGAGTTCTTTAAAAGTTCAGATTCCCAAAATCTGATTAATGATAGGCAGCAAAAGGAGAAAGTCTATACTGCCATGCTGAAGTAGTATTTTGTACTCAAAATCAGTTTTGTCACAAAATTTTTGTAGTTCCGTTTCTCTGAGCATGTATAAAATGATTTCATTTTTTACAACTACAGCTTGTAATTCAATGGATAGAACAACACGGTTATTAATTATGTGTCCAAGAACATTCCTAGTCTATAAACGTCTTAATTTAGTAAGAATATTATTTGCTCTACAATATTGTGTTCCGTCAAAATTTGTATTTTTATTATCACTGAAAAAAAGAAAAAAACCTTCAATGTTCAACTTCTTGACAAATTCAATCGTGTTCATTTCAGCTATTTCATCTTTGACAGAATTAACTTCCAAAAGCTTTACTTTGATTCCACAAATTGGGTGAAAAGTTGAACCAGTGTTAAAATTAACTTGGTGGAGATTCTATTTGAAGCATCTGATGACACTGATATAATGTTGGCTTCATACAACTCTTGGAAAAGTTATGCTTCTGCTAGTATAGCCAACACGTCCACTACTATCACTTCACTTTCCATCCATGCCCAGGAAAACCTGGAGTTGAAACTGAGTAAAATTAACTTAGTAAAACAGTCATTTGGTCTAAATGAGTCATGAAATGATATATAAACACACCTTTTGTAGTTATTAATCCTAATTATCTTTGGGCACAGACTTGACTACAAACTTTTCAGAGGCATCAGTCCCTTCAACAGACTCATTTGTGTCTTCTAGTTTCCATGCGGTCAGTGGTATAACTACACCGATGGTATCAACAAACTTTTTGCGAGTTACACATTAATCATTCACTTTCCAGAAAGAATAAAAAATTGTTCTTTATCTTGTATTAAGCATGTATTTTGGGTTTTTGAACTCATTGTTACAGAGATTATGTTCCCCCCCCCCAAATTTTTAAGTACCAAACGATAGAGTAAATAGTTAATCATTGACACCAAAAATAAATGACAAAACCATTCTAGAAAGAATATCCAAATTTCTTATTCACTCTACCACAGAACTTCTCAGCCTCGATTTTCTACACATTTCACATATAGCTAACGTATAATTTTCCCCATTTTCCAGTGACCCCACTTTGTGGCCTGGCAGTCTTTGTGTACTTGCCATATCATAACTGGCTGGTATACCAGGTGAATTTCCCCCATCACCACCCAAGACCAGGATTCCAATCATGCTTAGTTGTATCAGGAAGCAAGAGTATCCTGCACGCTGCCCTTAAAAGGTAGATGTTACTTATGCTCTGTCTGGAAAGGGAGCTGGATAAATAGAAGTTTGCTATAGCAAGGGACCTACCTTTTATGTGAAATCATACATTATTAACTCTACCACTAAAGCAATAAAGCTAAAAATGCAACCACTAAAATAATATTGCGAAGTATACAGCTAAAAATTCAATAGGAAATAAAAATAGAATGCTAAAATATATTCAGTTAACCCAAAAGAAGGAAAGAAAGGAAGAAAAGTGGAACTTAAAACAGACGTGACAAATACAAAACAAATGGCAAAATGATATACCTAGACCCAACTATATCAGTCATTACACAGAATACCAATGTATTAAACACTACAATTAAAAGGTCAAGAGAGAGTGGATTTTTAAAGTAAGTCTCAATTATATGCTATCTACAAGAGACATACTTGAAACAATTTATTTGTAAATAGTTGAAATTAAAAGAAAAGAAAAGAAAAACTACGCAAACATGTATTACGAGGACCTCTAAAAGAGTTGCATTTCCAAAATCACAGGGCTAAAACACAGGAGACACGCTTGGTACTTGCTCCCACCATGGATGAACTAGGTCAAGGGCCAGAGTTTCCTCACACCACTCACCTCCCTCTGAACGTCACCTTCTACAGGTATACCAAAGCCAGCAACCCCTCTCTCCCTGGATCTCTGAGAACATACTTTAGAAACACCACTCTTCCTAAAAATGCCACTAACTGGCTGCTCTCCTGGACCATGGCATCCCAGGATGGTTTTGGGAGCTAATGGATGGGCCCACACTGGAGCATCCACCTAGAAGAGTAGTTACATAATCGAGGTGGTTTGGTTCTGTTTTATTTTTTTCACTCAAAAATATATCATGAATATCTTTTTTTCCGATTGATTTGAAGATACTTTATCTTTTTGTAATGACTGCATCATTTTCCTTTGTAGTATGAGCTATACTTCCGTTAACTGGTCCCTTCATAATGGCTGTTAAGAGGCTTTTCCAGTTTTACATTAATCAGAAATTAATGAATATTCCAGTTCATTCTAATACAACTTTCCTCACTGGAACCATCTCCTTCTTATGGTAAATTTTCCAAGCAGGGTTGCTGGGTCAAAGGATATGGGCATTTTATGTTCTGATATTTGTCACACTGCCTTATAAACAGGTTCTACTAATTTATACTCTTCTGAACTAAGTATCTCTCAAAACCTCAACTAATACTGTTACTTTTTTTCATGAAATCTGTTCACCTTCACTTATAGGCAAAACATGGTATCTCAATCATTCATTAGCTTTTTTTCATCATTATGAGGGTTGAACATCTTTTCATATGTTCTAACCACCTTATTTCTTCTTTTTGTAAATTGCCTATTCAATCTATTTGTCCATTTGTCTATGTGGGTTTTATTTTTCTTTCTCCTTTTGTTTTTTAAGGGTCTTGTAGATACTGAGCCTATTAACCCTACTGGAAATGCTGCAAATATCTTTCCCAGTTTGTCATCTGGCTTTAAATCGTAATCTGATTTTCACAGGGCAGATGCTTTTGTTAAATGTTAGCTGTTAAATAAAACTTACATATTAGGAACCTATAGGGTTTTCTGATTAAATATTTAAATTAAATCAGATCCATGTCCTCCTAAATAGCCCACAGATAACGCAACCTTCCCTCCAGGAGCAATGATCTAAGCTCTGGGGCCAGTAAGACATTGATTAAATGTCTTCTGATGACACTGTGCTTCTTGCCTCTATACTTTTCCCTTCCCAGCCTCTTCCCCTTGACTTCCAAAGCTCTCACTGAGACGTAATGGAAGCCATCTGCATGACCATCGCCTTCCAAGGTTCCTGCTTTTTAAAGGTGAGGTACCTTCAGAAGTTTAGTCTTAGCATTGGAACCTAGCCCTCTGCCTTTATGCATTCGTTCGAATAATCCTTAGGAATCACCAAGCACTCAGCATCTGTTTGGCCTGTGTTGGATGGCACACCCCTTGAAGTGCCTCTCCGGTCATTAGTGGACTTGCTGGGTTCTATCCCAAAAAGGAAGAAAAGACAGGAAGATCAGCAAGGGGAAAGCCCGTGGCAGGACACTGCAGCTCAAGGTCTTACCCCAGCCTCCTTGTCATGGCTGTGGTTGAAATAGAGGTTGTCATCTGTGAACAGGCCCAGCCTTTTGTCGACAAAGCCCAGTCATTGCCAAACCTCAACCGCCTCCAAGTGCACCGTGGCAAGGGTTTGCTCAAAGAGATGACTTCACCAGCCCAGGGTAGAGCCAAGAACCGAAATACTTTGCCTTCTGCTGTTTATTTTTAAATCATGATTATGTGTTCCCTCTTCTTTCAAGGACATCAAACATGTAGGAACGTTGTGCAGGGACTTCTGGGGGGCCTGGCCACTGGCAAGAGCACAGAAGAGATGTCAGGCAGGTGCAGGGAACACTGTATCCACGGAGGATGTTCAAAGGGCTGACCACACTTGGCTAGACTTGCTATTCAATAAGTGTGTTTAGTCCCAAGGCTGTGGTCATCTGGGAACAGTCACGGTGCACAGGGTTCTCCTCTAAGAATAATACTTCCTCCGCTGCATCCCCCAAAGGAAGCTGCTTATCTTCAAGATCAAGAGGTGAAGCTGACATCTTCCTTGGTCTCAGGCTCTTCCAAAGCGATATTTCTTCACTCTGTGCAAATCCCAGCTCTCTGGAGGCTCACACCTTCAAGTAATCTACCCGCTACCACTCCCTATCACTGTTCATTCATCAAAAAGACCCCAGTGTCAGGTGAACAATTATCTTCACCAACCAAAGTCCCTAGGTGACCTCAACATCTGCACCCAGCACCTGGGCTGCTTCTTTTTTTTTTTTTTTTTTTTAAGTTTGTCTGTTTTATTTCCAGTCCAGTACCACACACACTCACACACGTACTGCATCCACTTGAACTTGACCTGGGCTGTATCTAACTCTCTTGACCTTCCAATCAACAGTGGCCTTTACCTCCACCCACCTTAACCATCATTCCTTTCGTGACACCCTAGATCTTGTCTTCACATGTACTCCTTCACCTCTGAAATCTTGAATCCAGTCACCCTGGTTTCCGACCACAGGCTTGAATTCTTTCAGCTCACTCATTTTTGTGCACTATTGCTATACAAATACGTTCCTCCTACTTTGTGCATTCTTCAGCCATATAGGGACCTTCTGCCCTCATCTCTTTGGCCTTCTCCCTCTCTCCCTTCCTTCCTTCTACTCTTCACTTCCTCCCCCACCCACCTGAAATTTCATGGTTTAACATCAAAATCCCTCTTCTGCCAATACCCTCAAATCAAACCCTTGTCCTTTTGATGTTTCACCACATCCACCCAACAGAACTGCAACCCTGGGTCATTTTGACCGATTCACTCCCTGTGCCTAAATGTAGGCAGCTAAACCCTACTGATGAAATTAGTTCAACCCTAGGTTTGGAGTCATTATAAATGTCTGGCCACCAACTAACCCAACACTGCTCTCATCTTCCCAGAGAGCTGGTTCAGATCTTCTGCACTCTCAAACCTCTGCCTCTGCCTCCACGCTCTTTCACCTCTCACTCCAGGGAGATGACTCCCTCGCCTCCTTCACAGAAGAGATAGGTGCCAGTGAGCAGGAATTTTGCCAGATACTTACCATCAAACCTACCAATTGTCCCCTCTGCCTCCTACCCTCCTCCCTCTCACTAAAATGGGAGATTTCCTTCTTCTGCTCAAATCTAAGCCTTCCACTATTCTTCCTCTGATCTGCTTCCACCTTAGAAGTCTCCTTCTATTGACTGTCCACTCCCTCTCTCATCTCCAAATCCTCTGTCTTGCTATTAATTCCTTGCCATCAATACTTAAACATGCTCAAGTCTGCCTAACGTTAAACAAAGATAAAACAACCTTCCTCAACCCCAAGTACCACCTCAACCCTTCTCAGACTCTCTTCCCCGGTCATAGCCCGACATGTTTAACCTTCTTTATTATAAAATAAAACACGGATACAGAAACACAATGTAAATGCATAATGTAACGAATTATTACAAAGTAAATAAATTTGCCAAGATGTTCAAGAAATGGTATTTTTCTAGCCATCCCAGAAGCCATCCAGGTGCTCCATGTCAGTGATAATTTCCCCTTTCCCGAAACGTAATCACCATTTTGACTTTCATAGTCAAACGCACTTTATTGCATGTTTTTATAGTTGTATCACCATAGTTGTGTCCCTAGACACTGTAGTTTAGTTTTGTCCGTGGTTTCTTTGATACATCTTTTGAATATCTGTTATCTACATGTTCCTCCTTGATCCCTTTCTTTTCCTTTTCTTCACAATGTTTCAGTTAAAGAACCTTGGTCATTTGACCTGCAGAGTTTCTCCCAGTCTGGATTTTGCTGATTGTATACTCTTGGTGAAGTTCAACATGTTCCTCTGTCCTCTGTTTTCCTGTACATTGGCCCCTGGATCTGGAGGTTTGGTCAGGCTCAATTTTGATCCATTCGACAAGACTATAGGTGGTAGTGTTTCTTTCATCAGGAAGTGTTTAAAGTCTGGTTGTCTTTCTTTTTAAATGTTAGCAATCATTGATGCACAATGTCTAGACCCTAATTCTATCACTTCCTTTTGTAGCTGAAATTCTTCTGTAAAAGATGCATCTCCTCTTTTACAACTTGGTTACATGGTGGTGTCGCTGATATGGGACAGACAGGATAAATGCTTGATTCTTTCCTTATCTTTACCTAGTTGTTAAGATAATAAATTTGTTCCATAACATCCTCTCAAGGTGACAAGTAGTTTTGGGGGGTTTTTAAGTATTATTATGAACCCATGGATTCCTCTCTTTTGTCAGTGGAAGCCTCTTCAAAATGGTTCCTTTGTCCCTTTGACACAGCTTTAGCAGTCTTTGATAGCTCCCTTGCTATCTGGTATGACAAGATGTTCCAGGCTTATCTTTTATATTTTCTATCCCAGACCCAGAATTAGCCGTTTATCCAAGAAGCCTTGATTTGTTTTAATGGGAGACGATTTTTCAAGATCACAAGCTTGGTGATAAGGATGTTCGTGGATACTTAGGCAGATTCCTTAAGAGCATTATCTTCATTCCTCCGTCCCCGTTTACTCCTTAGCCCATCCAACTTAATTTCTGCCACCACCACTTCCTCAAAAATATTCTTACTAATTGCTAAGGGAAACTGGCACTTCTGAGTCTTTATTCATAATTGACAGAATTGACCACTCCTTTCTTCTTGAAATACTCAGTGACATTGATATCCATGACACCACCTCTTTTTCCTCCTACCTTTTCAAGTTCTTCTTCTCATTCTCCATGGTGACCCTTGCCCAGCCCTTAAATGCTGTGGTCCTGAAAGGACTGAAAACATCTTAAAACTTTTCTCTTTTCACTGGACCTCTTTCTCTGACCTATACCACCCATCCTATGGCTGAAATTAATTTACATGTTGATAATTCTCAAATCTCCTATCATGATCTCTCTCCAGAATATAAGGCTACACTAGCCAACTCTTCACTTGGGTGTCCTACCCAGATACTCATCATGTCTCCATTCCTCAACATGGTCCTGCTGTGATGATCCTCATCTCAGTGATTAGGGGCTGCACCTACCTAGTTCCCTGAATCAGAATCCGAGCATCCACCTTTGACTCATCTCTAACCCAATCAAAACCTGAAACTGACTCAGTGCATGCTCCCACCTAACTGTCCAGCATCTATACACTTCTCTCCACCAACACTACCCTTACTTCAGCTCATGCTGTCATCACCCGGCAGCATCTAAGCAAAAGCCTCCCTACCTGATCTCCTGCCTCTGGTGTGGCCCCTCCAGTGCATGTCCAATCCTTCTAAAACACAAACTGGATCACATCATTCTACTGTTTAAATGTCTTCACATCAGTCTTGAAATAAAGTCCAAAATTTTTCTTAAGATTTTTTTTTGTACAAGACCTCTGCTCTTTTCAGAGAAGCGAGCTGATAAGTTTTCTTTCTGCTTAAGGTAGTTTGGATTGGGATTTCTGTCCCTGGTAAACCAAAGTGCCAAATGGATATAATCCTATTGTAACTCAACCCGTCTCAGGTCTCTCACCAGTCCATGGCAGATGTCTGGTCACATTAACAGCAGTACGATGGCTCTTAGTTTCCACCTACTGTACAGGGACTCAGCACCACCCTCCCAAGACTCCCTCAGTTATTTCATGGCGGCAGTTTCCCCAATGGGTGCCTCACATGTGTTCAGGAACAGTTCTGGTCGTGTTCTATTATAACACACTCTTGTCAAATGACTGAGGCCAGAAGAGTGAGATAAATCAACTGACTCCATTATAATCATGGGCAGAAGTGGGAGGAGAGTGAGTGTGGTTGGCAGCCTCCACTAAAACCACTCGATTAACATGGAGGAGAGGCCATCCCATAGAGAAAGGAGAGCTGTCATCAAAGAACAGGGGAAGGAGAGCTGAGCAGACAAGACAATGGGGACCACCAAGGGCAAGGAGGGCCATCATCAACAACTGATGACAAAACGAAGGCCTAGGGAAGGGAAGAGATGTGCCCATGGTCATGGTCATTGGGAGAGAAAGTTGCAAAGCTCAAACTTGAGCCCCGGGATCCAGGGTGCTTCCCCTGCTCACCCGCTTCCTTTACAGGAGAGCTGGACACAACTTAGGAAGAGCCAGGAATGCTCACGAATTCTCAGGCCAGTTCTTTCCAATCCACTGTCAAGTCTGAGCACATCCCTGAACAGTGGGGCAAAGGCATGATCTGTTTAACAACCCAATAGCCCCCCAACATAAGCACCAGGCTCTCAGGCTCCCCATGATGGAAACTGCCACGAAACAGAGGCCCAGACCACCGCAGCCTTCCTCAACTCAGAAAATGGCCATTTTATGGAGTTGAAACTTGGCCCTTTGGCCCCAGGCTTGATCCAAATACTTCCTGACTCACACCCACTTCAGCCAACCCTGTGACTCTAAGATCCTGAAATTCTCTCACGTCTCATTAAGCAAATGAACCTGGTCGTTTAGACTTTTCTCTCTCTCCATCCTTCCAGAATTCCCTTTCCCAATTCTATAACCTAAGAGGTCTCCTTTCACTTCTTTCTCTAAGATTTTTCTTCTTTAAACCAAGCCCCGACCCAACCTCCACATCCCAGACTCCTCAATAGAAAGGAGCCTGAATTGAGAGCAGGAGCCCAGAGGGTGGAGCATACTGGGACCGCTTCCCTGGATGAGGCCAAGCCAGTTCCTCCTCCTCTTGGACTTCAGCTTGCCCTTCCCGATGCCAAGCACACACATGCCAGACTTTCCCCCATCTTCTGACCCACTATAAGCATGAAAGATACCCTCTCTTCCCCCTCCCCCAACCACAATCCTCATGATACCAAATTCTCCAGCACTCACACTGGGGCTTCATTCTGCTCCCAGACTAGACCTGAATGGTGGGAAGAGATGGTCTTGGCCCTGGAGACACAGGGGTCCAGGGCTGTTTTTGTTTTAAAAATAAACCACATGACACTTTCAGATTTGGGGATTGAAGAGCAAAGGGAAAGGGGATATAAGAGAAGCTTCAGGGCTGATTGCCAAAAATGTTTCCCAGCCCCCAATTTCTTTAACTGGGAGAATCTCACGGGGGAGCCAGCCACATGGTCTTGATTTATTACAACTTCACTCATCAGGCTGGTAGCCTTTCAGGCGTATTGAACAGCTACAGGCAAGAGCCTTTTCAAAGCCCCTTCCCCTCTGTCCCGGGGCTGGCCGGTGGCCAGGAGAGAGGCCCTGAAGCCGGAGCCTTGTGCAGCCTCCCAGGAAGCTGCTTCTGCTGGATAACGTCCCCCCACGGAGCCAGAAGAAAGCTCTGCAGAGGATCACATGTGACAGAGATCACACAGGGACAAACGGTTCAAGAAGTCAAAGTCAGAATGGAAGCCTTGGGACTGGGCATAGGTGTGATGGACACATGTGACCATGGGTATGAATGACAACGTGGATAGTACCACACACAACCAGCCTCCCGTGGGTGTCACCCCCTCCCTCCTCACTGGTTCACACTCACATACAAGGGCCACAGTCTCTGCCTGCTGGCGAGACACACCCAGCGAGCTCTGTCCCTGCCTGTGGCTGGGACACCACTGACTCCCAAGCTCCCTGTGAACTGGTTGTTGAACCCGTGCACACGCTCTTGCTACAGACATACACACACACACAGACTCCCAAAGAGTCCGTCTTCAGGAAAAGCCATTTTAGCTATGCCAGGAGTTCACTCCCCGATCTGGGTGAAGAGTAGGAATAAGTGCATCTGCTCTCCACAACCGCCTGCAGGACACAGTCTCTTCATTGAGGCCCTGCGCTGTGATGGAGCCTTGCAGCTGGCACCTGTGCCCCAGGTGTGTGTCTGTGGCAACAAACATGTGCAAACATGTACAAGGACCAAAGCCCTCAGACACACAGAGACGAAGAGCAAGTTCCTTCTGGAGTCGGCTGTTGGAGGTTAGGGGTGATCTCTGGGAAGTCAAAGAAGGGGGCACCACACAGCTCACCTGGTGGCTTTTTCTAAGCATTATCCTAAAGCCAGCAAAGGCATAAACCCAGCCACAGTCTAGCGCCGAGACGCATTTTCCCACCAAAGGATCCTTACTAGACCGTCCTTTCCCGAGAGCCAATCAGGGGCCATGTTTCCTGACTTCTGAGCAGAGCCTGGCCGAGCATGTCTCCTTTCCCAGCCCGGGGTGCCTGTACCCCAGATGCCCAGCCTTCACACGCTTTTATTCACAGGCTGCAAATAAGCTCATCAGATCTGTCCTGGGGCCCAGCCTGGCTGGTGGAGGACTTCCGAGCTCTCTGGGGCTCAGTCTACAACCAACCAGGAGACCCACTGTGTGCGCAAAGGATGAGCCAGCCTGGGTATTCCCAAAGGACAATGTCCCCTATCCCCAGCTTAGGGAGGGAACGTGTTTTACGATTGGGAAACACACTGATGGTGACAGAGGAAAGAGTCAAACTCAGCAACTGGGTGTTCTATTCCCCAGACCAGGAAGTTCTAGAACATGATGTTGTCCAGTCAGATGGCTTTGATGCTTCCCTAAACACCTCCCAGCTACACTCAGTTTTGGGATAACTCCAGGGTTGTTGGTCTTCACAGATGATCACAGATGATGGCTCTGGAAGGGGATATAAACCAATACCTCGTTTTCCAAATGGGAAACTGAGGCCAGAGGAGAAGACAGTCCTGTCCAAGGCAGTGCAGAGCTGGGCCGTGAAACCAGGCTGGTCCAACAACTAAGAACACAAGCTTTGGAGATAGGAGGTCCTGAGTTCAACCCAAACCCCACTGTGGCCAAGGGCCAACACCAGCTTCTCCAGAACGAGCATCCTTGCTGGTGAAATAAGAACACCACTAGCCCATGGAGTTAGGTGAGCACTAAACAGGACACTAAATGGAAGAATCCAGCATGTAGTAGATGCTTCATAAATGCGGAGCTCTGCCCCTTCCTGCTTCCCCATTCTTCCACCACTCTGAGCACAGCCTTGGCTGCTTCCTGACCGTTTGATCAGATGATGCTTTGGAGACCTGGCCCAAACTGAGACGGCTGCCCCAGTGGATGGGAGCACATCAGCTCAGCCCCTCCCAGGGTCAAGGCCAGCTGGAGCTCAAGATTCCAGGAAGACCCCCTCTTTCCAGTTAGAGCCCAAAGCCTGCATCACCCTTCCCCTTGTGCTCCAATCCATCACAATAGCAGTACCAAGAGGGGAGACCCCTCCTCGTTTGGTGGCCTTGGTGGCCCTCCCTGAGAAGGAGAGAATCCTGATTCATAGTGTCGCACAGCCCCACGTGTGGCTGTGGACCTGGGCAGGGCCCTTTCCATCTGTGGATCCTGCAGGGCTTCCCTGAGCTGGAGGAGCACACAAGCTTCATGGTCCCAGAAGGCAGAGCCAGGACCCAGGGCAGCTACAGGCTGTTGGGAGGTCAGAGGAGTATCGTACCTGCCACGCCTATACCACTTTTCAATATAAAAAGCATTACAAGATGCTTCCTATCTATCTTCTCAACTCAGAGTATAATGGGCCCTCTCAAAACATGATGACTCCAAGATGAATCCTAGCAGAGGAGGACCATCCGCCAAAGATCATACTAGGAATTTCTCCAGTGGGTAAGAGAGGAAGGAGGCGGCTTTGAGGTCCTCCCCAGAGAGGTCTTCCAGGCATCAGAGGATTCGAGTCTAGCTCCATCAGAGTTTCAGGACACTGATGGACAACCCCAAACATCACATAGTGAGAAGCTGGTTGCTTTTATGGGGCTCAGGCCAGGTATGTCCAACAACTTAGCTGCAACTCCCCAGCCAGGAAAGGCCAAGCTAAAACGCCGGGCCTCCCTCCCCAACCCAGAAATTGGAAACTCACTTGCCACGTGAGCCTAGCAGAGCAGGATCTACTGCATTGACCCAGTGAGAGAACTAGGCCGCCCACTGGGGGGCTCCCTGTGATTGGCACCTGCAGTGAAGCATTCCAGGCTGAGCCTCCCAAGACACACACTCTGCCTACTCAGTCTCCACGCCATTAACAAGCGGAGATTTCCCTAGGCTGGTCCTCACCAGGCTAAATGGGGAGGAGAAAGGCAGATTTCCCAGGACAAAGAAAGTCACTTTGTCCAGGAACTTGTCATAGCCAAAGTGGGCCATCTCTCCTCTCTGGATTCTAAGACCTGCCACTAAGATGTGCCAGGGGTGGTGAGAGAGAAGGGACACTGGGGTCCAGTATAGTCCAAGCCCAGGGAGTGGAGGTGGTCCACAAAGAGTGCTTCAAACCGCAGAGGAGAAAGAGGAAGCTGGCATGAAGACACAGGACCCCTCAGCTCTGCCTTAATTCTTGGGGCTTATGGGCACTCGGTAGCCATTTGGTTTTATTCTGTTTTGTCAAGGTAGGGATGGGGTAAGAATCAGAATGTCATCTATCACCATGTCCTTACAGGTGACCCACCCTGGTGGTTTTCAAACTATGCTTGAAGGAGCCCCGGGGTGCACAGGTCCTTTAAGGGGTGCTGGGGATCAGATTGAAGGGGCAAGGTAGGGCCCTGCTGCTCTCCACCCCACCTTAAAAGAGTGATTCCGAGGTTATCTATTCTATGTGTGGGGCTTTTTGTTTGAAGAAGGGCTCTCACGGATCCTTAAAAAAAATTTTTTTTTGGATACTTCTTGCTTTTTACAAGAGAAAATAAAACCAAGGCCCAAAGAGAGAATGGAATTGGCAAAGGCCACCGAATGGGATGTGATGATCTCCTGCGTGTCCAGCCAAAGTTCTTTTCATGCAAGTCACCCAAACTTTAGCGCTACTTTAAGGGAAAAGGCACTACATAGGAATATTGAAAGTGAGAGGTGAGAGGCAATTACTCTCTAATTGTGGATCGTAAGAAATGCAAATGGATGGGTTTTTTCCCTGCACAGAAACCACACACAATCCGGGCTTGGACAGAGCACCTGGGACCTGGGCAGGTCCCCGTGCTAGATTGTTCCCAGGTCAGATTGACGGTCTGCACATCATCAGGCCCAGTCTCAGGGCCATCACAAAGCCCGGTAAATGCTTCACTTTCCTGAGCCTGTCCGTGAACTTGAGCATAGAGACCATCCTAGGGGATTTACCTGGCTCAGGTATGGAATCTTTCAAAGCCCCAGACGAGAAGGCCCCAGGCAGGGCCCCAGCGGGGCTGAGTCAGTGTCAGGAGGAGACATGGTGTCAGCGTCTAGCTAATGCGCAAATAGATCATGAATAATTTGCTGGAAGCAGCTGAAGGCCATACGCATTCTACAGCCATCAAATGTAGACTGTACATTGTTTTTAAACTTATTTCATTTTCTCTTTTGCCAAAAAAGGGGGGAAAAAAAGACACAAGTTTTGGGCCATGAGATCAACCCACTTCATCTGCTCTATGTCCCTGTGTTTCTCCAGGCCTGGACTTTTATTGGTGTTTTGTCTGCAATGGGCTTTGGCCATGTAAATGCAAACAAAATGAGGTAACTCACACTTAAATCTTCTGGCTATATTGTGGCTGAAGGCTAGTGCCTCTGAGTGTCGGCAGAGATAGACAGGCAGGCAAGCACCCCAATCGAGTGGTGGCCATCAGGCCGGGAGCCAGCATGTTCCACAGATTAGGGGTTCAGACCAGTGGTCTGGGATGGGGAGACTCGAGAAGGCAGGACAGGATGAACTTAGCTACAGCCTGCGGGGTCTGCTTCACGACACCGGGCACTGAGAGTCACTACGTCCTGAGCTACAGTGGGGCCCCCATTCTGAGTGTAGCACCAGGGGAATTCACTGCCCTGAATGGACCACACAACCCCTGGTAAGGAGAAATGGCCAAAAGGAGACCACAGCCCGTCCTCGCTCATCCTTGCAGAAGTGAAGGAAGAGAGAAGAGCAGGAGGGGGTCGGGCATGGGGGTGGGTGCAGCGGGACACAAATAAGGAGAGAGATTGGACGTCCAGCGGCCAGGAGGCTGGGGACTGAGCCAAATTTAATTTAGAAAAATAAATGTGACATTTCTTACACCCAAATGACATGGATCAAATTCACACTGGTTATGCTTGTTTTAAGTGTATCAAACTTAAAGTTTGCCAGCTGTCCACACCCACAGATACTAAGCACCCATTTTTCCATCAGCTCTTCTGCTGTGACTCTGCTCAGCCCCAGCAGATCCCCTGCACACCTAGGCGCACTGACACTCCAGATCCTGCAACAGGGGACGGGCAGATTTTTTCTGCCACAAGGGAAATTTGGGGCCTGGCTGAGGCCTTTGCATCTAGAAAGCCATTGGTAAACACCTGAAATGCTCCCAGGTGAAGAGTAAAGAGAACTCTCCCGAGATGAAGGGGCGGTGGGGGGGGGGGGCGGGGTGGGCAGTGGGTTTTTCCTTCCTTCCATGTATTCACCTATTCAACCAAAGTTTCTGGGGCCACTTCACTACACACATCCGGTGCTCACCAGTGTCTGTGTCTTTTCTTCTTCACGGAAGTAGAAGACCCTCTCACGGTTAGAGGGGGCCCCACAATTAATTCTAGCCAACGGGCTGTAAGCAGAGGTGATGAGTGTCACTTCCGGGCTGGAGCATTCAGAGCCGCTGGGGGACGCTCCTTTATCCCCGTCTACCACAGCATCAAGAGAGATCATGCCCCAGACGATCCAGATACAAGTGACGGAGCTTCCGGCAGCTTAGGACTTTGAATGGCTGGGTGGAGCAGAGTCTCTGGCCCTGATCTGTGGTGGAGAGGAAGCATGAGCGAGAAGTAAAACACCGTATGAAACCACTGAGGTGTCCAGGGTCATTTGCAAGCCAACCTGACCTAGCCTGACTACTACAGTGGCCAACCCCATAAAACCTGTCCCAGAAACAGGAGTTTTGGGGGGAGGGTCAGAAATCAGCAGAATGGAGAGAGAATGGAGAACATAGGGAGAAAAGCCACAGAAAGCAGGGCCTGGGGGCTGCCAAGGGGAACTTTGCCAAGTTCATGGTCTCTGGAGGTCAGTCCCAGCCAGCAACTATCTCCCACCACCTGGAAATGCCCTCTGCTCTGAGCCATTCAAAGTCTGCTCTGCCTCCTCCCCAGCCCTCCCTGGTCATCTATCAGAGCTGCACGAAGGGTGGGAGAGACTACCTGGGCGTGGAGACGTGAGCAGCTACATAATACAGGGGGCCCAGTGGGAACTGAAATATGAGTCCTCTTGTTCAGAAGTTAGGAAGAGTTTCAAGATGGTGATGGTGTGAGGCCCTTCTAAGCACGGACACCCACGGAGTGCGGAGGCCACACGACAGAGGTACAGGCGGGGGCGAGAGCCTCACACGGGGTCTCCGAGCCACTGCGGGTGAGTCACAGCACTCTGTTCCTAAAATACCCCCAGGAAAAGCAGCAGCTCCTGGAGAAGCCCAATGGGACACACAGCCAGGGAATAGCACACATGCACCCCCCGAGGCCAGGCCTCCCCCTGCACCCCGTGTCAGATGGGATGCTGGGGGAGCTGAAGCCGTGAGCTCAGCCCCGTGGAGGCCCCGGAGGGGCAGGCGTGAGGTTCAGACCCGCCACCTCCCAGGGGCTGCCGCCATCAACAGAGTGAAGGAGAATGAGTCACTGTCACATGGCCAGGCCAGGAAAGAGGCCGCCAGGGCTGAGCTCTCTGGCAACCCCTGGGCAGCACTGGGCAGCCTCAGGGGAGGCACTAGGACATCTCAGCAGCAGCGCGCTCCATGCCGGAGGCGGGGGAAGGAAGTCACAGGCTGGGACGGCACCCAAGGGCTCAGGAACCTTGCCCACACAGGAGGACCACATCCCCACAAGCTCAGGGCGTGTTCCCAGCCCTCGCTCCCCCTCTCTTTGGTCCAAAGCCACAACCTGAGGTGGGGAAAGAGGTCTGGTCTCAGCCCCAATGCCGACCTACTTCATGACCCTCGGCACGGCTTCCCCTCTCTCTCCCAGCTTATTTCTTCCACGGTAAAATCCAAAACTGGGTTATATGATCTCAGAGGCACTGCTGTCTCCAGAATCATGATTGTTCCTGAGAGGACTCTTCCTCGAGTGGGACAAGTCACGCTAGCCTTGGGGACTGAGTTCCAAGTCCCCCTAAGAGCAGACGGGGAGACAGGGCTGCATGACTTGACCTCCTTCCCAGCTTTTCTGTAGCCAACCTCCCTGCGGGGTCCCGGGGCCCCTCTGCTCAGCCCCAGGTCGTGTGGTGCGATTTCACATCATGGGGGCCGTCCCAGGCCGAGGCTTTGCTGTGGAATCAGCCAGAAGCTGCCGTCCAGCTGGCAGTGTGTGGGATCTCGGACAAAGGCCATGTGTAAATCACCCATAAAATCTCTCTCTTGCTCTCCACCGAGCTCTAATGGACCCCACGGAATAATTTATGTAGCCCAAGTGGGGAAGACTTCATCCCTCACCCAGGGCCATAAAGCACAGGGTCTCCTGGTCCTTCCCCAACAGTTCCACGGGCCCCAGGCTGGAACAGGGGACCTCCCCTCATGCACGTGTTTCCAGTCCCAACCCAGGGGGGCTATTTCAGTCCTGTGAAGGCCCGGGTGTCACGGCCTCAGAATAAGGACGTGGGCAGAAGCACAGGCATCCCAGGGCTATTTATCACCGCCGCTGCCCCCAGGATCTACAGCATACTCATGTGGAATTTCATAAATTTTTTCCAGATATCTATTTCATTATTAAAATCAAGGCGATGACTGTATAGAGTTAAAAAGTCAAATAGCGCAGAAATTTACACGATGAAAAGAAAAACCCCCATCTGACATTGAAAGAATCATCTCATGAGTGGAATCTAGTCCCCTCTACAGATACAGAAACTGCAGGAAGAGAGATCAAGTGGCTTGTCCAAGGTCACTCCGCTGATCCGTAATGGAGCCCAGGCCCTCTGACCACCTGAGGTGACCAGTCCCTCGGGATGGCATTTGCTACCCATTCTGGAGCTGGGAGGTTCAAGGTGCCTCCTGTCTACTTCCTGAGCCCCACACAGACCCGGATGCACGGCCTACCCTAAAGAAAGATGGGACTGAAGCTGGTTTCTGGTCCCTCTTGTGCCCGTGTGGAGTCTGGCGTCCACCACCTCATCCACCAACGGGCCCCTCTGCTCCCGGCTCGGCAGCCCCAGCTCCTCGTGGAGCTGGCTGCGTCACGTCCCCGTGCACGGCTCACACTGAGAGGGTCTGAGCTAGGGCTGGAGGGGCGTGGGGAGCAAGAGGGAGGAACTGTCCAGCCTGGCACCCGGGGGATGGGGGCCCTAACCTTCAGAGCAGACTCCAGGGGAGGGTAAAACACAGACGGGTGGCTTGAATGAAGAATAAACGAATGAGTATCTCATCTGGGGACAAATACACTCGCAGTACCATTGGGCCCCGAGGTAAAAGTCCTGCAGGCCATGAGGAAGGCAGCCAGAGACCACAAGGGCCAGACCACCTGCTGGACGTGCAGGGCCCACCCCAGCTGTGGCAGGATGACAGTGTCCGGGGGCCTCACATTCTGAGCAAGAAACCTGCGCCATCTGGGCCTGGCCCAGCCAGAGCTGTGTGATCTGGGACGAGTCCCAGAATCATCTGAACCCCCAAAAGCACCCAGAAGTCTAGGGTACTGAATGTTAGGAGAGCCCAGGATAGAACGTTGTATGTCCTTAAACAGAATCGCAGAGAGGAGGAGAAAGTCATCTGTGATGGCAAACTTCTCCCCACCCCAGGACAGGGTCCTCTCAGCAGCCATCCTCACTCACCTTAAATACTTCCACCAAGGGCATTCACACCCCTAGAAGTCTGCTCATTCCTTGGTTCAAATTTGTATCTTTTGAAAGTTTTTATTTTATTTTTTTTAGACTAGAATCTGCCTTTTTGTAATTTCTGCTAACCAGCTCACGTCTAATCTCTTAGAGCAGATTTTTGCCACATATTCTTCCTCCATGACATGTAACTGCTGGCTTCCAAATGTGCCTCATGGGCATTCACGCATGCGTTCATGCAACACATTTTATTGAGCATCTACTAGGTGCCAGGCACTGGAGCAGAAGAGAGCATGAAAAAGACAAAAACTCCTGCCTCACAGACCCTATATTTATTACAGTATTGCTTATAATAATAATAAATAAAATACACAGTACGTCAAATGGAGATAAGGAGAAAAATAAATGAAGCAGGGAAGGGGGGTTAGTACTCAGGGTAAGGTTTTAGATAGAGTGGTCAAGAAGGCCGCATGGAGTAAGGACCTAAAAGGGGGGAGGGAGCAAACAAGTCATGCAGGGGGAGTGGTAGGTGCAAAGGCCCTGAGGCAGCAAAGGCTGGGGCACAGATGGGCTTCAGGACAGGCATGATTCTACGGAGTCTGGGGAAAACTCCACCCTTAGCTCTCCACTCAACAAGGAAATGGGAACGCAGGGGAATGAGAAGGACGTCTCAGAGATGAACCTTGAATCTGCTCTCATTTCTTTTATAACGTACGTTAATTAGTACTTTATTATTTGCAACAGATTATGCTGGCAACACACCTCACAATGAAGACGACTCCCCAAGGCAGTGCCACACTGTGCTGAGAACGCTCTCCTAGCAACCAACACAACCAACACAGCCCTCTCCTTGGAGAAGAGAAGGGAGCTCACATCCCTCACTGTCCTGTCCCCCTCCTGGACCCCCTCCAGCCTGTCTAGGTCAATCAATCAGTCTCCATCCTTCTTTAAATCACGATGTGCAGCTCACAACATGAAAGATGGAGAAAAGGCACACTGCGTATCCGTTCACACGCAACTCAGGTTGCCTTAACCCAGACGCGTGACCTCCATGTTGGGGAGTCCGCACACGGGCCCCCCCTCCCCCCCGCATCCACGTCACCTCCAATACCAGAAACATGAATCACTCGGATCCTTTCCCTTTTTTTAAGATGTTCCCAGGAAAATCTGTATTTAATTTATGGGCAATTTATAATGGAAATAGACCATATAAAATGTATACAAATGTGTAGGACTGTATATAGGGCTTGGAAGGAGACAGTTGAGCTTAGCAATCATTAACGTGAAGGGTCTCTTCCCCGCTGCCAGGTAGACGTTTGGATTGCCTGTACTTTCATTAAACTTAAACCAGAAAGGGCTCGGGGGCCGAGGTCCAAACATTCCTCAACTCTACAGAGGACGTCAGGACACAGAGCCCGACGACAATACATTTCACCAGGATTGCCAAAGCCCTGTTTAAGTTTGGAAGATGCCTGTATTGCATTACTAGGACAGAGAGAGCCAGACTGTGCACCACAATCAATTTTCCGGAGAAACAAAACCATTTCCAACCAAACCAACCCCAAACCAATGTGAGGCCGCAAGGGTTTGCAAGGCAGTCAGCAGACACACAGCACACCTGTCTTCTGTCCCCACTCTGGGCTCCTCGGCCTCCAAAGGCAAGACAGCTGCTGCTCCCAGCCTAGGGCCGTCCTGCTCAAGTCAAAGAAGAGTTACAGAGAACTTCAGAGTTGCCAAAAGTTATTTCCAGGGGACTTTGATCAACTGATGCCGTAATCTCTGAAAGGAAACATACTTCATTTAGAAGGTATTCTTTGGTGTCATTCCCAAGGAGAAGGCATACTTGTTTTTGGAAGAACAGAGCACTTTCTCTCTCTCTCTCTCTCTCTCTCTCTCTCTCTCTCTCTCTCTCTCTCTCTCTCCCTCTCCCTCTCTCTCCCAGCCATGAGCACTCTAATTATGATGGTGCACAAATAACCTTGCTGAACACAGGGAAAGATCATAGAACATGCTGTCAGCCAGAAAAGCATGTTTTCAACAATGCCCCATTAGGAGCCAAAATCCTAGATGGCGGCAACACCATAGCCTAAGGGCCAAATCCCAGGCTCCAGCCTTTCCTACCCACCCCCTCGCTGGTCTCCTGAAGTCCCCACCCCCTGAGGATTCCTCCTCTCTGACCCCATTCAGGGTGAGACCCGAGTGTAATAGAGGCAGGCCCCCCTAGAGCACATATGGGTCCCTCGAACCCTCTGGATGCCATGGTGAAGGGTGGTACATTTAAATAAGTTTTTCCTGGCATATTCTGACATGGCTTAGACCAACTACCTCATTTTTCAACAATGAAAAGATTAAACAGTTGTTAAGAGTTATAATATGATATAATATGCTATTAAGCAGAGATGTAAACTATCAACGTTTAAATTTCCAGAGAGAGACTTAAATATCAATTATATTCGAATCCAATTTGTATCCAGCTCCCCCCATGCCCCCATCCAGAAGCCCACGTCAGGGGCAGCTCCCTGCCGCTGCCATGGGCACACACAGCCCCTCCGAAAACAGCTTTGGAAATCCAGTTTCCGTGCGCTGCTTTCATGAGAATTTGTCGCGGCCAGGGAAACCAGGCTCAGGCTGTTCACGACACTTGTTTCCTTTAAATGGAGAACGATATCAAGTTTTGGAGACATTCTGGGGATACGTCTCCGTGCTGAATGATGGGAAAGGACCGTTAAGTACCTGATTTGAAACCAGAGTAGGACTCTAACTTCTGAACTCTCACTGGTTCGGTGCTGGCAACTTTTCAAAGTGTTTTTGTTTGTTTGTTTGTTTGTTTGTTTTTTCCAAATTACCTTGTAAGGCAAAATGCAAAAAAAAAAAAAAAAAAAAAATTATTTTCTTCATCTGTTTCCTCTCCTTGCATTCACGTTTAAAAATATGGGTTCTTCTGTCTCACTTGACTCCCCCAAACCATTCAGCCTGAAAACCCGCAGCCCCTGCTACTGACATCTTCCCGATTCGCAGAGCCCCGTTTACATAATGCATCAACAGCCGTGTACCTGCCTCAGTTCACCTCCAGGCCGCTGGACAGGTTCCGACACCGTGGGCCTCATCAGGAGAATGACTCCGTAACCCATTTCATCAATTGCAACTGCAAGATGGAAGGGAAGGCAGACCCCACTGCGGGAGGAGTTCTGGGTCAGCTCTCACAGAACACAGATGTGCCCTCACCTCCTGACTGTCTCTCTCCCTGTTTACTCCAACTAGAGCAGATCATAGCGGAACGGCACCAGCACGGCAGGCTCTTGACACTGCCCTGTGGTCCAACCAAGCCCCCTGTCCCGGCCAGACCCGCAGGCCCCCATCTCCCTCCATCGGAGCCCAGGCAGCTTTAAAGATGATAAGGAAATCTGTGGAAGGGGAGCAGGACCATCCTTCTCTTGACAAGCGTGTGGGGGAAGCGGCTGAAAGAACATGTGAGAAAATGCTTTGCAGGGTGACTATCTCCTGACCCCAAACTACTGCTACCCAATATCCAGGAAACCAGAAAGTCCTTATTAGGGCAAGATTGTGATTGCAATTATTTAAAAATGCACATTCCATGTTTTTCAAGGGGAAGCCAGACTCCCCAGATTAACAGCAGATCAAAACGGAAAGCCATGCCCGTGCATGAGGCAAAGCACTTAGCCGCTGATGCGTCTTAGAGGAGAGACTTTCCACGGCTGCTGTGTGCGCGTTTCTGCTGTCAATGCAGCGACTCTCCCCAGTCGCCAAGTGTGAGGCCCTCGGGGCTGGTGAGACGCAGCCCGGTGACCTGGAAGTTTCCCGCCTCTCCGCCTGCTTCTCTCTCCAGCCTGCTGCAGAAGGAGGGACTCGGGGTCCACTTCCTTTATGACTTGTTTGGCCTTCCAGCTGTGCTCCTGGACAGCTTGTGATGAGCGGGTCGGGGGGGGGGGCGTGTCTCTGACCCTTTTCCTCATGTACCCCAGCTGGCTGCACCTGCCGGGCCTCTGGCTCCAAAGGACGGGCCTGTATCTGGGTGAGAGGGAACCTCGGTGTATCAGTCACCACGTCCCGAGCACTGTTGCCAGAGGCCAAGATGGGTTCTCGCCCTGAGTAGGTCTCCCCGTCCTGTTTCTGAAGCGTTGAGTCCCCTGTGCTGGGTCTGCAGCCGAAAGACACTCTACCAAAGGCAGGGGCACAGGGTGGGGACAGCTGCAAGCATGGACAGAAGCCATCGTCTGGGTCAGGCTCTGTCCTCCCTGAAAGGGGCCCTGACACACATCTCCACTGAGGAAGGCAGACTCGCGTTCTGTTAAGAGAGAGCGAAAACTAAGTCAAAATGATCCGAATTCTGGTCTTTAGTCCCTCAGTCAGTTTCTGCCACTTGAAAACCTTGTTTGGGGTCTGAAAAGGGGACCCCAGCAGAGGCGGATGAACTGTGGGCTCTGCACCTGGAGAGGGGCCCTGGCCAGGCGTCCGCAGTTTCACCGCCACCTACCCAGGGCCTCGGGAGGGAAGCTGGCGGGCACCCCAGGCTGCAGACACCCGGGCTCCCAAGAAGCAATTCTCGGAGCTGTTTCTAGAAGTGACTGCTGGCTCCCCTCCTTACAAAGGGCATCCAATAAGGCTGAGCGATGAGTTGAGCAAATGCAGATTGTTCATTTAGAGGCATCGTGTAAAAAGATGGGATAAAACTGATGTTCTGCTAAAAAACGAGGCTATAAATATCGCGCTGGAGGGTCTTTTCCCCCAAAGTCTGTGTCACGCCAGGAGCAGAGGTGATAGCAAGGCTCGCCTTCCCAGCCTGGCTGTTTGCACACAGAGCTGCTTCCCGAAAATCGAGGGGGGGTAAGAAAAGAGGTGGGCAAAGGCGCCCCCAGTGCCTGAGTAACCCCAGAATCCATGGACCTTTGCAAAGACTCAAGGACCCTGCTCGGACCTAACACACCGCAGCTCCCAGGAAGCTTCCAGAATCCCCTGCAGATAGGGGAGCGCTTCTCCTCTGCTCTTTATACCCAGATATCACATCACGATGCCCTCGGTGACCTTTGAGGTCGGCATTAGTGCCCCCCCAGGTTACAGGTGAGGAGACCGAGGTGAGAGGTCACACGGCAGGAAGCGGTGGAGCAGGACCAGAGCCCTGCCTCCCGCCTCAGCCACGTGCTCTTCCTCACGCTGGCCACGTGTGTGTGTGCACACCACACTCTCACACACGCACACAGCCACACACCTCACAACACTCACACTCACACACCCACCGGCGCGCGCGTGCAGGGCTCTCTGAGTGATAGACCCTGGCATGGCTGGCGGCAGGTCACCCGCAGCCTCGGCTTGCAGAAGAACCAGGGCTCCCTCCGTGCTTCCCGGGCCCGGCGTGTGTGTGGGAGTGTAAGGGCTGGATTTGGGATCTGGATAATATAAATAACGGACCACCACACTCAGATCGTCTTGTTTCCATGCAACCACAATCCCATGACCCTCCATTACACTCCAAGCCACTCTTGTCATATAATATATGAACTATGCATAAACATTTCTGGGTTATGATGGGTTTCCTAAAACTAAGAGAATTTCAGCCATAACACTGACATTTTGTTTCTGGAAATTAAAGCCTGGGAACAGTGGAAATAAAGTCCATCGATTTATGAATCGTGTTTCCGCACATAGCTCAGTTCCCAGCGCCTGTGGGGAAACAGAAACGCGATCTCGTTTCTGACGGCGTGGCCACTGAGGCCAGCAGGCCTGACTCTGCTCGGTTTTCCACTTCATACCAGGAAGCCGGACTCTCCAAATAAGGGCCCTGCTGAAACCCAGGTGAACTAATACTTCAGGAAAGGACAAGGACGCACCCAAGTAAGAGGGGCCCGTTCATTGCTCCTGGGACCCGGGCGTCCTCTGCCGCTGCCCGGCTGTGGCACGAAGCGGACAACACTTCAGAGCTGCTGGGAGAGGAGGCTGGGGCTTCATCTGGGCCGTTCCTCAGACACCAGGTCTGCACCCCGCTGTGAACCAGGCCTGGTGACACGGGGCGGGGACTGGTTGGTGTGTTGGCCTGTCCCCTGACTGTGACCTTCTGCAGATGGCGGACACGGACCCCCAACACCCAGCAAGCTGGAGGCCCGACCAATGTTTGCAGCATGATCACTAAGGGAGGTTTGAAAATGACTTCAGGCAGGCAAAGAGGGAGTGGTGCCTGGCGTGGAGGGAGGGCTGAGAGAAACCGGGGAAGCTTAACACACAAGGTGGGATCTGGGTCTGGGCGCGAGGGTAGGATCTCAGCGATGCCGGCGGGAGAACAGACTAGGTGGAGGGAACCCAGGGCAAAGCTAAGGGGTGGGGCCGGGGGCGCAGGAGGAAGGGTGGGAACGTCGCTTCGATGAGCGCTTTGGAGATGAGAAGGGAATCAGGGATGCAGCAGTTGGGATAAAGAGATCCCTGGTGATATCTAATAGATGTCCTTTACAAGATTAAGGAAGTTCTGTCATATTCCTTGTATGCTCAGGGATGTTTTATAATCATCATAAATGGTCATTTAATTTTATCACATTTTTATTAATTTATCAACATTGTACTGAAGGTACTAGCTAATGCATTTAAGAAGAATAAATAAAATATGTAAGCATTAAAAAAAAGAGAGAGAGAGAGATCCATGGTGACGCTTCCGTGCTAGAAGGCTCTGGAACGGCCTGGAGGGGCAGCCTGCCACCCGCACGTCCCACTCCCGCTCCTTCCTGGATGCTTCTGTCTGCAGGGCTTCCTCAGCCAGGATGGCCTCCCCACCCCTTCCTCTAGGATAAACCTATCCATACCTCAAGGCCCTGCTCAAACTCCGCCTCTTCCAGGAAGCTTTCCCTGAACTCCTCAAAAGGCAATAATGCTCTTTTTCCTCCCCTGTTCCTATTTCTACTGAACACAGTCTGTTCTGCCCAAGCCAGCCATCAGTTCAGAGCCGTGACAAGGCGGAGGAAGCATTTCAGGGCTCACAGTGTTGCCGCAGTGGACAGTGCTCTTCTGGAAGAAGGGCCACTTCCTACACCATCAGTTGCCCCCATGGTGTGACTTAACCCAGGCCGAGCACACAGGACTGCAGAGAGGGGCCTACCGATCCTGAGGGAGACTGGCTTGGGAGGGGGTGATCCAGCCAGCCTAGCCCCTCCCCACTTCCCCACCCTGCAGGGACTCTGCCTGCCTTCCCAGCCCTTGACCCACGAACCAGGACTTCAAGGCTCCTGTGGAAAGAGACTCCTGCACCCAGTTCAGGGGGCAGCCCTGCCTTCTGCGCCTCCCCCTGGAACACCCAGCCACCCGACCTCACCAGCCCTGCACAGCTAGAGACCATAGTCAGCACTCATTAAAGCCAGGCAGTGTGGCCTGCCCAGTGCCAGCACTTTCTGGGCACCATCATGTCCAGCCAGCCCAACTCCCAGGAGGCCAACTAGGCCTGCCGGCTGGCACCATCCACCCCCAGGGGCAACCTGTCTGGTCAGAGCAGCTGAAAACTGCCCTAGCTCTGTGAGCAATCCCACTATTACAAGCTGGGGGAGGGGGAGGGGGGAGGGGAGGGGAAGGGGGAGTGGGGAGAAGAGGCAGGAGGGCCGCAAGAGCTCTGGTCTTGGTCCTTCCCACTGAGGAGGAAGGTGGGAGACTGTCCCTTGCCTCTCCTGGCAGGGTGAGGCGTGGGCCTACAACAAGGGCTCCCACCTGCGAAGAAGCCAGAGCCCACCCCAGGCCTCTGGGTCCGCAGCACAGACACAGGCCCCGGGACTCTACCCTGCTCATAAGTAAGACACAGAACATGTTTCATGGATTATTTACAGGGCAAACACTCACATGACAAAACTTTTTTTTAATTCATTTTTATTGGGTATGGTTGTTTTACAATGTTGTGTTAGCATCCACTGCACAACAAAATGAATCAGCCATTGATGAGGATGATTATAATTTTTGTGACTTTCTGTTTGAATGAATAAAAAAAAAAAAACTTCAATTTTCTGCCTGACAAACCTTCCCAAGTACCTAAATAATTCTAAAAAGTCTAGTAAATTAGCGAAAGTGTCCTGATGAGATTACACACACATATGTAAATATGCATGTACATAAACATATACTATATATATAAAACACATAGAAACATGAAAAAAAAAAATGAATCATCCATACACATACAGATATCCCCTCCGTTTTGGACTTCTCTCCCATTTAGGTTGCCACAGTGCACTAGGTAGAGTTCCCTGTGCTATACAGTATGTCCCCATCAGTTGTCTATTTTATACATAGTATCAATAATGTCTATGTGTCAATCCCAGTCTCCCAATTCCTCCCACCCCACCTCTTTCCCCCTTGGTATCCATACATTTGTTCTCTATGTCACACAACAAAATTATTCTTCATTCAACAAAGGGTCCTCTTAGGGAATTAACAAATTTTTCTCCAACACCTAAGTGCCCCTGGGAGAGCTAAGTAAGGCCTTACCCCAAATTCACACCACTGAGGTGTTAGTCACTCACCCCTTAGTATGAATCTTCTGCCTCTGGTAGAATTCAACTTCCTGAAAGAATGGATTCAGTGAAGGACTGATACAGGCTGGTCATTTTGGAGCAAGGGCCACAGTATGAGGCTAGGGAGAGCAGAGGAGAGAAAGGGGACTTGTTCAGCCAGAGGGTCAAATAAGGAGATAAAAGAAGAGCCGGCATCAGTCAGAGGCCCAGCTGGAAGAAATGAGGGTCTGAAACAGCCTCTCAGATTTGGGCACTGCATTAGTGTGCTGGGGCGGCCGTGACAAAGTACCACACACTAGGGGGCTTAAACAACAAAAGTTTATCATTTGCCAGTTCTGGAGGCCAGAGTCCAAGATCAAGGTGTCTGCAGGGTTGGTTCTTTCTGGGGACTGTCAGGGAGAATCTGTTAGCCACTGGTGGTTTGCTGGGCATTTTCAGCGTCACTGGCATGTAGAAGCATCACCCTGACCTCTGCCTTCACCTTCACATGGCCTTCTTCCTGAGTGCTTGCCTGTGTCCAAATTCCCCCCTTTTATAAAGGACGCCATCGTACTGGATCATGGCCCCCTCCAGTCCAGTACGGCCTCATCTTAAGTAATGACATCTGTAACAGCGTATTTCTAAATAAGGTCGCATTCTGAAGTTTCTGGGGGTTAGGAATTCAACACGTGAATTTGGCGGCACACGATTCAACCCATAAGAGGCACCTCTACCATATGACCCAGCAATCCCACTATTGGGCATACACCCAGAGAAAACTGTACTTCAAAAAGACACATGCATTCCAATATTCATTGCTACACTATTTACAATAGCCAGGTCATGGAAGCAACCTAAATGTCCATCAACAGACAAATGGATAAAGAAGATGTGGTACATATATACAATGGAATATTACTCAGCCATAAAAAGGAACGGAATTGGGTCATTTGTAGAGACGTGGATGGACCTAAAGACTGTCATACAGAGTGAAGTAAGTCAGAAAAAGAAAAACAAATATCGTATGTTAATGCATATATGTAGAATCTAGAAAAATGGTACAGATGAACTGATTTGCAAGGCAGAAATAGAGACACAGATGTAGAGAACAAACGCATGGACACCACAAACATATGGACACCAAGCGGGGAAATGGAGGTGGTGGATGAATTGGGAGATTGGGATTGACATATATACACTAATATGTATAAAATAGATAACTAATGAGAACTGCTGTATAGCACAGGCAACTCCACTTCGCTGTACAGTGGAAACTAACACAACATTGTAAAACAACTATACCCCAATTTAAAAAAAAAAAAAGAGGCACCTTTTCGAGGATGGAGCTGTGGTAGAAGGGCACTCAGCCGCGACCAGCTGAGAGACCTTGAACAAGGCACTCCCCTGCCTGACCCTCAGTCTATGGCATGTGGATGGTGGGTCCCTCCCACCTGCCTCCCAGCATGTTGAGAGGGTCAGTGAGGACGGGCCTGTGCTCTGCAGGCACCAGGGCAGTGTCAAGGTCTCAGCAGAGCCTCGCCTGCCTAGATCTTCGAGGCCCTTCCATCCCTCAAAGAAGGTCATGGGCCTAGCTTCCAAGATTCCCAAGCCCCTGGGATGAGGGAGCTGGGACATTGCAGGTGCAAAAGCACAACCTGACACCAAGTGCCCTGGAGACTTCTTAAATGGGTAAGCCTCAAGGACCACAAGGCGGAGACTTCCACAGAAAAGCGTTCTATGAACAATCCCAGTAAATTCCTGATGTTGCCTGCAAACAGCTTGTGCGACCAGGAAGGAATAGCACTATCTCTGCCCCAGGCCCACCCGCTGCCTTCAGAACAGAGCCAGATAAGGGAACACACCTCCCCAGCCCCTATCATTGGCCAGCACCTGGTAAGCCCTTAAGGAGCCTTAGACTGCAGGAGGGAAGACCCACTTGCGGAGCGAGGGCGACACCCAGTGGTCATTTAGAAAATGGCACGCTCAGGCCCAGTGGCTGGACAGGAGAGAGGGACGCCGCCCCACCATGTTTACCCAAGCGGCTCTGCCAGATTTGCGTCCCACATCCTCCGGCCTCCAAGTTGAGACGCCAAGTCCTAGGAGGGACAGCAAGGTCTCCTTCACCTTCACAGGGCCATCTGACCTCCTACACAAATATTTAAAAGAACAAAACCAGGCACGAGAGTGGGGCAGCTGAGCCCTCCTATTCAGACCACTCGTGCCAGCTGTGGACAGTCGAGCTGGCCCTCTAACAGGGTTCCGTTCCCCAAGGGACACCCGCAGCAGGGCTCCCGGGCACCTCCCAGCAGGCCTGGAGTAAGGGAGCAGGGGAAACTCAGCGGCGACCGAGGCTCCAGGCCTGGCTCTGCACCAGGACCCGAGAAGCCCTCACCCCCGCCGGGACTCGCACATCCCATCCCTGAAGTGTGGGCGCAATGGGGATACAGCAAAGCACCTCTGAGGGCATTTGCAGCTCATATGCCCTCTGGGTCGTTGTGAGCCACTTACTTTCGAGACCCTGAGCCTTGGCATCAGGCAGAGCTGGGTTCAAATCCTGCCTCTACCCTTAACCAGCTCTGTGGTCTTGGGCAAGTCACTTAACTCCTAAAAGCCCATTTCCTCTGATGTAAAATAGGCTTTTAAAAGAACTTACCTCACAGGGTTACCAAGAAGATTCAATGATACAGTATATGGAAAGCACCCCACACTGTACCTTTCCCATAACAGGTGCTTTATTATTTAAAATAAGGGTTCTTTTAAAAATATATATAACATAAAAATAAAATAAGGGTTCTTCTTTTAGCCTCAGCTCTACGGCACGTGCCGAAGACAGCTCAGTATGGAATTAAGTAACGGAAGGTCAGAGAAGGCATCTACTTCCTCTGCCCTTCCACAGAGCCTCTCAGCCACAGACCCCACCCAGCCCTGATCACGCACTCCCACCCAACACGAGGCCCAAGACCACTCACTGACTGCCTCAGGTTCAAGCCCACATTGATCCCGCCCTGCATCCCATCCGGGAACCCCCTTCTGATGGGGGGTGGGAGAGGGGGTATTCCTGTTGGGCTGGGGGTTCTGCCCCTGCCCAAGTCCAGCCTCCCTGTGTGACTGGAGACCATCCCACACACACACCAAATGTCAGCATCTGCCCTCCGACCTCAGAGCTGGCCACAGTCTGGGGTGAGCACAGAGGGTCTCTCAACTCAGCGATTTTAGATGAAGGAAAACAGCTGCCCAGAGCCAGTAAGTGGCAGAAGCAGGTGTAATTAAGTTTAAGTGTATTTAACTTGACCTAATCTATCCAAATATGTTATCTTTTCGACCCACAGTCAACATGAAATATAATTCATGAGACGTTTTACATTATTTTATTGGTACTAATTTTTCAAAATCTGGTATATATTTAAAACAGCACATTTCAATTTGGACACTAAAATTTTCATCAAAAATAGTTGATCTGTGAATCTGTTGTTCCAAACATCCTTTAAATTTTTCCAATAACTGAACTGAGTATTTTAAAAATTTAAGTTAATTCAAGGAAAATTAAATAAACGGTTCCTCAGCAGCAGCAGTGACATTCAGGTGTTCAGTAGCCACACATGCTAGTCTACCAAGTTGGACAACACAGCTCTAGATCCTTTGAGTAATTCTTTTTTTTTTTTTCTTTTTTTTTGGCCACGCAGCTTGAGGGATCTTAGTTCCCCGACCAGAGATCGAACCTGTGCCTCCTGCAGTGGAAGCATGGAGTCCTAACACCTGGACCGCCAGGGAAGTTCCCAAGTAATTCTTAAATGAATCCACACCCAGAGACACAGCCCTTCGTAATCCATGTCTTTTCTTCTGGCTCTGCCCGGGAACTCAGTGTTTTTGACCTTCATACATTATTGGGCTGGCTGTGTGTCCCAAACCCCTCCTGATGATCCACGGGTATGTGTAACAGTCAAAGCATCAAGATCAGTATCCATAGAATAGAAAGGAACCCGGTGCAACTTCTGAGAAAGCAGCCAGTGCCCCAAAGAGTCCACGCTTGTAAAGCATCAGAGGGATAAGTCCAGTCTGCACATCTCACAGACTCAAGGGAATCCGAGAGGAGGTGCCATCCAGCTGCCACTCTGCTACTCAGCAATGGAGGCCCACACAGAAGAGTGAGTGGTCCAGACCACAGAGGCAGTAAGTGGCAGAGCCAGCACTGGAGCCCAGGTCCTCGAATGCTCAATTCTGAGCTAATAGGTGAGACAACTTCACCAACTCCATTTCCTGCAACCTTAGGTTTCCCTAGGAAGGCCGAGTCCTCCACCACGGGGGCACCCGGGGGGCCAACGTCCCACATGGTCTCTAGCCTGGGAGACAAGACCCCGACCCTCAGCAAGCCCTGTCCCCACTCACACCCATCATCTGTAAAAGCAGGGGTGTGTTAGTTTCCTGGGGCTGCTGGAACAAAGGACCACATACTTGGTGGCTTAAAACAACAGAAATTTATTCAGAAGTCAGAAATCAAGGTGTCAGTAGGGACCATACTTTCTCCAATGGCTCTAGGAGAGGTTCCTCCCTTACCTCTTCCAGCTTCTGGGGGTTCCAGAAGCTCCTCAGTTTGTAGCTTCAGCACCCAAATCTCAGCCTCCATCCACATGGTCTTCTCCTCGTCTCTGTCTCAAATCTCTCTCTGCTTTTCTCTTAAAAGGACACTTATCATTGGATTTAGGGTCCACTCAAATAATCCAGGATGCTCTCTTCATTTCAGGATCCTTAACTTAATCATACCTGCCACGATTCTTTTCCAAATAAGGTCATATTCACAGGTGCTGAGAGTTAGGTCTTAGGCATATTTGCAGCAGGGGGGTTCTGGACCAAATGAACTCAGGTCTCACTCAGTTCTAAAACTCTGACACAAAAATGTCAAAGGGCAACTATTTCAATATCTCTAATGCATCCAGGTAGGTTAAAAAAAATATCAACATCCCAAGAGGTAAATGGACAATTTTTACATACAGTTTGGAAGATACTCCAATTAGTAAGCAGACATACATGGATGCTCTGCCTTCCTAATGTCAGAGAGATGCAAACCAAGACGAGTCTTAGATGTGTTTATTCTAAGAAAACGCAAACCCAGTGCTGGCAAGGATGTGATGAAACTGGGACTTACACATGGACCCGCCATTTCTTCCCAGGGAAAGAAAGGGAGGCTCGAATTAAACTGAATTGAATTGCAGGTGGGTATGTAAATTAGCAAAACTCCTTGGGGGAAAGAGCGTGGCAACATATTCCAAGAACCTTGCAAATAAAGATGTCCATTGGCTGAAAATTCCACAGCTGAGAATTCACCCTAAGGAAATCATCCTTGTAAACAAATGTCTGTCTCACATTATTTACAAAATCTGAATATTGCAAACAACATACACTTTCAAGAGAATGGGAAGGGTTTTGCATGGACACTCTGTAGCCACAAACGCAACTTTAAAACCAGGAAAGCAGCTACGGCTAAGTGAATAAATCAGGATCACTGAGGAGGAGGGAAGGGAGTCTTCAGAGATGCAAGCCGTGTTTAGTTGTGGGTGATCAAGAGCGTGATGTGTCTGCTTTATAATTATGTCATAAACTGCATCTGTTTTAAGCATTTTTATCCTTAAATCGCATTTTAGGATGGATGGATGGATAGACAGATATATAGTTGTTTGGGGTTTTTTCATTTTGTTTTGTTTTGTTTTTCCTTTTTAAGAGGTAGATCCAAGAACCGTTAGGACACCAACTGCCCCACAAGCGGAACTCCATCTGGGACAGAGCCTTGAAGGGCTCCCAGAACTGGGAGATGAATCGTCAGCGATTTCTTTGTATTTCCATGAAGTCCACGGCTGTTGACACACACGGTCCTGAGTGAGGATGAACGGAAGGAGGTCCCTAGGTTTTAGGTCCCAAGAGGTGAAAATGTCATGACCGCGACTCCCAGGCCACGCCCTTGCCTCCTCGGACGCGCCCCCCACCCTCCCGTGGGAAGCCAGGCGCGGGGAGCGGGGGTCGCTCTGCAGCAGAGGAGCCCCTCCCGCCGCATCACACCGGGGGCGGCCGCGCGGAGCTGCAAGGCGGGTGGCACGCGACACACACCTGCCCCTCGGGGCCACCCCTCCTCTCCCTGGCGATGGCCCCGCGCAGCCCACCCGGCTCACCCCAGCTGAGCGCGCAGCCGTGCTCCCGGGGTAGGTGGCCTCAGTTCCCCTGCCCCTTGCTCCTCGCCGCCCTCCCCACCTGCCCGCTTCTCTGCCACAGGCTGTCCTTGCTGTTCCGGACCGTCTCCCCACGGCCGGGCCTGGAGGCGCCCAAACCAACCTCTCGCTGCCCCCGGGTCAGTGAAGGATCGACTGGAAGTGCTCGCGGGGAGTTCCCGTAGGGCAGCCGCCGGCCCGCCTTTTCCAGCAGACCCTGCACCGGGTCTTCCCAAGCTGCTTCCCTAGAATCTTCTGGATGAGGCTGGCCCGGGCTTTCTGAAAAACAAAACCTACCGCTTAGAACTGATTGGTGGGGACTTCCCTGGGGGCTTCCCTGGTGGCGCAGTGGTTAAGAATCCACCTGCCAACGCAGGGAGCACGGGTTGGAGCCCTGGTCCGGGAAGATCCCACATGCCGTGGAGCAACTAAGCCCGTATGCCACAACTACTGAGCCCGCGCTCTAGAGCCCGCGAGCCACAACTACTGAGCCCAGTGCGCCACAACTACTGAGCCCGCATGCCTAGAGCCCGTGCTCCGCAACAAGAGAAGCCACCGCAATGAGAAGCCCGCGCACCGCAACGAAGAGTAGCCTGCGCTCACCCCAACTAGAGAAAGCCCGCGGGGAGCAACGAAGACCCACTGCAGCCAAAAATAAATAAAATTAAATAAGTTAATTTTTTTAAAAAAGCACTTATTGGTGGGAGGGGAAGGGCCCTTGCGGCTTCTTATGGCCCCATGTCCCCAGAGCAACCTCCTGTCCCCCACCCCACCACCCTGACCAACAAGGTAAGACTGGCCTGGCCGGGGGCAGGGAAGGTAGTGAATTGAGGGGCCCCCCAGCAGAGCTGCCTTCCGGCATCGCCTGTCCTTCCATCTGTGGGCCCTGCCCACACCCCCGCCATGGAGATGAGCCACCAGGGCCTGGGAAGCATGAGGAACGCCAGTCAGAATGTGTGTCTCCAGGCCTGAAACTACTTCATTCATTCCTTCACTCTGTGAATGTGAGCCAAACTCGGTATTTACATGGAACACAGTCCCTTCGTATTTAAGCCTTATCAGCCATGAACTAGATCCTTTCCTGGAAGCAAGCTCGGATGAGATCAGTCTTGGGTCCTCCCTCCAGGAGGGCGGCCAGTGCACGCACATCCACTGCTCAGGGGCCTGGGCTTCAGAGACCGTGGGCGAGTTTCTCTTCATGGACGCCTGTCAACAAGTAGGCTTCT
Organism: Eschrichtius robustus; assembly: GCF_028021215.1. Lineage (NCBI taxonomy): Eukaryota > Metazoa > Chordata > Mammalia > Artiodactyla > Eschrichtiidae > Eschrichtius > Eschrichtius robustus. The sequence goes on from NC_090838.1 coordinate 15,045,938, forward strand.
TTATGTGGCAGGTACACACAAGGGGGAGCAAGGCTCGGAGAGGGTCCCCGGCTCTGCATCTCATGGGCCCTCCTGGCCCACAGTCATGCATCACCTACACTGCGGTCCACACACATTCCCAGGACCCAGCCCAGCCAATACCCACACCCAGTTACATCTTCCAGAGCAGGGTATCTGCCCAAGGCCACGGGTCCGTCATAGGAATGGCCTTTCTTCTTGGGACCTAGATTCTCTGGAGGCATCCTCAGGGCTAAGGGCCTGGTTGGGGCACCGGCTTTGACCCCACCTCTGTGCCCCAGGCAACAGCGGGGCACCACCTGGCAGCAGTGACTGCATACAGCCTACCAACCTGCAGGCCTGGGTTCCTGCCATCTAACCCCTAGACCTAGACAGAAGTGGCTTCCAGATCCCAGGCCCCCAGGCTAGCAGACAACTCTATAGGTCCAGGGCCCAACATGCATGAGTTGCCAAATCTGCCTCTTCCGGTGAGGAAGCTGAACCCAGCCGTGGGGTGGGTCCCAGAATCTTTCCCTCCAGAGAATGCAAGCCCGGTTTGAGGTGGTTCTGAAGAAGACAGGCACATTAGAGGCTCCAGAAACCTCTCACAGAGTGTGTTCACCCCTCTTCAGGCTTCATTCGTGAGTAGCCAGGCCTCTGGGCTCTCCAATCATGGGGCCCCCTGCTCGGTGCTTCAGGAGGGCTCCTTGGCCTCCAGCAGCCTTGTGTCCTGTCTGCCCCGTGATCCCCGCCTGCCTCATTCCACCTTCCAGCCCTGTCTTAGGCCTCCTGCTGGCTCGAATCTAAAGCCACAGCATCTGCCTCCGTCCTGAGTAAAGAAGACCTTGAGTGTCTGCCTTGGTGGAATCCCTTTCCAGACTCACTGATTTCTCACTTCCTCTGTGGAAGATGACTGAGACGGTCACAGCTCAAAATCACCTCCTATCACTTCCACACCCTGGTGAAAATTATCCCATCTCTTCCTATGTGAATTCCCAGGCTTCAGAGCACATTTCAAATGCTGCCTCTTCCACAAAGCCTTTCTGGTTCTCCCTTCCCTCTCCCCCAACCCTCCTTCCTTTAAATTCTTATGATCAGAGTCATAACTATATTCTACCTTGTATGGTCATTTGTCCCTCATTGTTCGTCCTTATTTTCCTTTCTAAATGGATTGACTTGAAGGCAAGGCCCATGATCTTTGCCTCTGGTAGCATTCAGGCTTGGCATTCAACTCCTAAAATGTATGTGAAAATGAGTAAATTCTAATACTTGTCCACTCATCCTAGGTCAATGCTATTCTGCTGCCACTTGGGTAAAGAAACACTAACCCAAGTGGGCAGGCATGGGGACAGGCCAAGGAGAAAGCTGTTCTGCCACCAGGAGATGGCTCAGTAGTGTTGCAGACCCAGATTAGAGGTCAGTGGGGGACCGAGGGAGAACTTTCCTTAAGTATTTCTACCCGGTTGCTCTAGGCTTGGCATTCTCACTCAGTAGGGCCTATGAGGGGGCAGACAGACACTGGAGATGCAGACAAGGGTGGCTAAAGGTGAGGGTATTCCGGAGGGTATTCTGGGGGAAGGAGGGCAGAGGAGAAAATTCTCCCTGAGTTCACCAAATGCTTCCCCTCCTAAGATGAATCCTTCACTGAGTTCTACGTTGGGAAAATGACCACCGTGAGTCAGATGTCAGAGTCGGTGTTCTTTGAGATGGAACCGATGAGCTTGATGGATATCACAGCAGAATTACTCCTGGGCAAGTGCTGGGTGTCAGTGTCACCAGAATTTGACACTGGAACACAGTGAAACATCATTGTAAATGGCAAGTGCCCTCAGCTAGAAGCTAAGAGGGCAGAACCAGAACCCCAGTCTTACCAGAGGTAACAGTCCAAGATTCTGTAAGGACACCTCATGTGACAGAGCAAGACCCCTAAAGTGGGGGACCTGATCTCCCAGTGGGTCTTAGTGTCACCTGGGCCTACCTGAAAATTTTTCCAGCCCTTCTGTGCAGTTGCTCAGTCAGGATCTTCCCCTGACTTCCTAGCAGTTCCCTCCAGCCCCACACAGGCTTCCTCGTGTGTAACAAGGGGCCAGAATGGGCTGTAGTCAGATGGTGATGGACACAAGTTTTCTCCAGAGTGCCTCACACTTTGTCTCCAAATTCTTCCTGGAAGCTGCAGAAAAGAGAGTAACCTGTCGGAGGTAGGCTTTTACCCTGTTTCCCAGAGTGAGGGAGTCCTGTACCCCTCACTGGTCAAGAGGCTGGTGGGGAAGCATGTGGCATCTGCACGCAAAGAGGTGACCTCTCGGAGGACCAGAAAGCGCCAAACATGAATCTAGACTCCCAGTTACAGGGACAGTTTGGGGACACTGAGCAAAGTCTCTGGGAGCCCCAGGCCCCAAGTACTTTCTAGGTTTTGGGGAAGAGATCTGGCTCACACATACTGCTTGGTGACTTGGCGTCAACGTCCAGGTCAAGTCCAACAAATGGTGACTAGTAACTCAGGTTAAGCGTGGTGGGAACTGCCTGGTGTAAGCTGGACCTCTAGCTGATCCTCTGCTCAGCCAGCTGTTAGCGGGTGACCTGGACCAGTCATTTCTCCTTTTTGAACCTCCCTACCTTCTCTAGCAAAATAAAGACTTGAACCTATGAGGTCACTGAAGACCTTCAAAGTGATGGTAAAGCATCTAATTCATAGACATCCTGTTTGTGAGTCTCCACTGTTCCCCACTTCTGTTCTCATGAGTGTCTGCACTGCCTGACCCGAGTGTGTCTACATTCCGACCCTAATAGGCATTGTCCAGGCCAGTGTCCTGGGGAGGAGAGAAGAGGAGGTGAGAGCCAACCCCTACCAAGTTGTAGAGCAAGGACACTAACAAGTTCTGCCCATGAACAACTGCATCTTTCCCCTCCGTTGCCCAAGATGAGCCTGACCTTCGACAGCTGCCTCAAGGCCTGACCAACCCACAAACTCGCCTTTCTGTCGAGCTCTCTGAACAGCACACTGCGAATCACGGCTCCGTCTCAGCCAGGCCCGTTTTGTTCACTCAGCCCAAGGAAGAGGCTTTGCCTACAGATCTGTGTGATTTCTAAAGACTCTGGCCCAAACCACCTGGCCCTCACCCATCAAGCTTGTCTAGTGTCTGGCTATGCTCATTCTCAGGCATTTTATGAGACGTTTAACAAGTCTGGTTATCCTTCTAGAAAAAGGAAGTCCTGGAAGAAAGTCCACGTGAGCCAAGAAACCTTAGTTTTCCTTGCCTCGGTGACTTCCCCTCTCTGCATGCACCTTGAACTTGGGCCAGGAAAGTGTGCTTAACCTTATGGCCTGGGTTCTCAGTCAGGATCTTCCCCTGACTTCCTAGCAGTTCCCTCCAGCCCCATGCAGGCTTCCTCGTGTGTAACAATGGGCCAGAATGGGCTGTAGGCAGATGTTGATGGACGCAAGTGTCTATGGGGCCAGAAAGTCAAGACCTGAGAGGGAACCTCAGAACACATGTCACCTGAGACCCTGTCTTCTTCCTCCTCAGAGGGTGGCACCCAAAGTTCCTGGCCGTGGTTCTGCCTGGCTGTCTGCTTCCTCGTCACAGAGGTGGCCACTGCGCTGGCACTATCCAGGATGACCTGTAAGTCATTCCATGAATGTCAACAGATTTCAAATTCCAAACGCCCTTAACCAAGGACGTGTCAGCCCCGCTGCCCTGACAGTGGTGTTCCAGTTCAGGGATCTTGCACCCTTCCTTAAAACAGGGAGAATTCTCAGCACGCCACGGCAGGGGCCCTCCAAACTTGTTACCTTATAATTTGTTTTATGAGATGAATGACATCAGCCCTGTTGTCTGGTTTCCTGTCGGCAAAGAAAAAACTTTGGGGACAAGGATAGTCACCACATGCAGAGTCCTTTTGTGGAGGAGAAAGCTGCTCAGTAACTAATTTCTCCACAAGCATTTTCAACAGCTCCAGTCGGTCTGTCCCCACTTTCTCACATGTCCTAACCTGTTAGGAGCAGTTGTGGTCTCCATAGCAGCACATGTGAGGCCCAGCTGCCCACCTCTCCAGGTAAGAGTGTTTTCCAGTGATGACCATGTGACCGTCTTCACCCCAGGGGACCAATATTAACCCCACTGTGGGAGTTCACAGAACGCAGTCTGACTTTGGAGGTCATCTTTGGCATGGCTCTTTCTTCCTCCACGTGTGATCTAATGGCCTCAGATGTAGGCCAACAGTTGTGGAGCCCTTCCTGGCCAGTCCTGCAGCAGTCTCTGAGGAGGGCGGCAAGAATGTTTCCCCTGGGCCCAATTATGGAGCTTGTCTCCTTTCCAGAACATGCCGTAATGGACTGAGCCCTCAACTCGGCCCATTCTCCCCTTCCTGGCCCCCATAACGGTCTCAGGTGGGCAATGTTTCTCGCTGTAAAAATGGGAGGTCCGTCCTGTTAACCTAGCTGAATGTTATGGGTTGGCTAGCTATAATGGCCAGGGTGGTGTGAGTGGAGTGTAGTTCTTGGCTTTGGTGACAAAGAGCCCTGGCCGCAGAGTCCCTGCTGGTGGCCGGACCCCTGCTGGGCCACAGACGCTGATTCAAGATGATGGCTTCTCCGCACTTGAGGACCTCAGGCCCCCAATTCATTATGAGGATTTTAGAAACACCAAGAGCATCAAAGAAAAGAAAGAACACAGTTTAAGTGTAAGTATTGGCTCACATAAAGGAGACCCTTAAAGGGCCCCTAAGAAGACAGGATTTGCATGGTAACCACTGACTAAAACTTGAACTGCTTTAACAAGCAAAAGCCCCTAAGTAGTGTGTCTAAACTGATGGGCGTAAGTATTCAGAGAAAGGACAACAGCTCCGAGGAGAGTGAGAAAGTCCTCAGGAAGGAAGTGGCAACCCAGAGCCTTCTTGGAAGGGGAAGGGGCTCTGAACTTGAAGAGCAGAGGGTGTAATGTGCCCGTAGGGTGGATGGTGGCCGTGAGCCAAGGCTGTTGCAGCTGGACTATTGGGAGAGAGAGGAAAGGCTTAGTCCCCCACTCCTGATGCCTCCTTCCATGTGGGAAGAGCTCTAAGAGCAGTGACACTCAACATTTCTCCACCCCCTTACCCATCCCTCCCCAACCTGGGGTAAAGTGATTCCTCTTATTAGTGGGATAAAGAACCAAGCTGCATAGCTAGGACACGACCTCCCTTCCCTTCCTTCCTCTCCTGGGTGTAGCCTGGGTTTCAGAGTCTGTGCTTCTCTGGTTTCCTCCTGGCCATAAAGTCTTCCCTGGGCGGCAGCAGCAACCCACGTCTTCCCCAACGATGTGGCAGAGCAGCAGGGGGTGAATAAATTGTCCTAATTCTAAGTCACTGGTTGGAGGATACAGCTGACACTCTCTGTAAGCCCTGTATGCTGGGCTTCCCAGAGAAGCCCAGCATCCCCCCTAAATGTGCCTGTCTGCACTACCGGTTGGTTCAAAGCCCAGTGCTATTTCCTTGGCCCCTCAAGACTGGGGGGAGCTGGCAAGGAGTGGCCACTCCCATCCTCCCTCCTCCCCAAGAGCGCATGTGAAGCTCATTCTTGGATCCCATGAAACTTGTATCCTTAAAAGAAAGTCCCTTTTGACTTGAGTTGAATCTGAATAAGTTTTTGATCCGTGCACCTAAATTTGCCCCAAGGTGGAAATGGCAGGGATTGGCTTCCTCGGTGGCTGAACCACTAGTCTTCCTGTTTGTCATCCTCTCAGTCTGGGCTGAAGTAGAACCAGGCGGACAGCGCCTCCTGCTGACCAGTGCCCCACAGTGAAGTGCAGCCTGACGGGGGTTGGCGGAGAAGCAGCCAGCTTGGGGCCATGGACCCTTTCCCACCTCCACCCCAAAGCAGGGATCTTCTTGCCCAGCTGATGGGCGCCTGGCAAGACAGGCCAGGCTCAGGCCCTGTGGTGCCAGGATGGCTCCTGCCAAGATGCCTGTTGCCTGGGGACAAAAAGAGGGAGAGCTAAGTTTACCCAAGACTGGGGGTGTTCCCAGGATGCTGGACTTCCCATCTCGAAACCAAGAAAGTCTTGGGCAAACCAGGGCAAGTTGGTCCTGCTACAGGGAGCTTAGGTTCAAGGAAAAGAAGAACCTGGACTCTCTAGGAACTTTGACTCCAGCCTAATTTACGTCAGGACTCATTCCTTTTGGTAAAACGGATATAATGTCAATCTTGAAGGGACATAATGAAGCTTAAGTGAGAATGCAGGGAAGATGGCAGGCGTTTGCCTTACTGGAAGGTTCTCTAACTAGTGCCCGACCCTACTCCCAGCAGGTTGCCTTGATTTTGTGTGAGATGACTCTTCTCCTTCCCGTACTTGCAAGTCAGATCATAACAGCATTGAGGCGGGTGGAAACCCCATTGGGTCTACATGCCCTTCTCTATCCTCCCAGAGCTCTTTGTACCAATTCCTTCCCTGCAGCGCCCCCCCCCCTCCAGCTAGGGCCCCACAGCTTACCTGTGCCTTGGGGCATCCTCTCTACCTCAGGGGTGTGATTTGGGCACCTTTGTACATAGTGCTTCCCCGTGTTAGTTTTCCAGGCCTTCGCACAGGGCGTCCCAGGGCCGGGCCTTCGCACAGGGCCTCCCAGGGCTGGGCCTGTGGGGCTCCCGTTCTGGGCAAAGAAGTGGCTCTTGAAGCAGGTCCGGGTTTGGATTCATGAAAATAAGTATAAACTGAGGTGCATCGCCAACGGGTAGTCACTGTTATTCTTAAACTGAGGGTTCAGAAGGGCTGATCCCGTCATAGTTCTGTTGTTCACCAACTGCCTAACCTTGATGCCAGAACCTTCTCCTGTTTGTCTACAATAAATGAAGAGGCAGAGCACAGAGGAATTTTTAGGGCAGTGAAAACACTCTGTATGATATTATAATGATGGCTTTATGTCACCATACATTTGCCCAAACGCATAGGACGTACACTACCAAGAGTGAACCTTAGGATAAACTATGGGCTTTGGCTGATTATGATGTCAGTGTAGGTTCATCCACGGTGAAAGATGTACCACTCTGGGGAGTGGTGCTGATAACGGGGAAGGCTGTGCATGTGTGAGGGTAGAGAGTATATAGGCAATCTCTGTAACTTCCTCTCAGTTTTGCTGTAAACCTAAAACTTCTCTAAAACAGAAAGTCTTTTAACTAAATAATAAACAAATAAAAATACAGGAGGAGATGATTTCTTCCAGCTCAAGTGTCATATGACTCTGATTAAAATGATAGGCCCATTAGGCAATTCAAAAGGAATTATGTCTAGAAATTTGAAAGCCAGCAGCCAGCCTGAGGAGGAAGAGCACTTAAGGAAACATTCTGGGACGTTCTGCCCCCACCCGGGACTGCTGGCTGTGGTGGTAACTGACGGTGATGGGACACAGCAGTGTTTTATGAGAGCCCAGGAGTAGGGAGCCCGAGGAGGCTATACATTAGTCATGTCTGAAAATCCTTCTCGCTGATACTGTGTGCCAGAAGAGCTAGCCACCGCCACTTGCCCAGACGAGGGACTTAATTGATCCAGGGAAAGGAACCTTCAGCCAGCATTGTTTTACTTGCTCAATGGCAATGACTTTTTCCAGGGAGGAAAACCCACATAACACTGTTGGAAGTAGAATTCTGGATCAAGTCAGGCCCTGATGTGTTATTAACCCATTATGCAAAATTACATGGTATTCGTTTGGTCTCCAATTTGAGAGAAGCAGCTCAATGCCCTCCACCCCCCCTACAAGCTAAAATCCTAGAGAAACTCAGGAGAACAAAGGGAAATCGCCCTGCATCTTCCCTTTCACCCTCTCGCCTCCTCTCCAGTCCCCACACGCTTGAATAGAGACACTGGTCGGTTACTCTGGACATCAGTCATCCCATGCTTAGACCTGGGCTAAGTGCCAGAGAGCCGTACAAACGCTGCTCCTGTCCTCAGTGTCCCCAGCTTGAGGGGAAGGACAAACACACAGGAAGGGAAAGAGCAGAATTAGATGCTGGACTGAATGATACAGACAAGCGGTTCGCAAATTCGAGTGTGCCTCAGAGCCCCCTGGAGAAGGCTGCGCCCCGCTCCCAGGGAGTCAGGTTCAGTGGGTCTGGGCTGGGCCCAAATGTTACGTTCTGACAAGGTCCTAGGTTATGCTGGCACCGCTGGTCCAGAAACCACACTCTGAGAACCAGCCAAACAGACCACTGTTCCCTACACCTTAGTGTCCAGCCGAAGCACGTGGGGAGCTCATGGAAATGTAAATTCTGAGTCAGTAGGTCTAGCATAAGGCCTAGAATCTGCACTACTAACAAGCTCCTAGGTGATGCCAATGCTGCTGGCCTGTGGACCACGTTCAGTGGCAAAGGTGCTCTGTCTAGACCATCATGGAAAATGGGAGAACAAGGAGATGAGTTTGGGTTGATCTTGGCAGGGAAGGGTTAATGGTATTTGCTGGGACTTGAAGGAGGGGCAGGATTTAAATAAATGAGGGCAAGAGGGCATTCTGGGAGAGAATGCCAGAGTAGAAGCAGGGAGGTGGGAGTGAGAATAACCAAGGTAGAGAAGTGGCCCCTGGCCACTGTCACGGTGCTGGCATCAGTGACAGATGGAGGCTTGGGGCTCCGCAAGAAGGCGCCTCGCTCCATTCACCCTCCACCCCACCCTCCGCATCCAAGAGGCTGTTCCTATTCCAATAAGTCTACCAGCAGCTGGTCTTCATAATGGAAATGATTATTGTTCTGCAGGCCCCACTGACAGCTCCCAATCCTGCCAGCTTGGCCAACTTGGATGCCTGTCACCTGGCTTGTTGTAATGGCTTGTTGTTTGGCAGCCTGAAGGAACTCCCACTTTTCTTTTCCATTCTCAAGCCAGAGGAGCCTGTGTCCTCCAAGAACTGAGTGTCCGAAAGGCACAGGGGGTGGTTAGGAACATCTCAGCAGGCAGCCGGAGCAAACCAGCCTGTTTTTGTAGGGAGCTTACTCCTGGGTCCCTCTCCTGATTCAGTCAAGGTCATGACCAAATAAGGAAATAAGAGCCCTCTCTTTCCTCCCCTCCCTTGTTCTACCAAAATGTTCACCCTTTTCCCACAGAGCTGCATTTTGTGGGTGCAGGAACACGAAGGCATGCATGTAAAAAGTTTGGAAACAGAACTAATATTTACTGGGTACTCTTTTAATTTTCCCAGGGCTGCCAAAACCAAGTACCACAAACTGAATGGCTTGTAAGAAATTTTTTCTCTTACAGTTCTGGACACTAAAAGTCTGAAATCCAGATGTCGGCAGGGCCACGTTCCCTCCAGAGCCTCCTGGGGAGGATCCTTCCTTGTCTCTTCCGGTTCTGGTAGTTCCAGGAGATCCTTGACTTGTGGCAACATCACTCCAGTCTCTGTCTCCGTCTTCACATGGCCTTCTCCTCTGTGTCTGTCTGCATCCAAATTTCCTTCTTATAAGGACACCAGTCGTACTGGATTAAGGGCCCACCCCTCTCCAATATGACCTCATCTTAACTGATTACATTGCAAAACCCCAAATAGGGTCATATTCTGAGGTACCAGTGCTTAAGACTTCAACATATCTTTGGGGGGGGGGGGGGACACGATTCAGCCCATAACAAGAAGCCCCTGTTATAAAGCCATATTAAAACATAAAGTCCTTGCAGAATTTGACCTTGTCTTTTAGAGAGCTTTCGTCCTCTAAATTAAACTAGGACTATGAGCGGTTTTAAACACAACGAAAACAACTACAAATCAGGCCCTTTCTCAAGAACAATGTTGAAACAAGAGGTCAAACACCTGTCCACCCCATACCTAACAGCCAGGGATGAATCTGCAAGACCTAAACAGCAAGTCAATTGGCAGATTATGATCACTAATTCATCTATCCGTTCAACATATTTGAGGCCCTTCTGTGTGCCAGGCGCTGTTCTAGGTGCTGACGATACGGCAGTCAACAAAACAGACAATAACCTCTGCCCTGGTATAGCTTACTTGCCCAGGGGCGAGAAGACAAGCAGACCAAATCAATAAAAATGTGGTATGGGTTGACAGGGAAAAATAAAGTGCGATGAGGATTGGGATTTGCATTTTAAGCGGGGTGGTCAGAGGAGGTGACAGGCAAGCAAAGGCCTGAAGGACAGGAGGCTCTGGCCTTGGGGTGAGGGGTGCAGACAGGAAACAGCAAGTACAAAGTTCCTCAACAGAAGCTTTTGTGAGAACTCTGCTTCCTACTCTGTGATGAGCCACTGCATGCTTTCAAACACTCACATGACAAGTGTCTATTTAACTGAAGAACCAGAGACCCAACAGGATGAGAGCCTTTGAGGCACTGAGTAGTTTTAGTCAATGAGGAAGGTCCCAATTTTACCTGGGCATAAAGTTACTGGGTTAAAATCAAAACTGGTTAAGGTCCTCCAGGCCATAAAAACCATAAAATTTGGGGTTATCATTTCTACCAGGCTAAAATCATTTGCATCTCCTCTGGACAAAAATCTTCCAGTTATGTGTAATCTCACAGAGTCCAGGCCCTAATCAAGAGTAAATAGGAAATAAAAGAAAGACGCAACCCTGGAGAATTTAAACAGACCGTGGGTAGGTCTGTTAGGCTGTGCTCAGTAGGATACTGAAAGGCTATGCAATCCTCCTTTTGCCTTCTTCATAAATGTTGGACCCTTTTTCTTAACATAAGACACGAATTTACATATTGGCAGCTGTGGCTTTCAATTTTCCAAATGGAGTGTGCTATTAATATTAATCTGCTTTTCACCATCTTCTGTGTCTGTTTTCAGTCAGGCAGGAAAATTACCAACAAGCAATTCTAGAATTACAATAACGTTCCATTATAAAAACTAAGCATATTTTAATACTGTTTTGATACTCACCTTTATGGATACTAAAACATTTTATGAGCAATTTAAATTTTGTAACAGGACAAAAAAAAAAATCCACATATCTGCTTTGAGTTGAAGCCAGCAACAAAAAAACTAATTGACACTAACTGCGGTCTTGAATTTTATATGGATTTTGGACATAACTTTGGGCAAGTTACTGAATTTCTTAGCCTCAGTTTCCTCCTCTGAAAAATAAAACCTTCGTCACTTCACTGTCGTACGTGTGATTGTGCTGACAGACACAGAGCTGGGATTATGCTGCTGTGTTCGTCTTCACTCTGTTAAATGCATATTCACAGGTCATAATTTCTGCTTTTTGGGCTTTCTTGTAGGTTTCTTCTTTTTACCATGTCTTTTGCTACATGGATGTGTCCTTTCATCTTCTTGTGACTGTAAAAAGTAAAAATCAGGTTTTTTAATCTTACCAATTGCTTTTTTTTCCCAAGGGAAAAAAAAATTTTACTCGTATTTCTCATCCTTCCTTCCTTTTGTAAAGAACGAAATGGTGTTTTCTGAAGTACCCTTAACATTAGATATGAAATTCAACAAATCTCAGTCTCTCTCTCTCAATCTCCTCTCTGTCTCTCTCTAAATGCCGTTTTTAACTGGAATCCCTTTCCCGTAATTTAGTGTCACGTTTTTGAGAAATACAGAAAACAACACAACGTGCATTTATCTAGAAGCTGTTAAAATTACACACTTAGCTCATGTACCAACTGTTCTGTTAGCTCTTCGCTAGGTTCTTGGAAAGTTACACCATATGTTCGTCAATAATTAGTTTTTTAAAATAACAACCTGTTCACCCAAACACATTAAATAAATATGCCATAAGAAGTGAAAGTTCCACATCACGGCTTCAGGCAGAGATGCACCTCCCGTTTACTCCACACAAGTTTCTTGTCAGAGAACATCACATTAGCCAAATTGGAATCATGCTACTTATTTGGATGGAAGCAGAAGAGGCAGCAGTTTTTAGGACTCTTCCATCTGTGTTGTGTGTGTGTTATTAGGTGTTTTGAAACACTCTCATGTTTAGCCTTTAATTTGCCCAAAAGTGTTTTTCTGTGTTATAACTTCATTAAGTGCATTTTGCATGCCAGAAGACCATGAGACCCAAAAAGCTTGAAAAAGTTAAGAATGGTACAGAAACTCTGAATATACTTAAAAACCACTGAATTGTACACTCTGTATCTCAATAAAACTGTTTTTTTTTAATGGTTATAGAAAAAGTAATGAGTAAAGGAAGCATTCATGCCATTACAGTTTATGTAACTGTTGTAAATGTAATTATGTAATTCCAAATTATTACTTATATAAACTTGTCTTTATCAGTCAATTGATAAATGTATTTTTTAATTTTTATTGGAGTATAGTTGATTTACAATGTTGTGCTAGTTTCAAGTGTACAGCAAAGTGAATCATTTATACATATACTTATATCCACTATTTTTTAGATTTCTTTCCCATATAGGCCATTACACAGTATTGAGTAGAGCTCCCTGTGCTATACAGTAGGTCCTTATTAGTTATCTATTTTATATATAGTAGTGTGTATATGTCAATCCCAATCTCCTAATTTATCCCTCCCTCCCCTTACACCCTGGTAATCATAAGTTTGTTTTTACATCTGTAACTCTATTTCTGTTTTGTAAATAAGTTCATTTGTACCCTTTTTTTAGATTCCACATATAAGCGATTTCATATATTCGTCTTTCTCTGTCTGACTTACTTCACTTAGTGTGACAATCTCTAGGTCCATCCATGTTGCTGCAAACGGCATTATTTCGTGATATAGTTTTCTATCTGCAAAAAGTATTTGGGTATCTTGGGCTAAAATGGAATTTGTAATTTTTCCAATTAAAATGAATGTAAAATGTTTTCATTTTATGGCTTTTCACTTAGCAGAAGCATTTTCAAGGACAAATTAAAGTTGTTAAGCAAGATAGGGGTTTAATTATTTGAAGCTTAGAGTTAGATGTTTAAGGGGGATTAGACTTGGCAGAGATGGAGATATTGAGATGTGTCGGTGTATGCTGAACGGATCTGTGCTAAGTGGCAGGGTTGAAATATATTCTGCCCATTGAGAAAGACGAAGACCTGCAAAACAGCGGAAGGCTAATAAGACTATGTATAGTGTTGGGGGGGGGGGAAGGGGTAGAGAGGCCAGTGAAAGGCAGAAAAACCAGGAAAAATCTAGAAAAGGGCAAACAGATAATGACCAAAAGCTGACTTGGAAATTTCATTTGCTCATCCAGCAGCTGGGCTGTGGTTTGTTATCATAAAGGAAGTTCACATGCTTCATTCAGTTCCAGATTTCAGACAAAAAAACAAACAAACAAACAAAAAAACTCCATGCTTAAGAGTTAAAACTGATTTTCTAAGCTCAAAAGTAATTTATATCCATTTATTCTCTCTTACCTTACTTTGTAAAGGACAAACCTTAAAACAAACCACAATTTTCTGCCTTGTTTGTAGAGAGAAAAAAACTGGCAAACAATATAGTTTGGGCACTTTTCTAATAGAAAAGGAGCTCAACAAATACTGAAATGTGGGAAATATAAACAACAGCAAACATAAAATAACGTCTTTTTTAAAAGGTACATAGCGGGACTTCCCTGGTGGTCCAGTGGTTAAGACTTCGCCTTCCAATGCAGGGGGTGCGGGTTTGATCCCTGGTCGGGGAGCTCAGATCCCACATGCCTCGCCGCCAAAAAACCAAAACATAAAACAGAAGCAGTATTGTAAGAAATTCAATAAAGACTTTAAAAATGGTCCACATCAAAAAAATCTTTAAAAAATTTTTTTAAAAAGGCGCATAGCAAAGGTATTAGTCAATCAGAAATTTAGAATCTGAATGTGTAATGTCGAAAGTTTTGAAGAAATACATGAGGAAAATATATTATTCTTTAGTTATTTCCAGTAACTTGAGAAAAGTTAAGTGTCTGGGTTCCAAATCAGCAAGTGCTGATTCTGAACTTCAGTGACTTTTTTCTGATAAAGGATGAAGAAATGTTGAATAATAAAACCCTACAAACCAAATTAAATTTTTAATAAGCTTTTTTTCATATTACATCTGATCCCAGTCAAGAGTAAAGAAAAGAGAATATAAGCCAAGAGAAAATAAAGTTATTGAAGCATTTTTTAAGTATTCGATTTTCTGGATAGACTGGCTTTAAACCTTCCCAAGGTCTACGGACTTTGCTTTTTATTTACTTTTTTTAATAAGTTGTAAAAGAAGTTTTTAAAATAAGTTTTCTTAAGAGGAATTTTTCTACATTTTAATGCAACTTTATAAATTCTTTTAAAGACATTTCCAGCAAATAGAAAGATAAGTCATATTGGAAAATGTGAATCATTCCAGAAATAGAGATTTTAGTTTCCTTTCAAACTTCATTTCCTTTTAATACTCATTCACCTGCAGCCCAAATTCTTCATGTATTTTGCCAGATATTATTTATGAACTACAAACGAGGCAATTACGTCCTCTGCTTTATGAGATCACTTAAACTCAAACAAGACAAAACAAAACACCCTTCTAAGGGTGATGATGGTGATTGCATCCGAGAAGGTCACAGCAGTTACGCTGAGCCCTCCTCTGGAGACACTGGGCAAACATACTCTTTTCTCCCGATTAGGGCAATTTCCACCCCAGAACAGCTTTTTCCACAGCAATAATAAACTAGTTTGGGAAATCCCCAGATACAGGCTCTGAATCTTTGAAAGCCAAACCTCAACAATAAAAACACACACACAAAAATGTAGGTGAGACAATGGTGACTCTGGCTCGTTTTCCCTTCAAATCCTTCCCAGCTCTTGAAAGCTTCATCATAGCCTAACCATGCATTGCAGCACCCAAATAAAATAGATTTTTTTAAAGCCTTCTATTTACTAAGTGCTTTTAGTCAGTTTCTCACCTCTCTAACCAACCCCATTCCATTCGCAATTTATTACATAGCGTATGAACAGTTCTTGGCTTATAGTGAGTACTCCGTAAATGTTGATGATGGCAATTATTAGTGTCATTATCCAGAGACAAAAAACGATGCTCGATATTTAAATCTTAACCAGCTTATCAATGATTACTAGAGAAAATCAAGTGTAAGTTGAATTCTTTCAAATTGCTCTCATGCAAGACATGTGTTTATTTTTAAGCCCAAATGTTATGTCTCTCTAGCCTAGCTATATAAAATAGCTTTGCTCTCAAAGTGAATGCCATGGGGAGAAAATGGGCAGGGGACTATGGCAGATTAAAAGAACACAAAGAGACTTAACAACAAAATGCAATGTAACTTGATTGACTCCAGATCCAGAAATAAAAATCTACACAAGACATTTTGGAAACAATTGGGGAATTCGAATATGGGCTGGGTATGAATGATATTATAGAATTATTAGTTTTATTAGGTATTATAATGGTATTGTGGCTATAAAGAAGGCTGTCTCTATTCTTAGAAAATGCAGGCTGAAATATTTAGGAGTAAAGTATTGTGATATCTGAGCAACTTATTTTCAAGTGGCTCAGCAAAAAGTTATATATTTAAATACAGAGAAAAAGCAAATGTGACACAATGTTAACAACTGGTGAATCTCAGTGGAAAGTTTATAAGTGTTTATTGTACTATACTTCCAATTTTCTGCAGAGGTAAGATTTGTTTCATAAAAAGTTGGGAATAAAAAATAGCAAAATAAATAGTTTTACTGAAGAAAATACCACACATTTCTTTAAATATTTTACTGTAATAATATACAATTATACATTCTTTTTACTTATTTACACTTCATAAAAGCATACCTACTCAACATAGTTACTCAATCTGAAATTAACTACCTTAAGTACATCATTTAACTTTCAGTGCTGATGCATGAATCTCTTTATCTTAAATATAAATCAGAATAGCTTAACACCAGCTTTAAATTAGAGACAATGAGATGCCGGGTGGATCATGAGTTAATATTTCAATTAAGTTAAAATTTTCAATAATTTCTTCTTTGCTTTTCTTTTTTGTCTAGAACAGTCTGTTTTAAGCTCAAAATAGCATCTTGAAATCCAGGATTTAAGTCTAATACTTTCTTGAAATCTTCCAAAGCATCATCAAAGTATCCTGTGCCGGAACCCAAAAAAATGGAAAAGAAAAAACACTGAGTATTTCTATATATTATTCATAGCAAAGTTTGGATACATATACTTTTGCTTTTATATTTACAAGCTTTCAACCACTCCTACTAAAGGAATATTTTCCTCTTGATAATGATGTAGGGATGTGTGTATCACAGTAACTTTGTGTACCCTTACAGACTAATACACTTAAAATTAGTTACGGGTTTACGTACTGGGATTTAACAGGTACATAGCCTAAATCATCCCGAAGTTTCAACAAAACCATGTCACCTATTTTATATAATTACAGTAAAATTAAGAAACAGGAAATTAATATTCTTTTTAACACTTGAATGAGGAACGATCCTAACAGTCCCTTTAGTCCAAGAACCTAAGACCCCTTCACTTTATATTGTCTTGTATGCCTGCAAAGATTTTAACTCAGAAAAGTTTCACAGGGTATCAGCAGCATTACCCTCATTTCGCAGCTGGCGATGCAGACAGAGGCACAAAGTAACGGGAGCATGCTCACCCCGGCGCCCAGGTCCAATTCCCACCCCGGTGCCCCGCTGTGGTCTGTAACACCTACTGAAAGCCGAAAATAAATTCAGGTAGGCGTCCTTTGCTCCAGGCTCTAAACCTAAATTTCACATCACTTTCACACTGGATGATTACTACCTTAGTTTTACAACATTTGAGAGCTCTGAATTCACAGCATACAGTCAAGGACAAAAGGGGGAAAAAAATTCTTACCCAGCCTATATAATATCAACCCTCTGTTGTAATATGGAACTTCAAAATTGGGTTGGACTTCTATGGCAGATGTGTAGTCATCCATGGCTTCATAAAAATCCACCCTGAAGTACTTGATTTGCCCCCTGTTGTTATATGCAGTAGCCAAATCCTCAGGGCTGCATTTGCTTTAAACAAAAAGTTCACATTAAAAACACAGTGTTGCCAAATTCCTCTTGCTTCCCCTCTCATTCTCTTTTGGGTGTTGTCAAACTCATAGCCTATAACATGCAGTATCTACACTGAAAAACCAAGCGGGAGAAACAAAGTGCAAGGAAATAAAGCGGTGGAGTCAATTTTTGTTTAATCCTGTTTTCTACATTTGCAAGGTTATATAGCACTACAATGTCAATCTGAAAAGCACATTCATTTTACTGTGTGTTCAAAGCCCCTGTTCATTGTCAACTTGTTTTTTGAATATAATATGAAAATGTTTATTTTCTAAAGCACGTGCCAGTGCGGCAAAGTAGACAGCTCAGAATTGAATGAAGCAAGCAGGGAAAGCCAGCCCAAAGTTCAAGTGTGCTACAGACGTGTCATAAAGTGAATCAGTTTTATCCTCAAATTTTTAAATGATCTCAAAACGTTGAGATTTTAAATCATTTTCCACCAGTAAAGAAACAGAGGTTAACTCTAAGTGAAAAATCAACATGCTGATCCCTAGGGAGCGCTCTCTCGGGACAGAATCGCCCTCCCTCCAGCCTCAGCAGGCATCCTTCCCAAGGCCAGACTGGCTTCCTGCTAGTGAGACATCACGGCTCTGGTCCACACTGGGGGTCCTGTGTGCAGAAAAGGCACTGCATCTGAGGGCTCCAGAGGTGGTCCAAGGAGCTTTTTTTTTTTTTTTTTAACATCTTTATTGGAGTATAATTGCTTTACAGTGGTGTGTTAGTTTCTGCTTTATAACAAAGTGAATCAGTTATACATATACGTATGTCCCCATATCTCTTCCCTCTCGCGTCTCGCTCCCACCCTCCCTATCCCACCCCTCTAGGGGGTCACAAAGCACCGAGCTGATCTCCCTGTGCTATGCGGCTACTTCCCACCAGCTAGCTATTTTACGTTTGGTAGTGTATACAAGTCCATGCCAGTCTCTCAGCTTTGAGTGAGCGGACTCCTGTGAGTGGTTAGACATCCAGGCAGCTCTGACAAGCCACCAGCTCAACAGGACACACACACACACACACACACACACACACACACACACCAGCCTCTGCTGGACAAATCATCTACACAGAGAATATCAGTGGGCTCTGCTCCATGTCAGAGATGATTCTGTTTTCCTTTCTTCTTTTCAAAGAGGATTCTCAAATTTGAACCAAACAGGGAAGATGCAGGCTAAACTCAGCGGTCATTCTTTGTTATACTCCACAGTTCAAAGTCTAGTTCTCAGAAAATATTTGTGACTGCAGTCAGTGTTATTAAAAGTTACTTCTCTTAACATCTTGATCCTTGAGATCTCAGACAGGGACTGTAATTACTGCTGTCAGGAGGGGTACTCACAGCCTAGGGGTCTCCTTCAAGTTTAAGTTTCCTAACAATGGAAAGGAATCACTGCAACTTTAGAAAATGTCTGTTTCTGTGAGCTAGGACTGAGAGAGACTGGGTTACATGGACACTTCTAGATGCCACTAGCACCACCGTTAAATCCTAGTGAACAAGAAGGGACACTCCGTTTATCTCGCTCTGTTATGATATAGCCGAACTGCTGCCCAGTAAAGAGTATTAAGAAAAATGCAGCCTCAGGACTCGGTAAGGCTTTAGTCGTTAAATTTCTAAGCTTCAAAACTTTGTTACAAATGTCTTATTATCAGAGGATCATCAAATGTTTGATTTAGAATTAGATCTCATTACAACAAATTCTAAAAGCCTATTCTCCATATGGAAATCGTTTCATATTTTAAAGACATGGGCTAATTAAAGCTGAATTTTTTTAATATTGAGAATTTTTTAATGATAGTGTTTACTTGGATGGAATATAACCAAGTCACCTAATCCAAAAGTAGATTTTTTTTTCTTTGCACTTGCTAACTTTAGCAAAGAAAAAAAATATTTGGAAATTAGGTTTATGGCTAAGGCTGCACTTTTGGATATTAAAAGAAAACGTTATAAACCATTCAGAGTGGCAGGGCATACAAAGACTGTGAATACTGTTTCAAAATGATTCCCTGACCCATTGTTTTAAAAATAAACGAACCCTAAAAGATATATTTAAGGAAGAAAGTTGAAATGACAGAATTCAGTTTAACCATGAGTTTCTAGAAGGATTTCAGAACTATAAGGAAATTAGAAGGTTCATGCAGGCATGCTGGGCAACCTTCTGCTAAACCTCCACAGATTTTCTTTCCTATGCTGGTAAGGGGCAGAAATTACATTTGCCGCACAACAAATTTGTGCTCTCAGGCTGAGATGAAAAAAGGAGGAGGAGTAACAAGACTAGAGGCCTCAATATGCCTGTTGCTGATGAATCCTTTTTGAAACCTACTAGATAAGTCTAAAAAATATAACAAACTAGTGAATATAACAAACAAGAAGCAGACTCACAGATATAGAGAACAAACTAGTGGTTACCAGTGGGGAAGGGGGGAGGGGCAATACAGGGGTGGGAGATTAAGAGGTACAAAATATTAGGTATAAAATAAGCTACAAGGATATATTGTACAACACGGGGTATATAACCAATATTTTATAATAGCTATAAATGGAGTATAACCTTTGAAAATTGTGAATCACTATATTGTATACCTGTAACATATAATATTATACAGCAACTATACTTCAATAAAAAATTAAAAAATAAAAAAAAATTTAACCTACTAGATAAGTCTATGCTTAGAGCTTGAAACAAGAATAGAAAACTACATTTTCTATGTTTACTAACTTTGGGGGGGGGGTACCATCTTATTGCTTGTCCCAAAACTTCTATTAACTATTATTCTGGTGTATTACTGACATAAGAAAGCCACCAAATGTTTCTGATTTAATTCCACGTGAGTTTAACAAACAGGAGAAGAATCATAAGCCTCATACAAATAAGACAAGCTGGCATCCTGTCAAGAAAAATCAAATCCTTGAGGGGAGAGGAGGGTGATAGTGCAGACAACTCAAAACTGTCAAAAAACCCTGCTCATTCAGCTGTCCTTTCTTTTCTCATCCTGGACCACTCAACACAATCAACAAGAACAACAAAGGCAAAACCTGGAGTACAACAAATGCTACACACTCAAGCATAAATCCAAGATGCTTTGAGAGAGTAGGTATTAGCAGGTGAAGTTGAGACAGGCTGGGACCTGGGACCCTTTGCTGCAGTGCTTGCACCTGGACAAACATCTCCTTGAGCAACAAAATACAAAGAAACTATATGGGACTAAAAAGTTGGCGCAAATTATGGACAAGATACAACAAGACCAAAAACAAAAACAAAATCAAACCCCAACTGCCATTTCTGAAGAGCCGGGAGCAAAAACAGGGTGTCGGGAGCAAAAGCAGGGTACCGCACATGCCCCCTGCACTCAACACCACCAAAGGGGTGGGCAAAACACCTAAGCCGCCCCTCCGGCCAGCCGGACCCCTGGACACACCCCCTCCCCTCACCCCATATAAGGAACCAGCTCGCCCCTCCTCCAGGAGCAAGGGAATCTGTTACTTGTGCTTACTCCCTCCTGCTGCAGCAGGGGCCCCAAGAAAGCCTTGCCTGAATTTCTTGTCTAGCCTCATCAGTTTCTATTGATTGGGGAAGGCCAAGAACCCTAGTCGGTATCAAGGTTGCTAACATGACAAAAAGAAAGACATTACATGTTCTCTGACAAAAGGACACAACACCACCTACAATAGTGTTCTCACCATAATTCTGGATCTGAATTGGATCAAACCTCAAGATTTAACTACCAACTCACAAGAAATGCAGGAGACAGAGGACCATATTAAATGACATCAGGGGGATGAATTCAGCAAATCCAAAATACGGGAAACTCTCAGGACACATGACCCGGTTTCCTCACCAAATAAACTGCAAGGCAAAAAAATGAAGGGGAGCCTTAAAGGCTAAAAGACTTGATGTGCATCCCGACTTTAACCAACTGCTAAAAACCAACCAAACAAGCAAACAAAACAAAACAACCTTTATTGAGCAACCAGGAAAATTCCAAAACTTGACATTAGGAATTATGTGCTAATGATAATGTGGTTACGCCTTTTAAAATCCTTAATATCTAGAAATGCACTCTGAAACATCCATGGATGAATAATATGATGCCCTGGATGAACTGATAATGCTTAAGCCCTGTGATGGTTACCTGGAGGTTCATTACACCATTTCCATATATTTACATTTCTTTTCACAAATGAAAAACAAAACACCTGCTGCGATGTCGTGGAGCTGCGGTACTGTGTGCTAGCGTGGCCCCCACGGCACCTCGCCCTCACCAGGTCTCGCTCTAAGACTCTGGATCAGAGTAACATGGAACGGGGACACTCGAGGTGAAAGGCAGCCGGCGCCCCGGTGTCCGGACACCCTCATGGGTGTCGCAGAGGACTGCGTTCTAGGATGCTCCCTCACTGCCTTTCTGGAAAGACAAACGTCTGCCCGCTGCGCGGGTGAGCTCGGGTGGCCGAGAAACCAGACTAGACGGGCCCTGCCGCCCACCTTGCAGAGGTCCCGCTGTGCCCATTTCTCGCGATACTTACCTCCCGGGCGCCTCTCCCTCGGAGGCCGCACAGGCGTACTGGCGAACGTAAGCGGAGTACAGCGCTTCGGCCTCCGCGTACTCGCCCTTCTGGAAATGAGCTTGGGCAAGCGCTAGGGTCGCGAGGTTTTCTTGCCCTTGCTGCCCTTCCATAGCGGTCGGAGGCCTAGCTTTCCGTGTAGAATTGGGGTTGATTTCTGAGCGATTAGAGGCGGCACGACAAAGGTACTTCCGCACCCCGGAATTTAACTTGACGGCAAAAACCTGGGCTCTAGCAAAGGGGGAATTTTGTGCCTTCCGAGGACCCGTCGTCTCGCGGGATTAACGACGCTGCTGGTGGACGGCGCAGGTGCTTCAGGAAAGCCTAGGCAGACAGACCGCTGTGAACTGCAGTTCTCTTGTTACTGCTGGTCTCGCCTGCCTCGTCTCCAGAAAAGCAGTAGATCGATAGTCCCAAACTGGTTTCTAAGTCCGTGGTTACATGTTGCAAGGAGTTTGCCCTTTGTTAACAAACAGTGAATGGTGGGGGCAGGGGGGCGGTGCCGGAAGCGGAAAAGATGTAGGTTTGTTTTATGAATGGCTAAATGACCCACGGATTTATTGTAGCACTTTTCCAATTCCTGCGTCCACCTGCTAGAGGTTGTTCTAAGTAGGCTGTGGTTACACTGAGACATTTTATGTCGAAATCCCATGAGATTAGTTGTCCCATGGACGTGAGTCCAGTTTCAAACACTACCATTTATTAACTCCAAGGCTCTAGACTGCAAACTTCTCAACCTTTTTGAACCTCTAGAATAGTGTAAGGGTTAGTAGAATAGTATTTTGTGTTAATAGCCTGTGGTCGAGGACGTCAGTTTACATTCCCTGGCCCTTTATGCCAAAGGGAAGCCCATGTAGTAATGTATTAAGTACAATATGTTTAATCCAAGTAAAAATTACGTAAAATGAACAGTCCTGAGAGAACAATTCCATTTAACATAGCATTAAAAAGAATAAAATACTTAGAAATTAACCAAGGAGATGAAAGACTTGGTTAGATGAAAACTACAAAACATTGATGAAAGAAATTAAAGCCATAAATAGACAAACCATGTTCATACTAAAGCAGTCTACAGATTCAATGGAATCCCTATCAAAATCCCAATGATGTTTTTACAGAAATATAAAACTCCATCCTAAAAATCATAAGAAATTTCAAGGGATTCCAAATAGCCAAAACAATCTTGAAAAAGAACAAAGTTGGAGGACTTACACATCCTGATTTCAAAACTTACTAAAGCACAGTAATCAAAACAGTGTGGTATTGGCATAAAGACAGTCTTTTCCATAAATAGTGGTGGGAAAACTGGATATCCCCATGCAAAAGAATGAAGTGGGACCTAAATACCATATTAGAAAATTCACTCAAAATGGATTAAAGACCTAAACTAGAGCTAAACTAAGAGCTAAAGATTAAAAATTCTTAGAAGAAAACATAAAGCAAAAGCTTCATGACATTGGATTTGGCAATGATTTCTTGGCTATGACACCAAAGAGACAGGCGACAAAAAAAAAAATAAATAAACTGGACTTTATGAAAAGTAAAAACTTTTGTGCATTAAAAGACTATCAACAAAGTAAATAACCCAGAGAGTAAGAGAAAATATCTGCAAATCATGTATCTGATGAGGGTGGGAAATGCAAAGATGGAGGTTCTGTGGAGCAGGTTTGGGCTGGTGTGTCCATCTACTCGCAGAACCAAGGGATCTGACATGGCATCTCCATCACACTTGGGAAGCTCTGGTCTACAGGACACGGAGGGCCCTGCCCCGTGACTGAGGTGCTGGGCCCAGGCTCAGTTGCTGTCCGTCTCCGACTCTCTTGCCCGTCTTCCACGCAGTCCACCTGCACTCGGTGCTTTGCCTGCAGGGTGGCATCATCAAGACTTCCCTCAGCCAGCTCAGCCAGCAATACAACTATAAGATGATCTGCTGAAAGCGTCATGCTCGCCTTTAACCCCACACCGTCATCTGCCTCAAGAAGTGTGGCCACAACAACAGCCTGTGCCCTGAGGAGAAAGTCAAATAAGACACCTCCACGAGTTCCTCCTTCCTCTGCAGGGCAGCCCTCTGTCTGAGCCCCATGGCTAGGGGGCTTCACTAAGGTTTCCCTGTCATTGACTGGGATAGTAAAAATAAATAATAAATTAATAAATTTTAAAAATACGTGTATACACACACATACACTATACATATATATTTCCAGAATATATAGAGAACTTCTAAAACTCAACTTTTCCAGAGTGGGTGTACTACTCTGCATTTCCCCCAGCAATGTATGAGGGTTTCAATTACTCCGTATCTTCACCATTTGTCAGTTTCAGTTCTAGCTATTATAGTGGGTGTGTAGAGGTTTCTCATTTTTCTCTAAATTCCTCTATGTTTTACTAACTAGAAATTTAAACTGTGCCAAATAAGAAATGAATAAATAAAATAGAAACTCTAATGTCTACTTTTTCTTTTAATTTTTGAGAAATCTCTTAAAAACAAAGAGCTCTTATTATGAAGAAAACTTACAGAACAGCAATTTCTTCAGTTTCACCTCTTTTTTTTTCTTTTTTTTTCTGGCCACACAGCGGGGCTTGCGGGATTTTAGTTCCCCTACCAGGGATCGAACCTGCACCCTTGGCAGTGAAAGCATGGAGTCCTAACCACTGGACCACCAGGGAATTCCCATTTCACCTCATTTTTTTCTTCTCCTAAATTCAACTAAAATATAAATTAATGCCTTTTATTTTAAAAAAGGTTATTAAGACTATTTTTACTTTCTCATCTATTATGTACTTTTGAAATTTTCTCACATGAACATACGTTAGTTTTATACTCAAAAACCAGTAAGTGGGACTTCCCTGGTGGCACAGTGGTTAAGAATCCGTCTGCCAATGCAGGGGACACGGGTTCCAGCCCTGGTCCAGGAAGATCCCACATGCTGCGGAGCAACTAAGCCCATGCGCCACAACTACTGAGCCTGTGCTCTAGAGCCTGTGAGCCACAACTACTGAGCCCACGTACCACAACTACTGAAGCCCGCACGCCTAGAGCCCGTGCTCCACAACAAGAGAAGCCAGTGCAATGAGAAGCCCGTGCACCGCAACGAAGAGCAGCCCCCGCTCGCCGCAACTAGAGAAAGCCCGCGCGCAGCAACGAAGGCCCAATGCAGCCAATAAATAAATAAATAAATAAATTTATTTATTAAAAAAAAAAAGTGTTAATTTCTTTTAAAAAATGAACTGAGAAAATGATAATAGGCAGTAGGGGGCAACATAATATTGCTATTTTCATTTTAGAAACTCCGTAGCAATATTTTGGAGCTATAACATCATCAAATTAGGTACTCTTGATTTTCCATTAAAAATCTGGGAACAATGTTTCCCCCATTTCTAAATGTGAACTCTGTATGACCTCTAAGGAGTAATTCACTGCAACCTCCAGTCATCAGACATTTGCCTAGTATCTTTAATAAGTTGTTGTTGTTTTCCTGTAGGTAGCAAAAGTGACATTGTACAACTACTGTACCTCCCGTCCCTATCTCCCCTTATCCACTCTGGAGCCCAATACCCTTCGACCCAACCCCCATCAAAATATTTAAATCAAAACAAGACAAATACCATGTTAGCATGAGTTATAGAAAAAGAAAACAGGATAAATACAATTTTTACCTCAACATTTATTATTTTTATGTTTTTTCACTAATGCCACATAAAACCTAAGATCTCAGCTCTTAGAATACAAAAAGATAATTTCAAAGTGTATATTAGCAAAAACATGTATGTAATATATATATATAATACATATATAAAATAAAATTAGCATTTGTGCATGACAGCAGGTCAACAATGCTACGCTGCTTGTTAGCACACTGCTTATTTGTATAGCTTTATCAATCAGTTCAATCATCTCAATAGTTCGGCCTACCATGCTACTTTGAAACTTAACATAATTCAGGCCAAATTTTATGATAAAGAAAAGCATTACTTAAAGGGAGTCAGCTCATGTTTATTACAAGAAGAGAACAACCTTTATTACAATGTCTTCAATATACTGCCTCATTCTGTCTATCCAAATTCTCTCCAAGTATTTGTTATATATAGACAATTTTGCTTCTCACTGCCCCTTTAATCAGGGGAGAATTTGTTGGTGTTGTTATCCTGAAATTTCCTTCATGTTGAATAAAACCAATTTTCAAGCAGGACAAAGGTCTGTCCCCAAGACATCACGGCAGATCCCTAAAACATTCACAGATATAAATCCCAAATAGTCATAAGCTTTTACAGTAGTTGGAAAGATATGTCTGTGTGTGTACATATATATATATATGTGTGTGTGTGTGTGTGTATATGCATGTGGGTATATGTATAAGTATATATACATACATACACACATATACATATGTGATAATCTAGGTCTACAAGGTATGAGAGGTTGTTTTTAGAGATTTCGGTTTCTTGATTAAACTGAACAAGAAGTAGTGACAACAACTCGGGATCTGTCTGAAATAATTAGTTGGAGGAAATATTCTAGCGCTCAAGTAGCAAGGAATTAGTGGCAAATGAGAAGGCTCCAAAAGAGAGTTCCCATAAGATATGTTAGGAAAAGTCTGAGGAGTCAACAGCTGATTTCGGAATTGAAGCAAATGGGAGTGTAATCAACAAGTAACAGCAAGGGCTAGAGAATGACAATCTAACTTTTGAGTTCTCAGCCGATTTCTGGGATGAGAAAGGGAAAGAAGAGATATTCAGGCATTAGACCATGGACCAAGAATCACAACTCTGAACATGCAGTCCTGCAGGAATTCCTAAACCTACGTCCCTGAAAACTTCTCTCTCACTGATGAAGCAGAGAATAGTTTCATTCCTGAAAAGAGAAAGTCTTGTGGGAAGATGTAATTAAGTTCAACAGGAGATATATTCCCTAGGGCTGATATCTTAGTTAGGATGTTGTTTTCTGATTTGGGGGAATACTGCATTCTGTTATAGACAAAAGCAAATGAGACAGATGAAATTCACTGTCTTAAACTTAGGTAAGTTAGAAACTTATGAGACATGTTAGACAAAGTAAATAGAGCATATATGTGTGACTATACCGAATATTGACAAGGCACTAAAAATACAAAAGGCAACCAAGGCACTAAATATTCACGGCACACTAGGTATGCATAAGACTTATCAAGTGCTCAGTATGTGGGAGGTCTTAATTCAATTACCCACTGATGACACTTATTCTGGTCTGTCCTCTGCCCAGGAAATACAACTGAATCCACAACTGCTCAGGAGGCTCATTGGCACCTACAGCTATGACCAGGTAAAACTGCCTTTTCTATTGAGCAAATGTGCCTCACTGGCCTTGGGCACACTCCATTCGATCGGGTCCCCTGGCTCAAATCTCAGCTCTGGTCCTCTTCCTAGCCACACTATCAAGGGGAAGGTGATGAGGCAGAGTAAGAGTCAGGACATAAGAACAGTATATAACTCAGGAATCAGGAACTGTACTCTCTCTACCTGACTGGCATCCTATACTAATAGTATTAATCTACCCCATCACTTTCTCCTTGTTCTTCACTGTATATTTCAAGTTGATTCAATAAACCATGTGATTTGAGCTTGTAACCCTTTCTGTTCCATGACCTCTGGAATGGCTTGCTTGGTAGTGTATTTGGAGGCTACCATTGTATCAAGGTAACTTCCCACAAGGCACGTGAACACAGTCAAGAGACTTCGAAGATTTCTGGTCTTCTCATTTTATTTAGGCACAGGAGCTTGCTATCTATAATGAACTCATTTAAGCTCTAAACCTCTTCTCATAGCTCACTATTCTCCATCTGCATCAGGCTTAACTTGGCTCTAAAGGACCAGAAACATATCACATTGAGAGAGTTAACTAATCTAAGTATTGAAGCTGCAATAACAACCTTGCATATTTCTCTTTGTTGCCTCTGCTAAATATCAGCCAAACTTCACCAAATAATCTTGACGGAACAGTGCTTAAGTCTGGCCTGAAACCATAAAATGAGAGGAAGTAAGATCGTGAGAAATGGAGAACATTATTAGCTACATAAAACAGGTAAGAAATTACCCATTACTGATTACAATTTTTCTTTTTTAAATTAATGACAGTAAGTCAAAACAGATGCATATTGAGAATCACTCCCCACAACCCAAGAGTTGTTTAAAGAAAGGATCCAGCTTGGTGACAATGTTTCAAGTAAAACTACAGCTACAAACTAGATGTTTTTGTATAAATGTATATCATTATAAATAGAGCTAAGTGTTCGGCACAATAATATGAAGAGTAAAGTGCCAAATGTCATCTCTTAGATGAAACTAAAAGGGTAGATTAAAAAGGAAAAGCTATATAAAAATTAAGCTATTAGAAACAATTCAAATTGTAAAAAACAATGTCTTAAAATGCCTTCTCTTCACTTCTGAAAATAAAATAGAGAAGACTTTCAATGCTTATTTAATTAAACACAGCTAGAGACAGTACTCATTTTGGTATTTCAACTGTTTAACCTCTGTCTAATACAGGTTATGTCAGTTCCCTAAATTCAACTTTGCCCCATTCCCATGTTTCACCCATCCCTCCCTGCTAGTAACCGTGACACTGTGAGAAAAATTTTCTTATTTGGAATATTTCCATAGTATCATATAACCAACCACAAGATAGATAAATAGACAGATAGATAGATAAATAAGACAGACAGGCAGACAATATGGTCCATTGCCATACATTTATATGACAATCAGCATCATTATTTCATGGTTGTATTTTTACACAAAATTTTATATATGTATATATTATGTATTTTATATATATATAGAAAATTTTTATAAAAATACAACGGAAATAATGATGCTTATTTACATAAAGTCAACATTGTTATATAAACACTCCTATTATAGGCAGTTTGTCATTTCTTCATCCCACTGCACTATGGCATAAGGGACAGAAGTTATAGTTACTTATTTCCTGAGCCAGGACACAGTGCTTGCACACGTTGCACGTCCAGAATTGATATTCAGTGACCGGGTTTCCTGTGGCAACACATGTCGGCAGCTTCCCTTCCCCTCTGTAAAATAAGAGGGGACAATTATACTTTGAAACTCCTAATTCCTTAAAACTTCATTACACTACAAAAACTGAAGAATGAAAAGCATTTCAAGATAAGTTTCAAATAAAAAACTTTTCTTACAATGAGAAAATCAAGTATTAATATACTTACAAGACTAAATTAAATAGGGTATTATGTTAAGGTAGATTACTTCAAAATTTAGTGCTTTAATTATTATATTACACTATTTAGATATAAAGATCCAAGCTTCTAGTAAGGTGTTATAGAATGACATCTACTAGTTACATTTAGCCTACCCTTCAAGAAGGCTGTCCAATTCAGATTTTCTGTTATCTTTTGGAGTATGTTTGGTGAAGATTTCTAGAGCAAGATCTTCATATTGCTGTTTCTGTTCTGAACTGAGGGTCTCTAAAGATTCGAGTTTAATAAAAGCTTTTGAACAAGTGCCAAAAGCCCTACTGGCACACGCACAGAGTGCTAACAGAGAGTAGATCTCAACAGCAGGGATAATGTCTTCATAGTCTCTCAGGTGAAGAGCTAGGAAACAGAAGACAATTTGGATTTTTTAAAGCAATCATGATATCTTGAACATGCATGGGAAAAAATCTATGTTAAGCTGTTTCAGTTTAACCTACATGAACTTTAGCAAACTTAAAGAAAACAATGGTAGGTGGCCAGAGAACAAGTAGGAGGAAGGAGGCTCCGTGATCTCCGCATTCTGTGACTCCAGCTAACAGCTCAGGGCCTATAAAAATAACCATCATCAAATGATGCACATGGCTGTGCCACTTAGAAATATATACACAGACCAAAAATAATTGGTGTCAAAACACCCATCTTTTGTTGCATATAAATATGTTAGAATTTCTGTGGATTCTCAAGATATGTTTCTTTTTGTTAAAAAAGCAAAGTATGAAATCGTATGTTTTCTCTTTGTGTTTCTTTGAACAGATTATTGCTTTTGTTTGTCTTACTGAAACAATAGAACTTTGAGAAAAAAAAGTGAAAATGAGACTGTAAGTTGTCGGTTCAGACAATTTATTTTGACAGCTACCATATTATTATATGGTAATATATTATATATATTATATTATTATTACCATACCAGCTACTTATTTTCAATTTTTCTATGCTGGAGATATAATCTCTTTCTTAAAAATGCACTGCACAATTAATATCAGATTGGTAACCAAATTGTATCTTTTTATTCTCTAGACCTTGCAATCTTAAAAATATCTTGTTATAGTATGATATTGGAAATTTCACAAAACAATTTAAAACAACATAATTATGCATTTTACAACTAGATTCCTATAAACTAGTGTTGGGGTCAAGTGTTTACAACAAAGTTCAGTGGAAGAAATTTACAAAAAGGAAATTCATTGAGTTACAATAAAGAATACCCTCTAATTTCACAGGTTCACAGGCAATAATTTACAGAGTATACATTGTTTCAGATCATTTTAGCACCAAAGACAACAATATTAAAGCATATGGATATCTTTACCCAGTAGATAATCTCAAGTTAAAAGTCCAACTGATCTTGTAATATAGTAAGTCTAGATACTGTGCATAAATTATATAAAATACAACTATTTTAAACAGTGCATAACTTATATCACATATTAATCAGTTAAAATTCAATGAAGGTAAGTTATAAACATACAAAAATAAAAATGATTCCTATGTATAGCTGATAATCAATTAGAAAAAAAGGTACATTCCTCAGTGCTAACAATGACAAAAACAGGAATAAACTACAAAAGAAATGTACAGAGCATACAAGAAAACTACAGAACTTTAGAGAGAAACACAGATATACAAAAGATTTTTAAAAATTGATGTTTCTGGATGAGAAAACTCAATATTATAAACATAACAATGATCCCAATGTTAATACATTAAATTAATGCAATTCTAATTCAAAATCCACTAGGACTTCACTGAAACTCTTCCCACCTTCAAAAAGATTCTAAAGTTAATCTGAACGAACAAATGCAAGCGAATACCCAAAATGTTTTTCATAAAAGAAGAGGAATGAAGGATAACAGAAATTCCAGATATTAAAATATAAAAGTAAGGTAAATAAGAGAAAGTACAGACACAGAGATCCATGTCTAGAAAACAACAGCCTAGGAAGAGATTAACAAAATGTGTGAATTTAGTTTCATAAAGGTAGAACTTCAAATCTGTGAGGGATGAATAAGTTTTTAATAAATGGTTTTGGAATAACTAAGAAGTTAAAATAAAATACAATATTTAATAACCTTGAAGTGAAGGACCTTCTGAGCATGACCCCTATCAAGACTGATTGATAGGACTATGTAAAAAGCCACTGTCAATATCATCATCATGGGTACCACTTCTCGAGGGCTCACAATATCCAGGCACTATAGTAAGTAAATTTTCTTTCCATAAATTTCTCACTTAATCCTCAAAACAACCCTATGAAGAAGATCCTATTATCCCCACTTTTCACAAAAAGAAACTGAAGCTTAGAGAGGTTAAGTAATTGTACCTTATAAATGCCAGGGAAAATCAACAGATATGACAGAGGGTTACTATATATAATTTCTAAAGAGCTCTTACAAAAATAATGAATAAAGAAAACGAAAAGTCATTACTATAGAATTCCAGAAACATTCAAATAAAAGAATTTCTCTAAAAGGTTTCTTTTAAAGATGATGCCATTGTACTATAGATTGATGATGTAATGGGGTGTGACGTGTGCTGGTGATGGCTATTTCACAGTGGCCCAACCAATGTGACCCAGGGTGAGCGGTGACAGTGCCGGCAGTGCTGTCATGGCCCATCTGAAAGCGTTGTAACAACTGAGTCATTCATATGCTTTGGTTTATAACGTAAGTCTCATAACTATGCTCTTTTGGAGTTAACCTATCTAAACTTGAAGATATTGTTAATCCAGAAATGAAGATCCGGATACTACATGTAAATAATCTTCTATAAATTATAGTACATAAATACGATGGCACATTATATAGCTATTAAAAATGACAACATAGATCTACATTTATCAACGTGGAAAGATAACTGCAATATACTGTAGAGGGTAAAAATCAAACTCCGGAGCAACATACATTGTGTGATATTATTTTAAATAAAACTGTATACAATTTTATAGGCTTGGAAAAAATGTCTAAAAGGAGGTTCACCCAAATGTTAGCAATGATTATCTCTGAATTATAAGATTATTTTACTTTTTTTGTATTTTTCTCTGTTTTGGTTGAAATTGTTATGTAAGTATCATTTTTATAAAAAACACTTAACATACAGTTAAATGCTATAGAAATCTATCTACTAATATGGAAATATTTTACAACGTATCATTATGTTTTTTAAAAGTACACAAAAGTATGGTTTGTTATACTCCCAATATTGTAAAAAAACAAATTATTTCTAAATATATATACTTATTTTTATTTAAATATATATTTTATATAATTATTATACCTAATGTAATACATATTACAGATATTAAATATGTAAATATTTATAGTTTATATTATATATATATATATATACACACACACACACACATACACACACACACACACACACACACACACACACACACACACAAAAGGATATGAACTGGGCTATTCAGTGTTTAAGTGATAGTGAATGCTATAAATGTTCTTTTTGCTTATCTCAAACTTCTGGTTTTTCTGTGAACCGTATATATTGCTTTCCATGTATTAAAAAATAAAAAGAACTTCAAAAAGGGAATGTGAAAAGCAGATCATAAACAGCAAATCTCAAATATATGAAAATAAATCCACAGGAAAAAAAGTGTTATTAAAATATAAGGGCAACTTGAAGGAGCTAGCCCTTCATTTACAATTTATGATTTTTTAGACATGTTATATACATTAGGTAATATGCCCACCTGTCTTTAATGCACTGTCAACATAGCCCTCGTAGAGCTGCCTCTGTGCCAGGATGAAGAAGTGGTAAGCCTCAGCCCCTCTCCAAGCATTATCTGTGAAACGACTAGTTGTAGACAGAACTTCTTCTTCCAGCAAACCAGCCAAAGCAGAACTGGCCTACAAGTAAAGCAGACCCACATTTTCTGTCAGCACAACCCTAACAATGGTCCTTCCAATAGAGATGATTTCTGAAACTGGTATATCAATACATTAAAATAGCTCAATTAGCAGATTTTATCATTATAAAACTGTCACTACAGACTTAATGTCTCCATTATAATTCACATTTTGCTAAATTGATATGATCAAATTTTTTCTTCAGTTTTATTGAGGTATAATTGACAAATCAAATTGTAAGATATTTAAAGTGTACATCGTGGTGATTTGTATACGGGTACATTGTGAAAGGACTCTCCTCCCCATAGTAACATCAAATTTTTAAATAGAATTGATTAAACTTTAAGTTAATATAAGGCTCATTTGCACATTAAAATAATATATATATTCTAGGAAAGTTTTTTAAAACTCACTGATTAGAAAGGATTTACCAAGTAAGGAATTTAAGCAAAGATTACAGATTAGCAAAAAAAAAATAATTTTCAATATTTCCAAGTTGAAATGTCTAAATGTGAGCAGTAATTCCAAATCAGTCATTCCTTTTCCTCATATCATTTAAGAAAATAAATGCAAACAAGTAAATTAAATGGCCTGTCCATAAAGAGAAGTCTGATAGTTCTTTTTTCCTTAAACACTTCAGATGACTTAATGTTACTTAATGTTCTACCTTACCTCTGAGCTCTTTCCTTTAACTTTTCCTCGTTGGGCATTTTTCATTTGTTCATGGTACTGCTCTATAAGTAAAGCTGATAGTACATAGAGCTTCTTAACACGTAAAGGTTTAGTTCTTTTCTTTGCCTCTTCATCTGCAATCTTTAAACATTTAAAGAATTGGGGGAAAATATTTCTTAATCTATACTTGTACAAATATTATCATTTCTGAAATATGATTCTCTAAAAAAAGGAGGAAGGTCAGTAGGGTGGAATATAAATACCACCCATTTTCTTTTCCATAGTACTGATAAGTACTTAGATCTTTCCTTAGTATTTAGCCATTAGAGTTAGAACTCAAAACAATTTTAGAAAATAACAGATGCTGATAAATAATTAAAGCAAAATGAAGAAAGCTTTCATAGAATGGCTAGTATTTTATATAACAAAGAGATTTTAAAAATAATGTTCCAAGTACCCAGAGATAAGATGGCTTTAACACGGTACATCCTTCAGAAATTTAAATTTTTTAAAATGATCCGGAGGGAAATTTTTCCTTTGTCGTTAAATCGAATGGGAAAAGTATAGACTAGAATGTAAAATTTGCATCCATTAATACTGTTACTAGTCATGTTCCCTCCAAATGCATACTATGAAAAGTGTAATGTCGAGATTGGGATTGACATATATACACTAATATGTATAAAATAGATAACTAATAAGAACCTGCCGTATTAAAAAAAAAGTGATATATAATAAAATCTTTCTTAAATAAAAAAAAAAAGTGTAATGTCTTTAAAACTTGCACACTTAAAAGGACTTAAAGTTTTGTTATCATCAGGATTTAGATTCCCTTAAGGGAATCTAAATCCTGATGATAACAGGAATTTGTACTTTATGTTACAAATGTTAAGGGAATTTGTACTTTATGGTCCCTGAAAATTCTATAATTCTCAGTTAACTTCGGTATTGAGTAAATATAAAACTGCTTCAGCATCAATAAGGTGCTAAAAGTAATAAACAGCCTTTTTAGTAAAATGTAATAATACTAAGATAACACATAGTTACAGTAGTAATAAATGAGAGGGATTTTGCTATAACAAATATTTGTTTCCAAAAAACGGAAAATGTATCCTTGAGTTATAAGAAAACATTGGTAACTAGAACAAGCCAAACGCTCACCAAGGTTATTACGTTACCTTAAACATCAGCTTAGCAGCATCATAAAAGTAACTGGCTTTCCGATAGAGTTCTATGGCATCAAGAATTTTATTCTTTTCCAATAAATGAGATGCATACCTCGCTAACAGGGAACCAATTTCCTTCATATTATGACTTTTAGCCAATTCAACAGCTTTGTTCCACTGGGGAAAATATATATATAGCATACAATTACCCAAGAATTCATAGTCAGATACGTCTTAAAATACATACAATAAAGCTTTAAGTTTATAATAATAAATAACACTATATCAAAATAAAAAACTGGTACATGTTTTTAAAAATCACTTAAAATCAGAGCAATTATAAATTTTAGGAGTCAAACGTGTCAAAATAATCAAATGATCTAAGACTGATTTGCTTAAGAAGTACATCTGAAAAAGAAAGCGTCAAAGTTTATAATCACATTAATCTTATAATTCTAATTTTGCACAAACTATGAGCAAGAAAAAGATACATTTGTTTATAGTAAAAAAAAAATACGCAATTTCAGTTAAGAAAATGTCCTATCAGATTTAACATTTAAAAGTTATTTTTATAAAGCAAATGGAGCTTTATAAAATACTTCAAGAAAATACTTAAAAGAATACATTGATAGTCAACAATTTCAACAGTTCTGCATTTTAATTTTAGTTAAATTCCAGCTCTTAAAAATATCAAATATGTGTTTTCTATAAGGGGAAAGGAAAATAGATTTGCCAAAATAAATACTGATAAAGTAACTCAATTCCTTCCTCTTGCAATGACCATTAACTGGTCCTTGTTTGGAAACAAAACCCAACCCTAATAAAATGCAGAAAATTATGAAATTACTTCCAGACAAAAACTTGCCAGACTAAAAGCACAGGGTTTGTTCAGGTTCCCATACTGAGTTAGTTATGAGCGGGTCACCCTTAATGGTAGCATTTCAAGAGGTAAATGCAAATTCCAGCATTTTCTCAGTCCTCAACTAAGTAAGAGACTATCTGGCTCCTTTCACAAAATCCATCTCAAGCTCTCCAACCCTTACTGGCAACAGTCTTTAAAGCATCTCTATGGTGACTTTAATTTTCAGTTCCTTACTCGGTTGAGATGTACACAGGTATCCACTGCTGCCTTTGGTTGATTACATTTCAAAAACGCAGTCACTGCTTGTTCACACATTCCAGCTCTCACAAACATTTGTGCTATTTCCTGTGGACAAAATAATACTATCGGATCTCAGAGAACAAGGAAATCACTTATATTTTAACTTATAAAACTCCATAGGGACAAAGGAATATTAAATTTTCTGGTGGCTATAGTAATTTTTCTTTTAAATGGACGTAGGCGCCGGGGCTACAAACCAGAAGAGACGCTAAAACATCACCTCCTATAAAATCTGTGCTTCACTGGCTCACAGCACGGATCTGATTTTCAACCGGGTTCTGAAGATACTGCACTCTTACCTTCTCTCAGTGCAGTAGCTAGTTTACAGAAATACCGAGCTCCAAAACAAACCCCACGCTAGTAAGTAGAAAAAACCCTTTAAGGCAATTGATGTTATACTCAATGTCAATCATTAATTAGAGGCTTAAGGGAAACCTGACACTCACAGGGCTCTCAAATACCTCTATAAAGCAATGCCCCAGACAAGTTGGCCATTCATCAGTTCAGGAGGCTGGACCAAAAACAGAGGAGAACCACAACAACCACCGATCACACCCCTTGGGCTGTACTTGCCGTCTTCAGAATATCACTTTTTTTTCTTTCTTAATATCTAATTGGTCAGAGTTTTCTCTCCCCATCCCTACTCCTAAAATATTTTGGGATATATCATAAAAGTACAATTCTGTACCCAACTATCTTTTTCAAAGTAATGCTTATATTTTCCTGATTATAAAGTAATACATTCTTATGGTAAAGAAAAATTAGAAAATATGAAAAAATAAAGGTACATATAATCTTATTCCCATAGGAAACCTCTCTCTATATTCTGGTGTAATTTCCTAATATCTGTGTCCTATGAATATATATGTATATGTGAGTTTGTGAATATATTGTAATCATATTATATATAGTTTTGTATCCTGTGTTCCTCACTTAAATATTTTGTACATTTTCCCATATTATTAAAAAATCCTCCAAAACTTGATTTAAAATTTGCAGTACTACTGAAAATTTTTAATTATTTAATTATTATAGCTATAATTACTTAGTACTTAATCGGTAATATTACTGTTCTGGATACCGTACAGCAACATTTTTTTCTGCGTCATCAGACACACCTAACAGATGACAGTATAATGTCAGATACACAGTCCCTAATCCCAGGGTTGTAAGTAATTTCAGTTTTCCTACTCAAGTAAACATATAAGATTGAGAATAAGGGTGTGTAAAAATGCCATTATTACAGGGATAATTGCTCTAATTCACAATAGAGAAAAGAACTGAATTAACAGAATTCTATACTCATCTATTTAGTAACCGACAAAATTTTGTAGCAGAACCCACAACTGATATATGTCCAGACCCTGCAGTTGAGAGCTACTAGCTCTCCAGGTCTTGTACAACTCAGTGATTTACCTTTCAGATAAAACAAATAAAATACAAGCTCACTTACACTATTCAACAATTAATTTAAAGAGCCTTAAAAAGAAAATTTAGAACAAAGTTATAGAGAACTCTGCGTTTAGCTTCTCTTTTTTTCAACATTAAATCCTTTATTGTTAATATAACCTAATAAAAGTCAAGCTATCTTGACTTTTATCGCTAATATAACCTAATAAAAGTTTATTGTGAACCTAATAAAAGTTTAAGCTATCTTAAACTTTTCTTATAGCAAATTTCAAACATACATACGCACACACTACTCCCCAGACCCACCTCAAATCATTTTGAAGCGAATCTCTGACAACACGTCATTTCATCTGTAAACGTTTCATGTGTTCAGCTAATTTTTTAAAGCAAGTTTACAAAACTGACAAGCCTACACAAGACTGCGATAATGTTAAAATAGTAGGAATATGACTGATTTCTTCCTCTCCAGTTTCAAGCATTCTGCAATACTGGTAAATTGTTTTAATAACTAAAGCATCATTCCATGCCTAAGAAACTGTAAAGTTTTAGTTAATTTTTAATTTTCTATATTGCAGAGGACATTTCCAGACTATGACATAAAAACCTTATAAAGTAACCTAACCACTCCAAAAACTGAAATTTATAATACCTACTGGAAGCAACTTGTGGTTTTCTGGAAGTGAATTGGCAAGATTCTCCAATCCCTCATAATCCTCTAACATATAATAACACTCAGCTAAGCGTTCCTGGTTCCGGCCTTGTACATAATATTGTACAGCATTCAACCTATGGAAAGAAAAAAAAACCTTTTAAAACTAATGTGAATCTCCTCATAAATAAGCACTTTTACTAAAAATGTTCTTCCGTTAGAATGCCAGCACTAGTATTACTCTAATCATCTTTAGTTACAGAATGTCTTTGAAGCATATAAATTGAAAAAAAAAAACAAAACTAAAGACTGCATAGCATATTTTAGTTACAACATTCTTTGAATGTTCTTAAGAAATATGTTTTAATCTGATATACAGTTGTATTTCCAAACACTGACATAAATAAATAAGCATACTGATCAAAATAACTTAAGAATAAAAGTCAACGATTTCTGAAAATAATCAATAGTAACAAAAGAAGATATAAACTGTGGCCTCAAACAGTAGAAAGCTACCTGGAACTACGGTATAAGTCTTCTGGGTTTTGAAACTCCAAAGTCTTACAGCGCTTACCTGACAGCTTGAAGGATCTCTTGCTCCTCAGTGTGAATCCAGAGCTATGTGAATTTTGGGATCTGGAAGGATGGTCTTCATTTCCCTAGCATTATTTCATAGGGAAGTACTCAGGCAGTTACAATTTTAAGTGCCAAATGAATTGATGAGGGGGTCCAGATAGGTTACCTACCACTTTTGCCGATCAGCAAAGTAGTCTCCGATGGCATTGTGGGCTTGTTCAAGGAGACTGTCATCCGCATCACCAGATCCAGTTTTCAGGAGCTGGAGTACTCGAAACCAATCTCCCAACTTCAGCCGGAGGCCAATAGCCAGATCTCTACAAAAAATGACATTCATTCATTCATTCAACAAGTATCTATCAAGCGCCTACTATGTGCTAGATTCAATTCTAGGGTACTGAGAATACACAACAGTGAAGAGACAGATAAGGTAACGCCAAACATTTTAGAAATTTAGCCTGACCAGGTAAGAGGCAATGGAGAGAACCTGCAAAAGGAAAAAGGAAACAATTTCCTGCCTCTTATTTTCCTAGACTTTCAATTTACTTGGCAAAATAATGATTTAAATAATAATCACTTCTTTTCATCAATTTCTTAAGACATAATCAGACTTATTTCATGTTTGGTTTTATATTTCTTTTCAGGGCTTGAGTTGTATTAGCAACCTCCTGAAAGTACAAATAATAAAAATTAGATATAATGTTCACAGCTGAAATGAAGTTCATACAGTATTTTATATAAATAAAAATGAAATATAAAGAATAAAACTCAATCCCTAAATACCTTTGATTTTTATTTCATGCTCCTTGACAACTGAAAATTAAATAATGGCCTAAACCAAAAAAGAGAACCCAAATAATGAGTGGTGTAATAAATGATAAAGCTTCCAGTCTTTGCAGTCATATGAATTTTTTTCCTACCAAGTGAAAAAAGTCTCCCATGGCCAGTCATTAATATTACATAAAAACAGAGAAGAAAGCTGCCCCCAAATTACAAAGCATAAATTAATGAAGGTCATGTAGACTATCTAGGTTGTAATCCAAACTGAAATTATTTTCTGAAAGAGATGGTATGATACATTTAGTCTATTTTACAATCCTCGTTTGTGAAAACAAACAAAAAAAAAAATCGCAAATTCTGGAAGTAGTCCGGATGCCTGCACCTTTATCACTTACCTTCTGTCCATATCGAGATACATCCTTTCAGCCTCTTCGAACCTGCCAAAGTAGGCAGCCACTTCCGCCTGCTTCATGGACTCACTCTGCAGGTTACCCAGGCGCTTCACAAACTTAATGCCTTGGTAATCTTTGCAGCGCACAAACGCTTGCTCTGCAGTGTGCAAATCCAGTTTCTGAAGACCTGCTTCAGCCAGTAGGCGCCTTTATTAAAAAGAGAAACAGAAAAGCCGATGGCGAATTACGGATAAACAAGTCTTGAATCAGAATTCAATTATTACACCTATTGTTTCTAGTGAAACATGGTGGAAAGTGATTATTTTAACACATTTATACGTTTCATATAATATTATGCTTATGTTGAATACTTCCGAATCTAAAATAAATTTCTATATTTTAAAAAGAAGAATAAGAACAGAAGCCTATTCCCATCAGGAGCCTAGTACGAGAGCAGGGGACGACAGAGCTGAGACTTTACACCTGAAAATTTGAGAGGTTTTATTTATTTATTTTTAAATACCAAAGTCGGGGGTGTGGATTATCCTCTATGAACTGAGATGCATCCTCAATTCCAACCTTCTCAATCAGTGCTCGGCTATCTCTCAGGGACCGAATCTCAAAGTTAATGATATAATCCTTGTTTGGATATTCTGGATTCTAAAAGTAAAGATGAAAAGAAAGAAATTCAAATAGTTGCCTTTAGAGTATGTATTTCTTTTTTACAGTAAAAACAGCAAACAAATAAACAACTGCATCATATTATGAGCAAAACTGGGAAAAAGAGAAATTGCCATGTGTGGGTCTTTTGAATTATCTGGAAAACACCCACAGTCCACAAGTGAAGTCCCTCCTGAGGCAATCAGGGGAAAAGAGGACAGTCGTCAAAGGGGTCCCTTACAATTATGCAGCCTTGTTTCCCTGGGCTCAAAATGTCTTTCCCCAGGAGCTACTCTCTTCCCATCCCAAGTGCCGCCAGCCTCCACTGGAGCAGAAAACACCATGTGCAGGACCTCTACCCCTCACTCCTTAATCTACTCTTTTTTTCTATTATTGAAAAAAAAAATTATAAACAGCAGTTGCTCTGAGGGTGGGTATGGACAGATTTACTGGGAAGAGGCATGAGGGAACTTTCTAGCATGATAGTAATGTTCTGTATCTTGACAGGGGTTTGAACTGCACAACTGTATGCATCTGTCATAACTCACTGGCTGGTACACTTAAGATCTGTGCATTTCATTGCATGCAAATTTTATTCCAAGTGAAAGAAAACTATAAGCAAATACTGAACTTGAATTAGTGAACTTTAATGATATGCATGCTAAAGTATATATGTACTAACTCTGAAATATATTAAAAAACAGGACTGATTAATGGGCAGATGGAGAGATGGACAGAAATATGACACAGCAAGTACAGTAAAATGCTAAACAGAATTTAAGTGCTGCCCACATGCTGTTGGGCAGCAGACAAATTTTTTTTTAAAAAAAAGAAAAAGGGCTGGTTTTCATCACTACTTTCCTTTTATAATTTAGCAGCCTGACAAAGAAAAAAAAAATTTTGAAGGCCAGTCTTGCAGGAAAGAACTAGCTAACAGCCAGAGAAAGAAAACAAACAGTTATAACGAACTCACCGATATTCTACATATTTCTAAGTAATGAAAAAGTGAAGCATACAAGAAAATTAGAGCCCCCATGTGTAAAAGAGTAATGGCTCCCATGGACCAGAGTTCTCTGAAAAGGTTAACTGAGCCACACACACCCCTTCCCCACCCTGCAACTGAACCCCTGTATCTAGAAACTGAAAAGTTCTTAGGGAACTACCGTACAAAGTAGGATGGAAAGAGTATGAGGTTTGGACTCAAACAGTCCTTAGCTCAAATCCTAATTCCATCCCTTGCTGGTTATGTGGCAGCTCTTTCTAGAACCTGCCCTACCCCACTCCCTACCCACCCAGGAAGCCAGGGCCATCTTCCCCAAATATAAACCTAATCATATCATTCTCCTGCCTTACTCTGCCACCGACTCCAGGATCAAGTCCAAACTCCACAGCAAGGCATATGAGGTCACTTATGACCTGGGCCCCCTACCCCATTACCTCTCCCCGGCCTCATTTCTGCCAGCACTACAGTTACACACACCAGCTTTGAAGCCAGACAGCTTGGAGTCAAATCATGCTTTTGCCTACTGCTAACCGGGTATCACTGGCAAATCAGCTTATTTCTCCAAGCCTCAGATTCTTCCTCTGAAAAAATGGCATAGTAATCAAACTTACTGCCTAGCATTGGGAGGATTAAGTGAGATAACACATATCAAACACTGAGCACAATGCCTAGCCGTGTTATTCACATTATTCACAGTCTCAGAACTGACCCAATGCTCTCTTGCTTCAGACCTTTGAAGAGATACACCTACTGACTGAACCACAGCACCCCTGCCCCTCTTCCAGTTGCTGAAGTTCTTGTCTATCTCCCCAACTCCTCTACTTGAAGCCAGGAACTGTCTTACTGGCTCTCAATAAATATTTGCTGAGTCAATGAACAGATGAACTTTGGGTAAATCATTTTCAGCCACTAAGAGCCTTCCTCACCTAAAAATGAGGTCTGTGTAATATCTACCAGGTACAGCTGTAATCACAAACAAACATCTCATACAAAGGAAATTTAGTGAACGTTAATTCCCATCCTTTTCCTTCTGCACTCCTTCTTCTCTAGTCCTCCAAGAAATTTCTCATGTTATTTCTTTTTCCTATTTTACTGAAATATAATTGGCATGTAACATTGTATTAGTTTTAGGTGTACAACACTCATGTTGTTTCTTAAAACTGTATGCTTGAAGGAATCCACAGTTCAGCTAAATATTTCCTGGGTCAACAAGACCTCAGAGGGAACTAAGGTATGACAATATTCTTTTCTCTATGGCTTTGCATGTAGTAAGTCAGACAGATAACAAAATTGTCACAGAGAACCTGGGTTTCCCTCACAGGTTAACAACGCCTGCCAGTAAACCGGGCAACAGTACTGTAGTTATTCTTTATCCTAGTATTAGACATGCATATAATGTGTATCAAGAATTTTAAAGTACATCTAACCAGTTTAAATATGTGTTTTAAAAAATTCTTCATAAAAGTCAATATAATCATCAGAGCAACACATCACAGGCATTTTTAAGCATTCCAGAATTTAAGGCAATCAGCAACTATGGAGCCTTTCTTGAAAAAAATTATAATAATGAAATCCAGCCAACTAAAAGGTTAATCAAAATTAAGAACTCATGTACAGAGAAAATGTAGAAAAAGACTGGTAATAGCTTTCATTTAAATATAAGACTACATATGTGGAAAATTAGGGTTACAAAACAAAATGTAAATGTTCTATATCTTGACAACATAAAAATAACAATGTGCCTAA
Source organism: Eschrichtius robustus (assembly GCF_028021215.1). Classification (NCBI taxonomy): domain Eukaryota; kingdom Metazoa; phylum Chordata; class Mammalia; order Artiodactyla; family Eschrichtiidae; genus Eschrichtius; species Eschrichtius robustus. The sequence goes on from NC_090838.1 coordinate 15,088,753, forward strand.
CAAAAAGAGGAGAGAAAGAGGGAGAAAATGTAAAAACACCGTCTTTTAGAGTGGACAATCAATACTATTAAAAATTAAGATGTAGTTTAAAAGCAATAACCTCTCGGTTTTTCAGTTTTTTCCTTAACCCAGAAAAACTGTATCATTTGTGGTGAAAAAAAATTAATGTTCTACAATTCCTTCAGATTCACTGTCACATTATTGAATTAAAATTAAACACTAAGCAAGTAGATTGTACAGTGATGCCATTTTTATAAAATTACTTCTGTTTATTTATCTAATCTATCAAATCTATCTTTCCACATACTGGTTACAGCTATAGGAATAATGTTCTGATGTTTATCTAACGTTAATCATTAAGAAACCTAGATTGTAACAGAACTTTAGACCTTCCTTTTTGACTTTGACTGCTGATAGCTTTTAAGCCTCACCCTTCCCCCTTCCCCTTCTGCCTCACATCTGGACAAGCTGATAAGAAAGCATAAGTGTTCCATCCTTTGGTGACACAGGAGTTTCAAACCACACATATCTCTACCTACCCATGGGAACCCTCACCCTAGGCCCACCCTCTAACTACCAAAAAAACCCAAGCCAGTCTCCTTTCCCTGCTCTCAAACCAATTTTGGAGCAGCTTGGGAAGCCTATCCTTTCTCCCCTAAAAACTCATTAAGTTTGTAAGAACTTTTTACACCCTTTTGGTGTATCTGTGGTGTCATCACTCTTTACATGCAAACCAAATTTTGGGTGGGGACCATTCCTGCTGCGGCAGGGTGGTCATGACACAGAAAACAACTGGTTCCCAATAAAAGAGCTGCAATTTACATGTCAAACCAAAATATGAAAACATGTTACAAAATGCAACTAACTTCTGGAAATTTAAAATCCACTATTCCAATTCCAAAAAACATATGTAGTACATGGAAAAATAAATATTTTGGATAAAAGGAAGGTAAACTTTCAATACATTCTTAGAGTAAAAACTTTTCAAAGAACGTTCAATGAAGGCCAAAGTAGGGATTCAAAAATTATCTGGAATTAGAAATAGATCATTTTATAAAAGCTTAAAAATAAAATAGGAGAACAGTGGACCCCCAAATAAAAAAGTTACTCAAATATCCTAGAACAAGAAAAAGACTAAAGAAAATTATCAAATATTTCTTCAGTATCTCTGTTATGAATATTAAAATATTGAAAACAACTAACTACCATTTATGAGCTCTTGGTCGTAGCACTGTGCTGTTTTCCACTCATTATCTTATAAAATAACAATCCTGTAAGATAGGTACTATTACTATCCACATTTTATAGAGGTAAAAACAGGCTCATAAACAGGAAAGGAAAAATGAAACTTTAAAAGATGAAGGAACCTGTCTAAAGGTTGTATAAGTGACAAAGCAGGGCTGGAACTCCTCAATGCATACTCCTAACCAGGACACTACACTGCCTGGTACAAAAACGAATCCCAGTCAAGCCAGCAACAGAAATATAATTGTTTTTTAATAAGAATTACCTTTAATATCTCATCCAAAAGAACAGATTTAATTTCTAAATCCTCAAAATTACAAATATATCCAGAAGTCTGAATGGGTTCCTTTAAAGACAAAAACAAATGTTATGTTTAACTGTACAAAATTTTCCTTCTTTACCATATCATGATTTTAACTTTTATTATCAAAATTTTCAGAACAACAAAAGAGAGAGAATGTCATTAACACCCATATACACATCATCTAAATAATTATTAACATTTTAGAAATATGCTTCAGTCAATTTTTTAGCTAAGGTATTTTAAAGTAAAGTAAATTTAGACATGACATTTCACCCCTAACTATTTCATATCTCTAAAACATAAGGATGTTCTCTTACATGGCCACATTACTATTATCACACCTTAACATAATCAGTATTAATTCCCTAATAGGATCCAGTATCAGTTCAAATTTTCTGAATTAATCCAAAAATGGTTTATACAGTTTGATCATTCTTATTCATTCCATGCAACATTAAATTTAATTCTTAATGAAATTGACAAACACTATATTTGTATCTAAGCACATATATCAAAGTCCCATACCATACTGAAAAGTATGTCCTCTGTTAACATTAAGCCGGAGGGCATCCTTGATAGATTCATTTCCTACGTAAGAAGATTTAATTTGCCAACATGGAAATACATGAGCCTGCTATATGTCTGTTTCTTGTCCTAGTGTTATACAGGCTTGTAGAAATAAAGTATGGTAAATGCATATTATAATGTAAAGTAGCTGTTCTAAATCCCTAGTAAAAGAAATACACTCCCAATATACTTAATACCTCCAAGAACACTGTAAAAAGAATAGGATAACGTTGTCTGATAATGAACATAACTCCAGAATGCAATTTTTTAAAATATGTGTGTGATGTCATAGTGAAATAGAAAGTAACCTAAATCCAAATGAAATATATCAAATTTATAACTCTGAAAGTTAGTGCTTCATATATAATAGAAACTACAAAAATTATTATCATGGGAAGACACTAAAAAGATGAAAATAAGAAGTAAATATTGAATCATATTTAGTTTGCGCTTAATATGTCTAAGTTTAATAATGAGGCTCTTGTAGGCACATTATATGTGTTTATTGGGTTTTTAAATGTATATTTTCTTTAAAAAGTAGAAATTGACTAAAATTATATGAGAAAATTTTATAAAATCCCTAAATTTCCTCAAAAAAATTATATTACCTATGGGCAAACAGTATGCTTTTATGAACAGAAAAAATCAGAATAAAATTTAATTCACAAAAAATCACATGTAATGAAATATTTCTTATAAATTATAGAGGCCTTTCATATACTTTATTTTGGTACTACATGTAAACTAAGTGTCCCCTTATAAAAAGGTTAATCACTAGAAAATTTTTTATTTTTAGCTAGATAATTTAACAAAGCAAGAGGGTCAAAAGATAAAGTCATAAAAGATGATCTGTGGATAAAAAATAATACCAAAAACAAAGAGAAAAGGAGAAATATGAGGATAAGGAGAGAGATCAGGCAGCACCAAGATGGCACAGGGAGACCCTGAGCTCAATTCCTCCCACAAACACACCAAAACTACACCTACATATAGAACAGCTCTCTGTGAGGATGACTTGAAGACTAGCAGAATGGCTCTTCTACAACCAAGGCTGTAGAAAGAAAAAACACACCAAGTCTGGTGGGAGGGGAGGGGAAGTGATCTAGCCGAGACTCACACCCCTAGTAGGCAACCCAGAGATGGAAGGGCTTATCACAAGCATGCGGGTCTTCCCTAAGGAGCAAGGGGTTCACACCCCACACTGAGCACCCCAGCCCTGGGGTCCAGCACTGGAAAGACAAGCTCCCTTGGCTGATTTTTAAAACCAGTGGGGCTTACCAGAGGGCTGTAAGAAACTGAGACTCTGCTCTTAAAGGGTGCAAGCACAGTCTTGCTTGCAGAGGCAGCAGACTGAAAAGTGCCTGGAACCCTGACCCACCTGCCAAGACTGCACCAGCACGGTCTCCCAGCCGGCACTGGGCTGCAGCTCTAGCACCCCCCACAGAGGTGGCAACCACCACTGCACCACGGGAGAAGACGCAACATGCACTGGGCCCTGGCTGTAGCCCTTCCGGCTCCAGCCCCACCTTCTGCCAAGGCAGCAGTCCCAGAAAGCCCCGGGAGAAGCCCCCACCTGTGCTGGGTTCCAGTTCTAGCCCCCTACTCCCCTCCCCAGCTCCAGCCCATCCCTCCAAGGCAACGGCCGCAGCACACCCTAGAAAAAGTCCCGGCCTACACTCACTTCAGAAGGAGCTCTCCCACCAAAGCCACTGGGCACACACAGACTGCATACAGATGTTCTCACATAAGGACACACCTTAAAGAATGGGATAGGTAATTGTTTCACCTAATTTCACAGAGACAAAAAGAGAAAGTAAAACAAAATGAGAAGATAGAGGAATATGTTCCAAATGAAAGAACAACATAAAATCCCAGGGAAAAACCCTCATGAAACAGAAACAAGTAATTTACCTGATAAAAGAGTTCAAAACAATGGCCTTAAGAGTGCTCACTGAACGTGGGAAAAGAACAGAGGAAGACGTGAGAACTTCAACAAAGAATTAGAAAATATGAAAAAGAACCAATCAGAACGGAAGAACGCAATAACTGAAATGAAAACTACAGGAGAAGGAATCAACAACAGATTAGATGATATAAAAGTATGTATGAACGACCTGGAAGACAGAATAGTGAAAATCACCAAGAAATAAGAAACTATATGAAGGGAAAAAAAATCTCACTGGTAAAGGCAAATATATAGTATAGGCAGTGGATCAATCACTTTAAAAAGCTAGTATGAAGGTTAAAAAATAAAACATTGTAAAATCAACTATACCTACAATAAACAGTTAAGGGATATACATAAATATGTAAAATATCCAAAACATAAAACGCAGGGGGTGAAAAAATGTAGAGCTTTCAAAGTGCAATTGAACTTAAATGACTATCAGTTTAAAACAAATAGATACATGGACATATAAATATAGATATAGAAATGTCATATATATGAACTTCATGGCAGCCACAAACCAAAAACCTACAATAGATACACAAAAACAAAGAGACAGGAACCCAAATATAACACTAAAGAAGATCATCAGACCAAAAGGAAAGAGACTAAAAGAAGAAGTAAAGAACAGAGAAGAACTACAAAAACAACCAGAAAACAAGTAACAAAATGGCAATAAGTACCGTACATATCTATCAATAATCACTTTAACTGTAAATGGACTAAATGCTCCAATCGAAAGACATAGTGTGGCTGAAAGGATAAAAAAAACAAGACCCATCTATATGCTGAGACTCACTTCAGAGCTAAAGACACACACAGACTGAAAGTGAAGGGATGGAAAAAGATATTACATGCATAAAAATGAAAAGAAAGCTGGGCTAGCAATACTCATATCAGACAAAATAGGCTTTAAAACAAAGTCTATAACAAAAGACAAGGAAGGGCATCATATAATGATAAAAGGGTCAATCCAAGAAGAGGATATAACATTCATAAACATATACGCACCTAACATAGGATCACCTAAATATATAAAGCAAATATTAACAGATATAAAGGGAGAAATTGACAGTAATACAATAATATTAGGGAACTTTATTCCCTACTTACATCAATGGAAAGATCACCCAGACAGAAAATCAATTAGAAAACAGTGGGCTTAAATGACATATTAGATCAAATGGACTTAATAGATATCTACAGGACACAAACACAGCAGAATATACATTCTTTTCAAGTGCTCATGGAACATTCTCCAGGATAGATCACATGCCAGGCCATAAAACAAATCTCAATAAATTTTAAAAGACTGAAAAGATATCAAGCATCTTTTCTGACCACAACAGTATAAAACTAGAAATCAATTACAGTAAGAAAACTGGAAAAAACAAACAAACACATGGAAACTAAACAACATCTAAACTAAACTAAAAAATCAATGGGTCAACAAAGAAATCGAAGAATCAGTACCTTCAGAGGGTCACTGAGGATGAAAATGATCAAGCAGGGAATATCAACATTAAATACTCATTTCCTAATTCTCAAGGAAAATATGCTTTATCAATGAATTAGAATTTTGCACACAAATGGCACCCTTTTCTCACACATAATCTGAAGAAAGGTCTACGATTTGAGGAAAGGTATGAAACTAGAATTCGTAATAACACTCAAACGTATAAAAATGGATTCAGTATTAACCATCAAACAACAGTGTATCTCCTAAATAATAACACAGAATACTACGTCCTGAAGGACTTCTAGTAAGTTCAGTTTTGAAGAGTATGACCTCACATGCTAGAGGAGTGACTAGCAGAGTAACTAACCAAACAGGGACCACAGGCAGGGTCCTCATGAATGAAAAGAACAGCACACCATGGTTTATAAAGAAATCCAGTCAATGGTAATGTTATGAGAAATTCACCTACCTCTAAATCTAATAGAAATCGAAGGACTTGCCAAGCCAGACAACAGACTCCAAAAATAAATAAATAAAAGGTTGTTCTTTTAAAACTACTTAAGAAACACTTTCCACCAGGCAAAGACTTCCCTTGGTGCTAGACTGACCATGTGTGCTACACACACATTATGAACAGCCAGGCATAATCCTCTCACTTCTCCAGGCATGTGATTTTGGAATTAATACAAGTAGGGCCAAGGATGGAAAAAGGACCCTAACACTCAAAAAGTATTTTACTTCCATCCTCAAGTTTATCCCACGGTTACCTGTCAAATTTCCACACTTGTTTTGTACCAAGGGTCAAATTTTCTTTGAACCCTTGAAAGAAGTCCATGCTTATATAGGTCAAATGCAGCAGCCCTGAATGCCCTTCCTTTGAGCCATTACTCAGGGCCTGAAAATTACAAAGATCCTTAAGACTCCTAAAAGCTTTAACAAAGCCTTTGAGAACAATTTACATCAGGTCATTGACCAACCCAAAGATCCTGAGCAGGGCTCAAACGGGGAAATGTGAAAATAATCCAGGATATGAAAGATGTTTAGTTTACCACTAAATAAATTATTACAGAAGATCTTCAGTAGCTCGGGGGCCCCAGCATGTAATTTCTTCCCAAGAAGGAAACTACAGGTCCAAACAAACATCAGTTAATGACATAAAGCATTTATCAAGTCATCTCTTATTATTTCCACTAGTGGAGTATAACAGGAGCATTGAAAATTCCAAATTGAAAATCCACTGATAATTCAAAAATTGTTTAAAAGATTTATCTTCTTAATGATGTTTTGATTAGGCTACCACTCAAATTATTTTGAATTCCCAAGCACAACAGCTAACAGTTGATACACAGCAGACTGACAGGAAAATTCTGAGCCTAAAAATTAGCTGATGTGAGCCACAAGTAGAAAATAAAAATATAACTCTAAAATCAGTGAGAAAGCAGCTTTCTGACACCCCAGAGACAGCAGATTATTAATCACAGCCCACATCTGCCTGTTCATAAGATTATCAGGATGAGAGAGAACATGGATTACTAGGTGATAAAGTTCATGTAAATGTACAGAAGACAAAGGTAAGCACAGAATAAGCACAGAACAGGCAAAAGAGAATGAAAGGGCAAGGCAATTCCAAAACCACATTTTTTTGGCTGGTTGTTTTAAGCAATTTTGGTAAATAAGACTACTTTATTTGTTTTAAACTTTGTCAAGGAAAGAAATAAAGACTATATAGTTAGTGAGCATGGTTCCATCTTTTCAAAAGAATAGATAAATGCTTAGGAAGTGCCTTTCAGTGAAAGTGGAGAATATTTAAAGGATAAATATTAATCGCTCTTAAGACCAAATATTTTTAAATTCCACAGAAATGTTTCTATTTATTTTCAGAATTCATGCAGCCAACACCAACAAACTTCTTGAAGAAACAAAGGGGAAATGTCCAGGTTTTGGTATTTGGCTCATTATTTATGTACTGTTAATGCTCATTTCTTGTTTTTACCTCAGGATCCAAGTTTCTGAAAACATACATTCTTGTCTTCTCCATCATTGCAAACAAATCAGGATTATCTTTGGCCCACTTCATATCCCAGACATCTTTTCGCTCCAATTTTAACAACTCGCCAATAACTTGCTGTCCTGTGCTGTCTGTTACCCGAGCATCCAAGTCAAAGAAGGTCAGAACTCCTGAGATGTCTATGATAGCAAGACGACTACAAATAATGAAAGTGGAGAAGGGGAAAAAAATTGTAAAAGTACTATCTGCGTTCATGAATATAATTACTTAGCACCATTCTTCAAAATAAGTTCATCAGAACCCGGGAATAAGGTAGAAATGGCTTTAAATAAATAACTGGCTTTAAACTAACATTTATAAATTTGATAGAAGACATGGGCTGCTTTCCATTTTGCTTCCTTGTGAAAAAAGTATGCAAAGGGATTAAAGCAACTGGTATGCAAATAATTTTTTAAAAATTACACTAGAATTTCTATATTTTGCCCAATGAGAGAAAGACATCTAGACACAGTATAATAAATATAACATTCAAATACAAATATACTATAGTAAAACCACACTGAACTGTAAGACAAGTTTAAAACAAACACAAGTCTTTGCATTTATTACATAAATACAACAATCCCAATGGATGACTTCTAAGTCTAACATGTACGTGAGGAAAGTTTTCAGACTTACCTGGAGTTGCAATTCAAGGACAACTGGTAGGCTCGACAATTAAGGGAGTATTTTTGAATCAAACCAACGTTAGGAAGACTGTATCTCTGAATGGTGCCAGATTCACGACTCTACAGAAAATATTTTTGATTACTAAAGCATATTTACCATAATAATATTAAATTACAACTACGGGTCTCTCTATATGTTCATGCATTTGTTTCAAAACCAAAGTGATGGTGTCATAGTGAATTCTCAGTTCTGATACTGATCATGTTCTGAGTACATATTTACCTCATAATTTAATTAAAACCTTTTTAAAGTGGCTGAAGGTGATCTAATTTTTTTTTCATGTAATATTCAAGAGAGAAGTCAGAAACCTAGTTCTTTAATAATACACAAAGTCTTACATCACAAGGAAGATGTATCTAGGGTTATTTACACTTGTCTAGGTTAACATTCGGGGTACATTAAAGGCTAAAATATAAAGCACTTATTGAACTAAATTTCATATATGTGAAAAATCAATATAAGATCACCATAGGAAACAGCTGTTACTGAAAGTCTATGTTTTTATCCTATAGCCATCTATGTGATACCAGTTTGTGGCAAAGGGAGATGATCAGAAAGCAGTGATACAATGAGTATTAGTTTAAATGTGCTTAAAAATAAAACAGAATATAAGTTTCTGTGCAAGCCTTAAGGCTGACAGATCAACAGTTAGAGCAACAGACAGGAGAGAGCTGTGATTTTCAAACCCTGCTGTGCCTCCGGCCATAGCCACAGGGAAAAGGCAGAAGGCTGCACTCAGCCCATCATTCCCTAACCCCTTTCTAATGGGAGCAGCTCTGCCCTCCCAGCATGCTTCTCCAGAGAGGCCTATCAGAAAGGCTGGGGAGGGCAAGAGAGGGGTGAGGAGGGCGGATATTTTTTAATGTACAAAAAGGAGGTATAGGCTTTAAAAGATTATATTGAAGTACACAATAAGATTTTGTTTTTGAAAAAGTGGGTCCTGTGGCTTTAAAAGTTTGAAAAAGGCATGGCTCTAAAAGCTGTTTATATTTCAACAGTGGAAAGTTTTAAACGCAGAAGATACCTTTTCCATTAAAATTTTTGGCTGGTATTAAAACTATTCGAGTGTTTCTTACAGATAGACTCTCATTTAGGAATTAAGTCAGTTTTTGTGACTGATCCGACTTGCATGTTTTTTTATTTTTCCTGCAAATGTCAGAAACACAACTAACACAACCAAAAACCTGCTGTGTAGCAAAGAATCTAAAAAGAAAACAAGAGACTCCTCAGACCTGACTCTAAGACAAACTGCCTTCAAACATATACCAAATTTATTTGTTGAGGAAAAATGAATACTATGTTCTTAAGATTTTTTTCCCCCACAAACTTAGCTAATGTCTAAAGAATGTAACTAGAACTGGAAATATACACACGCAAGGATCTATTTACATAATTCGAATTTAATGACTCTACCAGCATTACCATATTAAACATTTATTTCTAAAATTAATATTTTCAAATTTCAGAGCTCAAGAAAAGGCACAACAACATTGATACATGGATTTTATTTGAAAAATTCAGCAAAAATTTGCCACAGGCTTCTTTATTTTACTGGCTACCAAGCACACTACCTCTTCATTCCAATTCTTATGGAAGCAGCTGAGCCAAAGCACTTTCTCCAATATGAAAAAGCAGGCCACACAGAGGAGGAAACTTTCCAAGACCTACTACCACCATCCATCTGCTCCACATCTGCTAACCTTTATAGGGCTCATTCAACCCAGCCTCAAACTCTCCCCAGCTGGCTACGATTCTACCACTTTCACAAAGTTATTTTTTGCAAATGATTAACAATTTGTGACGCAATCTTTAAAACTTTCTTATTTCTTTTGTTCGACCTAGTAAAACTTGAGGTGCCCGCAAGATGATATTCAAATCCAAAACATGTTGCTTTATTCTATTTTTAACAAGTTAAACGATTATTATTCATAGAATAAGTTTTTCTTTCAACAACTTACCACAATCAATGTCTTATCAGATGCAGTTATGGCACAAATTGGATCCCTTGTGCCCTAAAATAAATCAGCATTACTCTTTAACAAATATTTATTGACTGGTTAATCTGGTACAAGGTAGTATACAATTCACTAAGAAGAATACTGTAACTATATATTTATTAACTTAACCAACATTTACTTACTGAGCACCTACTATATGCCAGACATTGAACTAAGCACTGGAGATACTCGGATAAAATCTTTGCCCTTGGGGATTACTCAGAAGTCTACTGGGAAAGACAGTGGACCCAACACCTAATGACAGTACAGTATGATCAGAGTAGAGGTAAACACAGGAGGTATAAGTGCACAGAGGGAGGAGCATAAACTTACACCAAAATGGGAAGAGAGACAAAAACTTGAACTTAGCTGTAAAAGATAACATTCAGCAAAAGGACCAGCGCGTGCCAAAATAGAGAAGGGGGCAAATAGCACGGCACTGCTACAACCTGGATGGATTATTTTTTTAAGCCAGTCTCAAAAGATGACATGCCATTACATGCTATATGATTCCATTCGTAAGACATTCTCAGAGTGACAACACTATAGAGATGGAAACAGATTAGTGATTGCCAGAGGACAAGGACGGGGGTGGAGAGTGGGTGTGAAAATGAAGAAGTAGCATGAGGCAATTCCTTTATGGTGATGAAGTTACATAAAGCTACACGTAAAAACTAGTGAAAACGGAATAGGAATCGGGTCGTAGTCTAGTTCACAGCATCATTACCAATGTCAATTCCCTGATTTTGATATTACACTATAGTTACGTAAGATGTCACCACTGAGGGAAGCTGGGTAAAGAGGTTCTATGTGCTATTTTTGCAACTTTCTGTGGGCCTATGATCATGTCAAAATAAACTTTTTTTCAAAATCAAAAGAAGAAGAAACAGATCTAGAAAAATTTGAATTAGAATAGAAATTTTTAAAAGAATTACTAGAATAAAATGCTATTCATTGGAAACACATTTTTTTCAGGTCTCAAAATAAACTTACAGCATTTCCAAATCTATGGATATTAACATTTGCTGGCAATAATAAAATCACCTACTTGAATGGCTTTACTATAATCAAGCACACCATCCACCGATCCAGAAGGTGTATCATCAACATGATAAATTCTGAAAAAAAAAGTTTTAATTTCAATGATAGTATAAGTAAGGTTTATACTATTTCATGATCTCTAGAACAATTAAAGGATTGGATGACACCGATGAATACTGTTATTTAATAATACTGTCCTGATTATTTTAAAGAGTTCTTGACACAGCTCAATCTTACAAAGGCAGAAACTACCTACCATGTGTTTACTAGTGATGCAAGTGCCGTGTTCCTGAGAGCTATGCCAAAAATATATTTGGACACTGAATCATATATCTCCGATGAATTTCGGTAAGCCCCAAGAGATATCTTCCCTTACTCTCCCAGTGAACATCGGTCAGGAACAACTTCTAAAGCACCAAGTTTCTCTGCTGTTTCTCCATAATGTCCCTTCTAATGATATGCTTAATAAAGGTAAAACTTAAGTGTATTTGGGAAGCTCTAATTAATGGAATTCTTGCTCTGAAGTAAAAAACCCTCCCCTATGCCTACTGTGCTATGAAGATACACCACTTCAGGTGTACCATCTCTCAGATACCTTTACTGTAACACGTATGCACACCACAGTATTGCTGCTAGTTTCCTTGTCTCTCCCACTAGACGGTGATTTTCCTAAAAGCAAAGACTACATCTCCAGTGCCTGCCACACATTGTCAGGCGCTCTATAATGTCTGCTGAAGAAAACATGAAAATGAATGGAGGTGAACAGAGAAGACACATCATTGAGTAGCCTATGAGGCCCTGGGCAAGTTATTTAACTTCTCTAAGCCTCAGTTTCTTCATCTGTAAAAGAAGGCGGACAATTCCCCCTTTGCAGGATTTTTGAGAGGCATAAATAAAATGATGTTTGTAAAGCACACATGCACAGAGCCTGATACATAAAAGGAGTTCAAGACATTGCAGCTGTAATATAGTCACAGGAAAATTAAGCCATTTTCCATCTTTAGAATATCATGAAATTTTATCATTGTTAAATTGAAGTCATATTTGTACTTTCACCAATATAATGAGATCAAATGTCAAATAAATTTTAAAGAAATGTATTAAATACAGAAAGATATACTAATTTAGAGGTGCCATGTTTCTGCTTTCTAATACATTTTTATTAAGTACATACAGTCAATATTTCTACTTAGTTATCACAAGATAAAAGTCAAAGGTTAGAATAGGAGGTCTCTCAAGAGATCATTTGACCCAAATCCCTTTCTTAAAACAAGTAGGGTACTACAAGAAAGGCCAGTCTGAGTAAAGTGGCTCGGAGCCAGATAAACGTGGCATTGTGTCCCATCTCCTCTTATCAGCTGGGAACCTCTGGCAAATAAGTTACGCTGTGTGTCTCAGTTTCCTCTCTGTGAAACAGGAATAATACGAGTACTGACTAGACTTCCCAGTGTCTGGCACACAAGAAGTACTCTATCAATGTTGGTTCCTATCAACATCAGCAACGGTATTTTACAGATGATGAAACTGAAGTCCAGAGAGAACTGGCCCAAAGTCATTAAAGCTAGTAAGTATACCCCAGACAGAAATATAAGGAAATGATGCCTTCTTTATTGAAACAGAAGCCAGAATCTCTTTAGCTGGTTCACGGAGCACAGCCGCTCCATGGAGAGGCTAGACTTTTCTGCCCCAACCTTGTCCTAAGATCCACCTTCTCCCCACAGGCCGCAGGTCTCTTGTTACTGGTGCTACCGCTGCCACATGCTGTCCTCAAAGAGGCCAAAGGTTCTTCCCACTGGGTCTTTCAGAACCACAGAGAACACAAGATATAGTATTTTTCCACTTCTTTGTTTCCCTGCTGCCACATGAATTTACGTATCCAAAATACTTTTACTGGGGTTATATCACCTATCTTAGTACACGAGTGAGTCTTAAAGGGAAGGGAAGATTGCCTTAAGATCTCAAGTATGTGTGAAGGAAAATGATTTGAAAAAAGCAACCTGAGATTTCTGACATGACTCCCCGCTGCCCACCACCAACAACACAAGCCTGTGCCCTCATTAACAATCATTAGGTTAAAGTTACTCAACCAAATGCTTTGCTTAAAGGCTTAGGATAACAACAAAAGGGCAGTAAACATGGAATATCACCAACAGAGACAATATAACTTACAAAACACAGTAAATGCACTGCTATACTTATTATAAAGAATCCCTCCACCCTGGCTCCTAATTTCTCCACGTGGTAGAGTCATATTTACCCCCAGTTATCAGAAATAGTTCCAACCCCAAAACCCCTGGAATCCAGGGCAAGAGAAAGAAGGCAAGTGACCAATTCTCCCCACCTAGAGACCTCCTCCATATCTGTGTCTAAGGACCTGCCTCTCCTGTGGTGATTATGATACTAGAATCACCCCACCGTCCTGGAAAGACCTCTACCTCTAACCCATAGGAATGAAGTTTTGGTTAGACAATCATATGTCAGTGTAGCATTATAACTCTAATATGGCGAGAGTAGATAAGCGAGAATAGCCATCCCTTATAAAAACATAGGTTTCCAGTCTTTTAACTCTAAAGGCTTTTCTTTTGTTACATCATGCTACCTCTCTTTTATTTTGATAAATTTAAACACATAAATCTGAAAGATACTCAAATTAATGGAAAATTATTTCTAGTAATCAAAACAATTTCCAGTTCTCAAGCATGACATTTGTAAATAGCTATGTCCGATTTAAATGTGATATGGTTGAGCTACTAAAAAATGTTCATCAAAAGATATACCTTTCTCTCCCTTCTTTTCGAGACCGGGTGATCTGATTAATTTCCAATGCTGTGAGCTTCTTTGCCACACGATACTGCCAGGTATAAAATGCTTCTTTTGAAGCTGCTATCACATGGGTTTTGGTCATTGTAACAAACAATGGTACTATTAAAAAGAACATTAAGGCAATTAGGTTACAATTAGACAGAATCACAAAATGTGCTGCAGAAGACTTCAGTGATCACTGAGTCCAACCTCGCATTTTATAGACAATATACCCTAAAAACAGTCTGAGAACTCAGAAGAGTCAAAAGTTTGGAGGACCATACAGAAATATCAACTCAAAATGAATCAAACATAAGTATAGAACTCTTAGAAGAAAACTTACGTGTAAATCTATGTGACATTGGGTTACGCAGTGATTTCTTAAATATGACACCAAAACCGCAAGCAAGAAAAGAAAAAGTAGATAAACTGGACTTCATCAAAATTAAAAACATTTGTGCTTCAAAGGACACCATCAAAAAAGTGAAAATACAATCCACAAATGGAAGAAAATATTTGAAAATCATATACATGATAGGGAATTACATCTAGAATGTATAAAGAACTCTTGTAACTCAATAATAAAAAGACAAATAGCCTAATTTAAAATTGGGCAAAGCATCTGAACAGACATTTTTCCAATGAAGATATACAAATGGCTACTAAGCAAATGAAAAGATGGTCAACATTATTAGCCACCAGGCAAATGCAAATCAAAATCACAACGAGATAACACTTCACACCTACTAGCATGGCTAGAATCAAGAAGTCAGACAATAATGAGTATTTGCAAAAATGTGGAGAAATGGTAGGAATGTAAAGTGGTGCATCCACTTTGAAAAACAGCTCGGTAGTTCTTCACAATGTTAAATATATCAATAGAATTACCACATGCCCTAGCAATTCCACTCCTAGGTATATACCCAAGAGAAATGAAAACATATGTCTACACAAAAACTCATACACAAATATTCATAACAGCATTCATAAGAGTCAAAAAAATAGAAACAGCCCAAATGTCCAAATGTCCAAATGGATAAATAAAATAAAATTATTTCTATAATTGTAACAGCTGGTTGGAAGGCAGTCTATTCTCTTATTCACTACCATTACTGCTTGGTTCAGGCCTTTATCCTTCCCTCTGATCTCATATGTCTTATATTTCCTCATTAATTTAGAAAATGAAATTCTCCAAAGTTCCTTTTAATTTAGGAATATAGTCTCTTAAACATTTTTTTCATCTGTTCCATTTCTTAGAGAATATTTAATTAAATTCCTACTGTGTACCCTTTGATGAAGTAGTCTCATCAAATCCACCTTACAGATAAAGAAACAGAGGATTAAAGATGTAAAATAACTTGCCCAAGGTCACAAACAAAATAAACAATATAAAATTAAACACACACATTCACAAAAATATAGAAAAACAAAAAACTCTTTCATAAAAGATCATTTTAGTAGCTAATTTCTAAATTCACAATTAAAATGGTACAAAACATATTGTTCTATTCAAAACTACTGTACAAAGTAATCATTAATACAGTCAGAATAAAGGAACAGTGTTAATAACAGCTACCATTTATGGAGTTCTTGCCACAGTCCAAACAAAGGACATTTAGGGCAGTAAGAGACTTAGGAACTAAACAAAGAATTAGAAACTAGACTGATGGTATAGTGTTTACTGAACAGATTAACAAGTCGAGATTCAAACGCAAGAATTTTTATATGCTAAATAAATAACTCAGTAGAGTTGAATCATATTAAAAAGGTTTTTTTGATTACAGTTGTCAAGATTTCTCTATTCAAAATGTGTACCACTACCAAACTCTAGAGGTAGTGAGAAGCCTTCCTGTAGGAAACAGCTGGTTGGAAGGCAGTCCTGAGAACGGTGGCAGAGCCCGATTCAGGGGGAGCCCGGAGTGGGACGAATGAGTAGGCCAGGCCGAGGCTTTGCTGAGCTTTTGCTGATCCCATCTGCACTAAATCATAAGACATTTGCTAAATATTCAGTAAATTCTACCATAGGTACTCTGATGCTGGTAACTATTATGCCTTTAGTGTGATGTGAAGTTAAGTTCACAAACCTTAACTGCTTTCTAATAAAATAGTTTTTCCTAAGCATATAAAAGTATTTTTCTAACCAATGTTTAGCTACAGTTATAAATTATACTCTTGTTTCCTTTTTTTTTTTTGATACATCCTAAATGATCACAAGTTTATTAACAGCCTAATTAATTCAAAATTAAAAAGTTAGTGGTTCATAGCAAGTCAGACTTCTTGGATTTATATCACAGGCACTTGCTAACTCTGTGGACTTAGATAAATTACTTATTCTCTCTTAACCTCTGTTTGCTTACTGTAAATTGAAGATAATAATAATATTACCAACCTTAGAGCTACTTTAAGGATTAAGAGAGATAACAAATATAAACCATAGTACAGTGCCTGGCATGGAATAAATGCTTAATAATAATAATTTTAAATGCCAATATTTATTGAATTTTTTAAATTATATGTCAGGCATTTTTATATAATTATATAGTTATGATATATACTTATATTAATATATTATTAATGTATTACATACATAACTCACACCTACCCTATAAGGCAGGCACTATTATTACCCCCATTTAGCAGATGAAGAAACTGAAGGATGGAATGGTTAAATAACTCACTGAAGTTGCACAGCTAGAAAGCGGTAGAAGCTGGGACACAAACACAGTCAATCTGGTTCCAGAATCTGTGCTCTTAACCACTATGGCAGACTGCTTCTCATTAAGGGTTAATAGGGCTTCCCTGGTGGTGCAGTGGTTAAGAATCCACCTGCCAATGCGCGGGACATGGGTTCAAGCCCTGGCCTGGGAAGATCCCACATGCCATGCTGCGGAGCAACTAAGCCCGTGCACCACAACTACTGAGCCTGCGCTCTAGAGCCCGCGAGCCACGACTACTGAAGCCCACGCACCTAGAGCCCGTGCTTCACAACAAGAGAAGCCACTGCAATGAGAAGCCTGCGCACCACAACGAAGAGTAGGCCCTGCTCGCCACAACCAGAGAAAGCCCGCGCACAACAACGAAGACCCAACGCAACCAAAATTTAAAAAATTAAAAAAAATTTTTTAAAAAAGGGTTAATAACTGTTAGGTGTGGTTGCTATTATTTTTTGCTTTTTATAATAAAATGATATATAAATTCACTAGTCAATACAAAAAACAAATACAATATATATGAAACATGTTCTGAATCAGCATGGCAGTAATTTTGGCAAATTCATATGGGTAGATAATCCTATCTACATAAATTATGCTAGATCATTATTTATTATCTATCCCATCCAGGTGGTTTAGTTCTTAGTTTGCTAGAACTAAGCCTCTAGGAAAAAGTTAAAAGACCAAATTTTAAGAGACTGAATATTTTAGGAAAAAAACACAACCAGGAAAAAAGCAGTCCATGTCCTTCTCAACTATTCAGTATCCAGAAAGAAAAAATTTGAAATATCTAGAAAGATCATTGGCAAAAAATTGTAAAGAAAGTAATTATGCTTCCATTAATTGAAACTTGTAACACTAATAGGTAATAGTTACTAGCTAAGCAAGGATGTAAAATAATTTAAGACAATCTAGGAATTCACATATAAGTAAAACCTGCTTATAATATTTTAATGCTGAGGCCTGAAATAAATGTCTACATCTGTAATGTTCCCCCACTTTTCTACCTATTTCTCAGCCCTTTAAAGAGCTGGTAAACTGAAATTGCACTGAACTGTTTTCATCAAATCACCTCTCTCTGGCCTATATAGAAGATTTAGTGCAAATGCTACCGGCCACCATTAGAAAGCTCCTACGTGCTCCCCACAAAATGGCTGCAGCACAGGCACCTGGTACTTTTCAGGCACTTTTCATGTCTTATTCTTATGCAAATGCTGTTTCCTCTCCTTAAAATGTTACCTGAAGAAATACTTATCCTTCAGAACTCAGCTCAAATGAAACCTTCTCTAAGTAGAAAAAATGTCCCTGACACCCTTATGCACCGATATCTACTTATCTAGCACCTAGCACAAAACCTAGCACACAGCAGGGGAGCAACTGTCATTGTTCAATAGACGAACTATATTTTAATTATCTGTTCAGACATTCTACAGGAAATGTCAGAGTTAATTTCTTATCAATCCCAGTACCCAGTACAGTACCTGAAACAGTATATACTCATCGATGGTTTGCTAAATAAATAGATTTTATTTTAAATATTTTCATACATTCAATAAACATTTGTTATGGGGCAAGCACAGCGTTAGGCAGTGGGGATACAGAAATGAATAAACACAGTTAGATCTTTAAGAAGCTCAAAATCTTGGAGGGAAGGTAGATGAGAAAACCAATAATCACAGTGCAGAGTAAGTACTTTGGATAGAAGCACACCAAAGGTATACTGAGGGCTCAAAGGAAGAGGCCCCAAAAATGGTACCTAACTCTTACGTGTACAGTACAACAGAGCCTCACAAACTAAACTTCTGTAATAATACATAATGTTCTTTTTAAAAGTTTCTCTAGAGATTTTCAGGAAGAGCAGATGGCAAATCACGTTTCCTAGAACAATATCAGTTATACACTTTTTTTGCTTTAGCCTCCAGTCCTCATGAAAATTTGGCATAGAAACTTAAAAAAGGAATTGTACAGGATACATATGAAGCAAAAATGTTGAATCTTTGGCTGAGTTTACTGCAGACCAGTGAAAGAACTGTTTGCTAAAATTTCAGCCAGTGAGACCGCAAAAAAAAAAGTTTCAAGACTCAATAATACAAATAATCATGCCCTCAAGCATTTGCCATTTTATGAGGGTAAAGGATTCACATCTGGCTTTATTAAAACACAGACTGCCTGTGATTAAAATTACTTTGAGGCTAACCCTATCATCATTATGATATTATGCTAAAACTTTTGATATTAAAAGAAAAAGCATATAATCTGAAGACTGACAGAATTCATCCCTTAGATTTAAGACTATTATATTTCTAATAAATGGAAGATATTCATGTGATAAGTGTAATAACTTTAAGCTAAGGAATATTAACATTAACAAAGAACACGAACATTTATGTACATATATAAATATATAGAGAGAAACATATAAACATACCTAACAGTGAACATAAGACAAGAAGTTGAAAAGTTTCAGTGTTTAAAAGTGAGTTACCAAGACCCTAAACATAGAGTATAAAATCTTTGAGGCCAGTAAGTATTCTTCACATTTGCTTGTATCACCCAAAGTCCTTAGCAAAATACTTAGAAGGCACACTTTAACATTTAATTGTTAAGGCTGAATGTGAAATCTAAAAACAAAAAAGACTAGTCCTCAGATTCAGAAAATAATTCAATGGGTTTTCAATTTTTGAAACCTACTATTTTTTCTAACATCATATCCCATAAACTAACATACACTTTAAAAGAAAACCATTATTTTGGAAGTTACAGTGAAATGGCAACAAAATATTTGGTAACAATTTTTGACAAAATACTAAGAATAAGATTTGGAATTTTTTATGGTTACTTTCATAGCTATTGGATAGAGGGAAGGGTAAATCTAAAGAAACAAATGTCTTCTGAAAACAAAAAAGTCAGGAATTTTTTTAAGTTGTCCCTATTAATAGACTAATTTCATCACAAAAATCTGGACAGGGCAAACTCACTTTAACAAGCAGCTAAAGTGTTTTTCATGGAAGAGAGGTACTTACAAGCAGTTTATTAATAATAAAAGTGGTTTCATGGCAAAATTCTTTCTATAATCCTCAGTATGTTACATTCTAATCATTACATTGGATACCAATTCTCATACAATTATATTTCCCATTTAAAGCAAATGATGGCAGTATAGCAGTCGTGAGATTATTGTGAATTTTAGATACAGTAAACTTAAAAGTTATTGTATTAAGCAGGATCCTTCTGAGAGTGAAATGGGGCATTACTAATAATTTTACCATGACAACAGGCATAGACTGGTACTGAACCTGAACCTGGCAAACCAGGAAGTATGTTCATCCCTGTTTTAGAGAATACCGTTCTAATTAATAATACCATTGTTACATTTTAAAATTAGTTTACAAATAAGATTTGATTAAAGAGGGAGTAAATATTAACATTTCCTTACCAAGATCAATGTATTTGGGATCCAGAGGTGTGCCAATAGAATTACAAAGAACTAGCACGAACTGTGAACAAATAAAACAGAAAGTATCAAAACTCCTGCTTATGTACAGTAAAAGAAATAATGCTTAACATACCATGCTTATCTCTTTTTCAAGTATCACTAACATGGAAAGAATTGATAAAATTAAATACAAAGAACAGCAAAGATAATCTACAGCACAAAAGTAAAGAAATATGAACTAAAATTAAACTAAGGCTGATTTCTCAATATAGTGGAACACTGGTTTTTAAGAGACCATTTAAGAAACACAAGTACACTGGCTACTTTTCATTTTTATACTTCTAAAATTCCTGGTCAGCTATAACCTCAAAACTCATTTTTATCCTGTAACCAGCTATGTAAGGGCTAACAATTTGTTACCGTTGCACCAAATGTTTCCATCTCGTTCTCCTCCTTTGAAGCAATATATAAATGACATGAGAAAGCCAGAAAAATTCAGTTAATTCAGAAAAAAACATAACCCAACCCAATGAAAATAACTTAAAATGCCCAGGGGTTAACACATACACAATTATCAATGATTAATATTAGGAAAAATAATCGAACATAATGCACGCTTTACATCAGATTATTCTAATGATAATTTCATTTTTTTTGCTGTTAGTCACCTTCTCTATATCTAGTACTAAGAATAATATTTTACATAGATGTTTTCCTGATTAGAATAATAATTTCAAATAAACCAATTCTCAATGTACTATTTACACAGACTTCTTTTCTCAGTATCTCAAGTAAAACTTGTTTAATTTCATAAACGTAAACTAAATGATAAAAATTACAGTAAAATATCATAATTTACTCTTCCACTACTTAAAACAAGCTTATTTACTGCCACAAAATACAAATGTTTTAGATACTTATTATTCACATGCTCATAGCTTAAAGAATCAAATGAGACATCTTACTAAAAACAGAAGTCCCCCAACTTCCCATTTCTTGTTCCCTAGAGTAATTACTTTCAGCTCCTGTAATTCATTCTTTTGCTATTCACCTCCACAAATGTAAGTAACATGTTTACAATGCTACTTCTTGTTCTGTTTTGTTTCAATTCGGGAGGTCATGTAACCATTACTTTCACCCCTCCTTCCCAGCCTCCCATGACACGGGGGCACGCTCCCATCACTCCATCTTTCCACTGCAGTCTTGTTAAATCAGAATTTAAGTTTTAAAATGTTATTATAGTTCAATTTTTAAACAATTTTAATTTTTTTAAAAATCTAGTGAATACATCATTTTGACTCTAAGTGCTATTCACAGCTTAGGCAAGTATATAACATGATTTATTTTCCTTTCAAGCATGTTTTAAAGCTTTCCCTGGCGTAGATAATTGCCTTTATTTTTTTCTTTTTGCTTAGTTGTCTCTGTGTTTATTACTAACTCAAGTCCCCAGTTGTCTCCCAGTTATCTATGTCTCCCCTCAGGAGGTCAACCTCATTAACTATTCTACTAATTTCATCTTGGATTTCTTTTGGAGCCACCTGGGCGGCTCTCATTTGATGACTCACTCCCTAGGCATGTGCACAACTGCCAGCGGGTACCACTCCACACCACTGTTGTCAGGTTACCTTGTTTCTTCCTCTTTCTTAGTTTATTCTTCGTTTTGGTAAACCAGATCCCGAAGTAACTTCCTAAGTTAAGAAAGCTCGGAAGGTAAATTTTTGGTGATCTCGTACATCTAAAAATGTCTTTATTCTACCCTCCTATTTAATGAATAGTTTGCTTAAGGTATGGAATTCAAGGTGGGAAATCATTTTCCCTCAGAATTTTGAAAGCAATTCTCCAAAGTATTGAGGTTGACAAGTCAAATGCCATTATGATACCTGATCCCATGAAATCTGTTCTGGAACCAAGTGGGAAATGAAGACTGCGGTAAAATTAATTTAACTGCCCTGTTTTCAGCAAGAGTTCCTCCACCCTTCCCTGTGCTTGGTGCCCTTCAGGGCAGGGACTCTATATCCTCTCTGGAAGGTAAACCAGTCTCCCTCGTGGTTAGAAGGGCAGCTGCCCACAGGCTCAGGAGGGGGAGGGGATCTAGAAATCTGCTCCTTTATATGCCCCTTTTTCTTTTTCCCAAAGTATTCTCCTGCCTGCATAATCTCTGGTACTTCCGAATCGCTTTTCTGTTCACTTCTTTCTCCTACCAGGTACCACCACCAAGGCCTGTGTTTCTGGGATTCTGTGATGTAAACTCGTTGCTTCTTTCCTTTCTCCACTGATGGCTGAGCGTTCCATTTTCTTGGGTCCGCTAAGGTAATTACCACTAATCTCCTTACTCTCTAAACTCCAAAATTATGTTGCTCTTTCCTCTCCCTTTGTGGTCCCTATGGGCTTATAGCTTTTTAAAAAATACCTTTCCTGTTGTTTCAGTGAGTTTCAGGAGAGAACAGAGCCAAATGTGGCTGTTCAAATGGCCACCTTAAACTAAAAATTCTATACTTTTTAATGGGATAAAATAATTTATAACACAGCCAAAGACATTGGTAGTCCTTTTTTGAAAAATTTGCATACTTCTGCAAATATTTAAATTGTTAGCAGACTTTTTTAAAGGGCATTATTTATATTATTTATTGTATGCTATGAGACATTGACTTTTAAAGCAATATAACTCCACATAAAAGTACATTTCTGAATGTCAAAGCTACCCAAATTGTTATAAATGGCCATTGCTACATAATTTCTTGAGCATTTGTACTAGACATTTGGTTATTCATTTCTACTTATGGAATTTTAAATTGGAAAAGAATTGTGGTATTTTAAATATATTTCAGAGACAAAAAGCTTCAGTACCGGTCAATATAAACTGCCAATGGATTAACTAACTGGTGAAAAAAATCAGGGGACACAGAACCAATGGAGTCATATAACTCTCCAAACAGAGGTCTAGACAGACATGGCCAATAGACCCAATACTTTGCTGTACCTGCCAGTACAGAGGCCATGCTTGAGAAGACAGAGAACTATAGCCCAATTCCGCCAAGTAGTTAACCCATCTAAGTTTTAAGATATCAAGGAACACCTACCTGAGGATGATTTTCATCAGTTTTTGTAGCCAAAATGCAGAAATCTCCACAAGTAGTAATAGAAATTAGACTCTTCACATACTTAACATATTTCTCGTTGTTTTTTGTATCCCAAAAGATAACACAGTACTCTGGACGATCAGGTCTGGTATAAGCATAAACTACAGTGTTTGAGCAATATCCCCACTAGGAAGAAAGGAAGAAGGAAAGGGAGGGAACAGAACGAGGGAGGGAAGAGAGAGAGAGAGAGGAAGGAAGAAAGGAAGCAAGGAAGGAAGGGAGGGAGGGAGGAAGTAAGTTAGGAAGGGAGAAAGAAAGAAAGAGAGAGAGAAAGAAAGAAAGAAAGAAAGAAAAAGCAAGCAATTAACATTGGGAAAGTCATATTATTATATTTTTATATTTTTCCTCTAGAAATACTGCAGATACGTGGTTTATTGGTGCTGACAAAATAAATTCTTTAGAAATGGAAGAGAGAAGGACTGAATGTTCAACTTAATCTCTTTTCTCACTAAAATAACAAATCTAAAAGTAATAAAGACAGTTTTAAAAAAAATGTACCACAAAAATAAGTTTGGTTTAACTTCCCTTATTTTAATTTGTAAGATTTAAGCTTCAGCTTGGGGGACAACAGCAAGAGAGATCCCTGCCAAAGTTCAATTCTGAGTCCTGAAGCCAAAATTCAGAAATAGCGGCTTTGCCTTTTTTCTCCCATACACGTTTTTTTATATTTGTTTTTATCAGAGTAACATATGCACATAGTTTATAGTCAAATAATTCTACAAGGCTTATTTAACACAAAAACAAAATGCAGGACCCCCCTGCCTAATTTCCTTGGGGTAGCCATTTACAACTATTTTAGCTGTAACTGTTTTGGCATTGATTTCCGTATCACATGTGGATTGATTACAGAACTTAGAGCTTTCCCTCTCCCAACAAATTTATACATGATTTTGAATAAACCAATACTCAGTGTCTACATTATTAACACTGTGTTTACTCTTCTTTTTTGCGGAGGGAGGGGCCGTGCTGTGGGGCATGTGAGATCCCAGTTCCCCGACCAGGGATCGAACCCATGACCTGCCGCAGTGGAAGCACAGAGTCCCAACCACTGGACCCCCAGGGAAGTCTCCAGTGTTTACTATTCAAAGTAATACTGTGATTACTTTCTAAAATAAACTTTTTAACTCTAAAATAATTTTAGATTTATACAAAAGTTGCAAAACTAATACAGTGTTCCCTATACCCTTTACTCATTCTCCCCTGTTGTTAACATCTTACATTATTACCACAGTACATTTGTCACAACTAAGAAACCAACATTGATACGTTACTATTAACAGAACTCCAAACTCAGTTCGGACTTCATTTGTTTTTCCCTAATATCCTTTTTCTAATCCAGAATCCCCTTTGGAACACATTATTATATTTAGTCGTCCTGTCTCCTTAGGCTCCTCTGGGCTATGATGGTTTCTCAGTCTTTCCAGGTTTTTGATGACCTTGACAGTGTTGAGGAGTCCTGGTCAGGTAGTATGTAGAATGTGCCTCAATTCATGTTAGTCTGATGTTTTTCTCAGGCTTAGACTGGGGTTACCAGTTTTTAGGAAGATCACCCCACAAGTGAAGACCTCTTCTCATCACATCACATGGGGGCATAGTGACAGCCATGTGACGTCACTGATGATGCTAACCTCGATCACCTGGACAAGGTGTGCTCCAGGTTTCTCCACTGTAAAGTCACTTTCTTTTTTTCCCCTTTTTTTCCATACTCCGCTCTTTGGAAGTAAGTCACTAAATGCAGCCCACACTCAAGTTGGGGGAACGAGGTAGGAGACTTTGCTCCACCTCCTGGCAGGGTGGTGTCTAGTAAATTAGAATACTTCTGTAAGGAAGATGTGTTTCTTCTCCCCCATTTGTTTATTTAAATAATTTATTGATATCAGTTTGCACTCATGGACATTTATTGTATAATTTGGGTTACAATCCAACGTTACATCATTTATTTTGTTGCTCCAATTGTTCCAGCCTTGGCCACTGCGAGCTCTTTCAGGCTGACTCCCTTGTCCCTTCGGCGTACCCCATCCTTTTGTTTTTTGAGCACTTCCTTACTTTCTGGCACTATAAGATGCTCCAGGCTTATCTTGCATTTTCCCTGCCCTAGCCCTAGAATCAGTCATCTCTCCAAGGTGCTTGACCTTTAAAAATTAGATATATAAGTCTTCTCACAACAACTATCCTTAGTAGTTTACCAGCTCAGTCTCATACTTCACAGCTTGTTATGGGTCAAATGTTAAATTTAAGGTAAAATATTGATCAGTCATTATGCTGCTTAGTCCCATTTTCCCCTTCTGATCCATTCTCCGCCCTTCTCTGCCCTGCTCCGTGCCCTGGAGGCTGACTTCTATGAAATCCATTACCAGGACTACCTTGCCTTCTGCTTTCCAGTTGGACTTGGCCAATAGAAGGCACCAGCAGGTGGTGAGATGGGCTGAATTATTTACTCCCCAAGGCTGTCTCTGCCCGGCCAGCTAGCAGTGGCTGTGCCCCTATGGGGTAGCCCCTCTTGCGTAGCCACAGTGCTGGTGGGTTCCAGGAACAATACTTCCTTCTCTTGCCCACTGTTGCTAGTCTCTGGGTGCTTGCTTTGTCATCCCTTTCTGGCCCCCTTAACTCTGCTCATCCCTCTGTAATAAACCCTTCATCAATCTCTCTTCAGTTACTCCTTTGTCCAATCTGTTTCCTGCTGAGACCCTGACACTGTTGGAGTAATTTTACTAATTAAATATAGTATTCCAGGAACATTTACCAGTTCTAAGGTCTTCACACTGAGAAAGCCTCCTTTCAACTGGTTTCTAAAACAATGTGGCTATGAATATATGCAAGAAACACACATTATACTTTCAGCTATAACAAAATTATATCATAAAAAACATCTTTTTTTTTTACAACTGCTCTTAATACTCACCTTATAATCAGGTCGAATATTTGCAAAATATATAAAAGAGTCAACAGCTAGTGCAATTTTCAGTCCACCTCCTTCCCAAGACAGTGCAGACATCTGCTTTCCAGGAATCTTCAAAGTACCCAGATGCTGAAAAAAGTAATTATATTTAACCTAAAGTATCACAGTTAAATAAAATACCACCAATCACTTCACAGAGATCAAAAGTGGTACAAAAATTACTTTATGAAAGGTTGCTACAGACTTCAAATCATTTCCCTTCAATTTTTATAACGTAAAGCAAACATATGAGAGGAGAAATTTACAAACTATAGCCAAAGAATTCAGTATCAAATTTCATCAAATCTAAGATGCCAGAGATTTAAATACGCATCTTTATTTTTATGTACAACTTAGGAAAGAAAAACACACTGCTAGCTAAAAATAGGACAACTTTGATTTTAAGATGCATCCCAATTTAGGGTTGTAAAGAATTGTGCTTCTTAGAATCAATGAAATATTGGAGTAATAAACTCAATCCTTAAGTCTTGCCTCTCGTTCATGCCCCATGCCACCCCCAACAGCCAACCAGATGCCAAGTGTTTTGCTTTCACTCCTTTCTATCCTCCACTACAGTTACCTTCTTTCTTGACTGAACTATGGTAACAGCCTCCTAACTGCAATTTCTACCTTTTGTCTCTTTTCTCATTCCTGCCCTTCAAATTCAATCTCCACTCTACTGCCATGATTATCATTCTAGAACACATATCTAATCATGTCCTGCTCTGCTTTTAAAAAATGTTTAATAATTTTAAAAAATCAATAGCTCCCCACCAGTACATTCTCTAGAATAGTATACAGTGCCTTTCCCCACTGCCCAAAACTCTGTGGCTCAATACCTTAACGAGTTAGCTGTAATTACTGTGTTTTCCTCATGAGGGAACTACTGTGCCTCCATTCCTTTGGCCCATATAATATCTTTTTTTTTTTTAATTTTATTTATTTGTTTATTTATTTATGGCTGTGTTGGGTCTTCGTTTCTGTGCGAGGGCCCTCTCCAGTTGTGGCAAGCGGGGGCCCCTCTTCATCGCGGTGCGCGGGCCTCTCACTATCGCGGCCTCTCTTGTCGCGGAGCACAGGCTCCAGACGCGCAGGCTCAGTAATTGTGGCTCACGGGCCCAGTTGCTCCGCGGCATGTGGGATCTTCCCAGGCCAGGGCTCGAACCCGTGTCCCCCGCATTGGCAGGCAGATTCCCAACCACTGCGCTACCAGGGAAGCCCCATATAATATCTCTTCTGCCTGAAATCCTCCTTTTCCTTTTCCCCAAGACTCCCTCATCCTACTATTCCTTGTCCTCCAGGAGTACTCCTATTCATCCGTCAAGAAACAACTTAAATATTACTTCCTGCCTTCTTCCCTTCCTCTACGGTTCCAGAGAATTTAGACAATGAGCTACTTGAGAGCGCTAACTTTATCATATTCACATTTATTTCCCTATCCCTTAATAGATTCCTTGGCAAACAAGTACTCAAAAAAATATCAAGTAAATAAATGTATCATGCATTCAAATGAATTTCTTCATATACTAACAGTAAATTTAATGGCTAAATTAGCAAATGAATAAATGAATACAAACACTTTTTTAATGTGGACAAAGAAAGAAAACATTTTTAATCTATGTTTATTTGACAAAACAGTATAATCCCAAGAATTTTAATAAATTATACTGGTAGCCCTCGTTCTTAAGCAGATATGCTCTATAATCAAATTTAATATATTAAACTCCATTTAGCCAGGGAAAACAATGGGGAAAAAAAAAAGTTGTAGCCTAGGAGGGCCCACTCTCTCTGTCCTGCTGCCTGTACGAAACCAGAAGGAAAAAGCAGGGTCTCACAACATCACTCTTCGTACTGACAACCCATACTAGGAGGAGAATAAGGTCCATCTTCTAACTCTGCAAAACACGCCAGGCGGTGGCCGCAGCAGGGAAAGAACACTGTAGGCATGTCCCCAGAGTTACCTCCTTTGATTTTTACGACAGTGCCATGAGGTGTTACCTTTATTTCAGGAAGTAAGTTAACCGAGTCTCAGAGGTTAAATAACTTCTCTAAGTGAAACCACACTGTAGAAACGGAATTCAAAGCCAAAGCCAGGTCAACCAGCCGACAAACCCCATGCTCTGTCATCTCCTCCCATGGCTAAGACCACACCGAGAAAACTAGAAGGCCCCAGCCCTCAGAACCAAAAGTAAATTCTTCCCTGAGGTTTTCCTTAAGTTTAAATCTTTAGTTAATTTCCTCCCAAGTTCTTTCTAATGACATAGATCCAAAAATAAATACCCCATATATTCACTCATTCAAAAAGTACTATGACTAAATACCCCGAGGACCTATGCTAGATACCTTTAATTACAACTATACCAAAAACCACTTACAGTTTCCAATTTAACACATAACAGTTGATTTGCAAGATAAAGCAAATGGGCCTTTGAATGCATGTTTTTATACTTGGAGAAGACTGAACTAACAAAAATAAGCTGATAAGATAATATAATGATAAATAAACCAATGGCAACAAACAAAAATAACGAATAAAGAACATGAATTTAAAAGAAAGCTATAAACATTGAGATAACCAGAATTCAGATGTTTAATTATTTAGGAACCTTGAGAACTATACTTTTGTTTTTTCTTAGCTTTTACATCTACCAGAAATATTATTATTAGTTGACAAAGTGCAGAGACTACATACTCTCCAGAGCACATTCTGCTGGGTAACTTTCAGCATCAGCTGACACCATTACTTACCCTTACAGAATTTATTAAAATATATTTAGGGCTTCCCTGGTGGCGCAGTGGTTGAGAATCTGCCTGCCAGTGCAGGGGACATGGGTTCGTGCCCTGGTCTGGGAAGATCCCACATGCCGCGGAGCAACTGGGCCCGTGAGCCGCAATTACTGAGCCTGCGCGTCTGGAGCCTGTGCTCCGCAACAAGAGAGGCCGCGATAGTGAGAGGCCCGCGCACCGCGATGAACAGTGGCCCCACTTGCCACAACTAGAGAAAGCCCTCGCACAGAAACGAAGACCCAACACAGCCATAAATTAAAAAAAAATATATATATATATATATTTAAAAATATTAACATAGTGAAACAACTGGTATAGGTTTTTGTGTAGCCAAAAATAAATATTATTGAAGTCTAAGGTGAATTTATAAAAACCAACAGGATATCCAAGAGACTGAATATAGTCTAAAGTTAGAAAATAAAATAGGTAAAAATTTATTAAGCTTAGTTACTAATAAGTTCTCATTTTCTAAATTCTTTAAAATGCACAACATATTAATTCTCCTATTTTATATTTTCTACTGCTGCTTCAAGAAAATTCTCTTCAAAAATTAAATTTATTAATAATACTATTGAGAAGGATACCATATGTATTTATGAAAAAATGTTTATATATATATATATTTTTTAAAGAAATTCACGTTCTTTTATTTATTTATTTATTTATGGCTGTGTGGGGTCTTCGTCTCTGTGCGAGGGCGCTCTCCAGCTGCGGCAAGTGGGGGCCAGTCTTCATCGCGGTGCGCGGGCCTTTCACTATCGCGGCCCCTCCCGTTGCGGGGCACAGGCTCCAGACGCGCAGGCTCAGTAGTTGTGGCTCACAGGCCCAGTTGCTCCGCGGCATGTGGGATCCTCCCAGACCAGGGCTGGAGCCCGTGTCCCCTGCATTGGCAGGCAGATTCTCAACCACTGCGCCACCAGGGAAGCCCAAAATGTTTATATTTTAATGTAGCATCACCTAAGATTAATTATAAAGAGATTTTCTTAAAATAATATATTATTCCACAACAAATTGAAACAATTAGAAGTTTGGGAAAAGGATAGACAGCACATTTAATTTATCATATTAAAACCCCCCAAAATTAATCTGAAACAGCTAAATTACGCTAAAAACAACTCAAAAAACAGCTGTAGAGAGATGCATATTCAGATCACAGAGAAAATACTCTCAATAACTACTCCCTAATGATTTCTTACATGAAACATCTGGTCTTCTAAATGTAAAGATTATAAAATAAATTCCACAATAAAATGAAGGCTTATAATATAAGGATATTATTCAAAGACATACACCTGATAGTTCATCATTTTTACTTAAAATGTCCGTTTTAAAAAATGTGACAAGTTTATACCCCTTCCTCCATTCTTCTTTCCCCTACTTTATTCACTGCATATTTAAATGGAAAGAAAGAAAGACAAAACCTTTAATACGTTTACCTCACCAAATGGAGTGTAAAACTGCACAGTGTTTACATCTTTGTCCTGAGTGATGGCCTTCTGGGAGCCTGCCACAGCTAACACACTGCCAGTGTGGTTCCACTGGATACTTACTACATACATGCCACTATCAATTAAAACAGGATCTAGTCAACAACAAAAAAAAGGAATTGTGGTAAAATATTTAGCCTAGAGAACTTTATAATCTTAAGAATAATTTTAAAATATTTTTTTAATTCTCCACATTAAAAAAAGAAAAATTACATACTTTGGTCATTCTCATGTCTCATTATTTGGCATCTGCCATTGTCAAAACAAATCGCAAGGCAGGGGCAATGTGGCTCCACATAGCCTTCTGTGCCGTGGTACCAGTGAATTCCAGCAATACTGATTGCTCCAGTGACATTCACCAAACAATTCAGTTTCATTTTCATCTAAATAAAATCAGTTAGTTAGTATTTTATATTTTAAAACAGGGATTAGTATGAATAGAGTATTATGGACAGACACTGAAAATAGGATTTAAAAATCTAGTTTTGAATACAAGCTCCATCACTTACTGCTTTACCAACCATGGACAAATCACTTCACCTGAGTTTCAGTTTTCCCCATTTGTAAACTGAGGATTTCAGAAAAGCTCACAGAGTTTTTATGAGACTCAAATGATCAAAGGTATACAAAATTACTCTGAAAATAGCAAAGTGTCATGTAAAAGTTGGACTTACTATCACTTCCACCAACGAGTGGGTTCATGTGACGTCTTAACCCTCACTAAAAATAAAATCTCCCCATAAGTAAGATCAGAGATCTATCATAGCTAGATCTCACAAAGCTAGAGTTTTTCTTGAGATTCTGCTACCTAAGCCTATTCTATTTTGCCTTCTTTCCAGGACCTGATTTTTGTCCCTTACTGTTTAAATCTTCCATCCTTTTTATAATCTAGTACCTTGCTACAAAAATATCTTTGGTATCTCATGTCACCTTTGGCTTCAGGTATTAGAAGACACAAAGATCAAACTGCACATCATCCTACCCATCATCCCTCAGCTTCAATACACTGAAGCCTTGTATTGAAAAGCCTGTCCTTCCCAGCTACCAGGAAATCAGAACTAAGAGCATTAATTTACCTTGAAGCAACCCAGAAGGTTTTTTTTAATAAAATGAATTT
Source organism: Eschrichtius robustus (assembly GCF_028021215.1). Lineage (NCBI taxonomy): Eukaryota > Metazoa > Chordata > Mammalia > Artiodactyla > Eschrichtiidae > Eschrichtius > Eschrichtius robustus. Next base: position 15,120,469 of record NC_090838.1, read on the forward strand.
TTAGACAAGTGGAAAAAAAAACCTGAATTGAAGACTTTCTTGATTACACAAGCTATCATAATAAATGAATGTGTATACATATATGAATGATATATAAAATAATCATACAAAGTTGTGTAAATAAAAGTAAGGAATATATGTACTTACTATAAAATTCCCTTGATTATCATAAATGTGTATTTCTCCATTTGCCATTCCAAAAAGTAAGATTTTACTATCTGCGGACCATGCTACATGACATAACTGTATACCCTTCAGGTCTTTTCCCCAAATGCGATTCCCTAAAACAAACATAAAACATAATTATTTCCTTAAAAGTTCAAGGTCATGATTCTCTAACAACTGTTCTAGAAATCTTTGTTTCCCTAAAGAGCTCTCACATTCTTCACAGTATTCATGCATCTGTTCAATTTATTCAGTCATTAAATATTTACTGAGCACTTACTATGTGCCAAACACACACTAAGCATTTGAAATAGCAGCTGTTTCCAACTTTCTCCCTTCTCTTCTAAATTCTCACTCAGGACCTCACTCCCAAATAGCAGATGAATTCATCTTTTACTTTGGAAAGAAAGTAAAAGCTTTCAAAAAAGAAGTCCCCCATTCCCACTTTCAAACATTCAGAACATAACTGAATCCACACTTATCCTTTCTGCTTTGCCCCCTAATACAAAGGAAGAGGTATGTCCCCAACCAGACACCAATCTAAAGCTAATCCCTCTACCTAGTCTCTGATCTAATCCCTTCTGAGCTTTGCAAAGATCTCCCTCTACTGATTATTCACATTTTCTCTCTCTCTCTGTATTTTTTTGGTTTTGGTTTTGGTTTTTTTTGGCCTCACAGCGCGGCTTATGGGATCTTACTTCCCCGACCAGGGATCGAATCCGGGCCTGGCAGTGAAAGTGCCCGGTCCTAACCACTGGACCGCCAGGGAATTCCCCTTCTCTTTCTCTTTAAACTCTTCTCTCCAGGCCCTTTCTTATAAGCATTTAAACATACTCAGATCTATCCCTCTTCAAAACTACCACCTTAGATAAAAACAAACAAACAAAAAACACCTCCTTCAACCTTAAGTTCCCTTCTAACTACCGCCCTATTTCTACCATTCCTTTCCCAGCCAAACTTCTTGAAAGAGTTATCCACACTGTAGTCTTTACTTCCTTACCTCCCACTCAACCCTCAACCCAGTCTGGCTTCTGCCCCATAACTCCACTGTGGGGAAGGTGAAACTGCCTTCGTGGAGGTCACTAATGGCCTCTTGATAAATCCAATGGATGCTTTTTTCTTTTTCTTTCCTTTTTTTTTAAGTACTTAAATTCTTTTATTTCATGTTTTTACTTTTTTTATTGGAGTCTAATTGCTTTACAATGTTGTGTTAGTTTCTGCTGTAGAACAAAGTAAATCAGCTATATGTGTACATATATCCCCTCTCTCTTGAGCCTCCCTCCCACACCCCTCCCTGTCTTTTTTTTTATTTTGACCACCTCTTCCCTTACGTCTTGGTTTCTATGACATCTCCAAGACTTCTACTTTTCAGTATCCTTTATGGAATTCTCTTCTCCTATCCATCCATTAAATGTGCTGGTTCTCACTCTACAGATGGTCCCTGGGTTTTTCATCTATTCCAATGGTTTAAATTACCATCCCTATGCTGGTGATTCCCAAAACTATGTCTTCAACCCAGATATTTCTAAGATGCAGGTGTATATATCTAACTGTGGTCTAGACATATTTATTTGGATGTCCTATGGGATGACAAAATCAACATGTTGAAAACTGAAATCGCCCCTCAAAACCAGTCTTTTCCCACATCCCTTATTTCAATGAAAGGTACCACCATCCATCCAGTGGCAAAGCTAAGAACCTGGATATCACTCTAGACACTTCCATCCTCTCATCCCCAACCCAATCAATAACAAGGTCCTATCTGTTCTACTATCTAAGTATCTCTAGAATATGTCTACTTACTTCCATCCTCTTTGTCATCACCCTGGTTCAGGCTACCATCCACCATCGTCTATCACCTGAATTACCACAGTAATTTCCTAACTGGTACACCTGCCCCCATCTTTCTTCCCTTTCTCCTTTCTTCATATTGCAAATATAGAGATGTTCCTAAAGAACAAATCTGACCACATTGCTCCCATTCTTAAGACCTTTCATTGGACAAAAAACAAAACAAAACAAAACAAAACCTTTCATTGGCTTCCCAATGCTCTTAGAGCTAAGTCCAAACTCCTTGTATAACTTATAATCTGCATGATCTGGCCTCTGCTAATCTTTCTAATTTCATCACATACAGCTCTTCTTCCTTTAGTATTATACTATACTGATTCTCAAAATTGTTTCAATATCCCAAAACATGGCTAAGTTCAACTCCTCTGGACCTCCTCAAATGCTATCTCTTAGGCCTAGGACATTCTACACACCAACCTTCTTTGTGGCTAATGCCTCAGCACAGATATCATTTCCTTTAGGATGCCTTCCCTGGTCCCTCTAAGTCTGGGTTACATAATTCTTCTACATGTTGCTGTCTTTTCCCTGTCTCAGTACCCATCACAACGCATTGTAATTGCTTGGTTACTTACCCATCTCTCCTGATCTAGATCTGGAATATTTTTTTGTTGTATCTAGTGCCTAGAACTACAGCTGTCACTTTGCAGACTCTCAGAAACAGAATTTTTTTATACCAAAAAAATTTTTTTAATAAACTCTTTAATAGAGAGAACTTCACACTAAAACAAAGGTACAGACTCTCAGAAGGCCCAGTGTTATCTACGAACTAGAATTTTAAAGATATAATTAAAAACACAACAAACAATGATATGATCAGTTCTATTAAAAAAAGACTAGATCATTTCACAATATATAAAAATACTGAATCATTATGTTGTACACCTGAAACTAATGTTATATGTCAATTTTATCTCAATTTTTAAAAAGTGATAGATCTCTATATACTTTTTGAAACTAAAATCTACATATTTACAATACAGTCTAACAAGTGTAAAGATAAATCATATAATTAGGTAGACATATTTAAAGTAACTCTGAGAAATTAATTCATTTTTTTCCAGTCCTACTGTAGAAAAAAAATTTTTAATAGATTTTTTACTTGAATAAACTTAAAAATAAGTAATTCTTGAACGTCATCAAATTGTACAGTATCTATTTTCTCTTTTAATGTTTATTTTTCTGTCAGAATGCTAACATATGATAATTAATTTAAACCTCTAAAGATTAAAAATGTCAGCTAAATCTTGATTTTAGCTCTGGGTGCAAAAATGCATTACCATCCACTGAACCAACTATCACAGCCCCATCCTCGTATACAATGCAGATCTTCTGTCCGTCAGCATTCCAACTCATGCTTCGAACGACTGATTTATTTCTATTGTTGATCATCTCCTCATACCAAGAGCCTGTTTTCACAAAGAAAAACAAATGACAAGTCAAAACTTTCACATCTAATAAATGGTACTTCAGAGTTGAAACATTGCATAAAATACACTGTGGGATAAATAACTGCAAAGCTTTCTACAACCTGAGACATTAAACTATGAAATCTTCAAATCCAACAGAACAAGATGAAAAAATAACTTAGGCCTTGACTAATAATTGCTTCAAAGATTATCACAGAAAACACAATAAATGCCCATCTTTTTTTTTTCCTCTCTCTCTTTCTCGCTTTCTTTCTTTCTTCCTTTTTTTCTGTCAATTAAAAAACAAAACTTCATTTGCTTCTGAAGGCCGAAACAACTGATTTTTCTCAAAGTCTGACTTTTCCCACTTGAGTACACCTCAGATAATAACCAAGGAAAGAACAAAATAACCACAATTACTTCATAAGTATGCACAAACTCTCCAATGATTAATTATAGGCATATTAAATATAAGCATATTATGTAAAAGCTCTAAGACTGCTTGAAAAAATTTTTAAACAGTTCATATCACATTAGTGCTATCACATCACTAATGCTGAGAGACAAAAACGTTCTTGTACATGGGGCTGGAGTGAGATGTGACTTGTCTCAAGGTGTAACCAAATGTGAGGCAAATCACAGGGCTATTCTGTTTTCTTTTTGTTTTTTAAAAGGCTTTACTACATTCTGGTACAGGGAATTCTGGCCTGAAGCCAAGCAAGTAATCATGTAACATGGAATAACTAGTCAAAGCAGGGTATTATCCATCAAGACTGAGGCTCAGAGAGGACCTACTTTGGAAAAAGACAAAGTTTAATCTCCTATATTTTCACATTCTACTCGCTACACACATATACACAGACATAAACTTTAAAAATAAATAAATGAGTTTGTGTACTACACCATGTTTTAATTAAGAATTTTTAAAAGGTATACACCGTGAATGTTTTTAAAACAACACACATAAACTAAGGTACCCTTTTCATTTAAAGATGATGGCTACAGGCCCCAAGAGAACGTGTTTTATGAGTTATTTTTCTGGTAATAGTGATGCACCTAAATTAATCCCTCTCCTGTTCTCTCCTGTGGGCAAAAGACACAAATTGTGAGCCAGTAGTCAGAACTGAGATAAAATCTATATCCAAGAAGGAAAAGGAAGCTAACTGACTCATTAAAGGAAATTAATTATTGCTTTTGACATCTTCATAAAGTGTTTTTATCTGCTGAACTAACTCCAGCCACTGACCGCAGAGAAACTAATCTTACGGGAAACCTGAAAAAAAAGAGCTATCTCAAGCAGAAACGATTCTGCCAAGAGCCTAAGTTCAGTTTGAAGATAACCAACAGTCACATAATTCACTTTCTTAATGCAAGGTCACAGTTCAAAAGAAATACGGTTAAAGGGAAAAGTAGGAAGCCATAAACCCAGAAATATCACCCCTGTGAACGCCTACTGCCAGTTAAAAAGTGTCTATTTCAAAGATGCTGTTTCCCCATTCAAATACTGTAATCCAGACTCCAATTTGGGAAAGATTAAATAAGCTCTCCTAAGATACCTTTATATAACATCCAAACAATGATAAGACCATTTTGATCACTGGTAGTCAACTTCTGATATTGTTCATTCCATGTTACAACTTGAACAGAACCTAAAAAATTATAAGACAATTTAGAAACTAAAAAAAAGTTACAATTAATTTCAAATTTATATTTTTAGAATAAACACCAAGAGCATGTTAAAATCAATACTGTTCCTGGGCAACAAACAGCAATTAACAGTCTTTAATATTATTCATAAATGTTCATAGGATGCAGTTACTATTATCACTCATTTCTATAATAATGTATAATACTAATTTTCATGTTTATTCCTATTTCATGCCAGCTAAGGTGCCAATTATGACCAGCTGCAAGAGCTGCCATATATCTGATGACCGAAACAAATGTAAGATTTACCCAATTTGCCTGACTCCCCAAGATTATTATGCCCAAAGGACATCATACTAAGTACTTGTTTTTGGGGGGAGGTGGTATTTGTTTGTCATTAATATGTCCCCTAATCTCTCCCCCTGCACCACACCTTGTTTTCCATTCTAGTAGTAACACACTCTTGAGCAGCTCTTAAACCTCTGGGTTATAGGGACAAATGTTTTTTTTTTAGTTTTTTTAATCCTTAAGTATTTTATTGTATATTTCCTAAGAACAAGGACATTCTCTTTCAAAACTATTTTACAAATTAGAAATTTTAACACTGATACAATATTATCTCCAACCCACAGTCCACATTTAAGTTTTATCAATTGTCCAAATAATGTCCTTTACAGATACTTGTTTTTCTCATTTCAAGATCCAGTCTAGGATCATCTAGTACATTCAGTTGTCAGGTCTCTTTAGTCTACTTTTATCTGGGACCATAAAACAGACTCTAAAAAAGGATTATATCCTATCCATAGACAGATAACAGTATCTTTAAAATTACAGCTACTTTTTTTCATATCTATTGAAGATGTTATTTAATCATGTGAAAGTTGTTGAATGATTCTAGGCTGTGTTAATTATAGCTAAATAGAAATGATTACTTTAAATATTACCATCATTTAAAATGATGACATTTTTGCATTAAGTAGATGGTTTCTAAATACCTAAAGATAATACTATTCAAATATGATTTTAAAATTTACATGACTCACCACTATGACCTTCAAGAGTCTGATTCATAGAAAGGTTACTAGGGGCTGCAAGACCCCTCAATTTTGCATCATCTAGAACAAAAACAAAAACAAAAAATACCATGGAAAATATATAAAAGTGACAGATTATAAGATTTTGACATTTCTTGCTTTTTTTGAAAGGAGTTCCTATTCTTGGATAATATTAGAAAGATTTTTTTTAAGCATGCCTTATCCTGATCTGTTTTTCTCAACATGGACAATAACACCTACCCCCTTGCAAAGATGTTATTCTGGCAAAATAAAGCAAAATGTATAAAAGAACATTGTTTATTCAGTATACTGAATATATTAGTAATTATTATTGCTACTTATTCCTTCCCAAAAGATAACAAATAGAAGTATTTATGACATATAGATTGAGAATTCTAAAGCATAAGAGGGATCAAAAAGCAAAGACTTTGGAAACTAGTTTTTACTAGATTTTGCAGAATCTTATATTCATTCATTCAACAAATATTTATTGAATGTCTACACTCTTCTATGCACTGTGGAAGACTCTGACAATAAATGATGAGCAAAAGCCCTCTGCCCTCAGAGAGCTTGTAGTCTACTGAGGGGACAGATATTAAATACACACACCCCCACAAAAATATATATGCATGTATATAAAATTATAAACTGGGGAAGTAAAGGCATAATAGGAGACAGTAACAGAAGGGGATTAATTTAGATTGAAGAGAGAGCCAGGGAAGGATTTCTGAAGAAATAATATCTAAACTGAGACTGAAGGAGAAACTGGGAAAAGCCAAGCCAGGTAGGGGGGAAAGTATTCCAGGCTAGGAAACAGCAAGTGCAAAAGCCCCTGGGTAGAAGTATAGAGCCTTCGGCAGACTGAAAGAAGGCCTATGTGGTTGAATTAGTGGAGAATGGCATAAGATAAGGCAGAAGTGATAGGCACAGAAAAAATTATAAAGTCTTTGCAGGAAGTGATAAAAATTTTAGATTTTATCCAAAGTGCAATGTAAGCCTTTAAAGACTGTTTTTTATTTAAAGTGACTTATTCTCCTTGATTACTAATCATACTATAGAGAAGAATACAATAATACAATAATATAAAATGTCATCTCAGTAAATTAATCTTCACTTAGAAAATCTGATTGTTACACGTAAAATATAACATTTAAAACATTCATTTAAAAATACAAATTTATGAAAATCTTAAGAATTTGTGAGAGTGGGAATTATAAAAGTTGATGCTGAAGAAAATTCTCCTTTCAGATAACATGTATCTTAAAAAATTATGAAAAATATTCTTTATTCTGAAAACAATCTCAGGGGAAAAAAAATACCTGAGTTCCTCTAAAACCATTAGCTCTAATTATCCAGTTACTGTCTTGGTAACATTAACAATAATACACATATATAACATCACAATCATCTGTCAAACAATTAGGATAGAATAAATGTTGTTGACATACATGTTAGGTTGAACATTATTTTTTTAACAGAGGGTTCTTTCACTCATTGACTCTTTTAAAGATTGTACTACACACTTAAGCCTTATTCTACTCTTCTAAAAAAAAATTAGATACAAACATTCTTCTTAACTTATAGCACTGAAAATCCATTCTAAGGCCTATAGTCAGAGTCACTGTAACCAAGTAAAATTAGTGATATGTGATTCCAAGGGTTTGCAGGACCTAACATATTTGAAAGTGTGATGAAGTAGTTCCATCTTTCCATTTGTTTACATGGTCTGAATTCACAATTCTGCATAGCGGGTATGTTTTCTCTTTGTTAAACCACAAAGTACAGGACTCTTGACAAAATATATTCTGACAGATGACAATAAGTTTTTGAAATTCTACTTGACATGGTGAACAAACAGCATCCACATCTGAACACTATCTTTTGCTGGCAGCAACTCCAGAACTTGATCATGCAGAAAATATCTGCAAAACCTACCTGAAAGTTCTGATGTCCAAAAAAAAAAAGGTCAAAAGTTTTCAATGAGGTGGAGTAAAGCCACCAAGACCCCAAGACTCCACTGAGTTACATTAAACTCCCCATGGCCAAGAAACAAACCAAACTGGCACGGTATGTGCTTCTAAAAGCATATACCAATAACCCTTGGATTTAAAAGGCATGATGAAAGGAGGCACCAATAAAAGAAGGCATTTGAAACCCCTGAAGAGGGATTTCGGAATGAAATCAGTAATTCCAACCATCCAAAGTATCTCCCAGAAGCTCAAAAAGTCCAAAGGATTTAAAAAGATTAAACTGTCATAAAGTGACTGAGAATGAGAGATACCACAAAGGGGAACAGAAGACCCTGCTCAGAACACCAGTAACCAAGCACACTAAATCTCTGAGCACCTTTATCTTCGGAAAACCTGGCTGACGTTCATAAATATCAGTTTTTACATTTTGCATCCATAAAACTGGTTAGCTTTTATTTGCATACATAAAAGTTGTTAGCAGGGCTTCCCTGGTGGCGCAGTGTTTGAGAATCTGCCTGCCAATGCAGGGGACACGGGTTCGAGACCTGGTCTGGGAAGATCCCACATGACGCAGAGCAACTAGGCCCGTGAGCCACTACTACTGAGCCTGCACGTCTGGAGCCTGTGCTCCGCAACAAGAGAGGCCGCGACAGTGAGAGGCCCGCGCACCGCGATGAAGAGTGGCCCCCGCTTGCCGCAACTAGAGAAAGCCCTCGCACAGAAACGAAGACCCAACACAGCCATAAATAAATAAATAAATAAATAAATAAATAAAAATTTAATGGAAAACAAATTGTGTTTGTTGGCATTGTGGAGAATCCAAATGAATTCTTCATTATTTATTGGAAAAAAAAAAAAAAGGACCAGAATATTAAAAAAAAGTTGTTAGCAGCCCAATTCCAAGAGAAATTCCTGTTATGTGCTGCATAGTAAGTTTGACAAGCAGGAGCGAAATATATGGAAGACATTTCGGTAACACTTGAAGAGAGGGTGGGATTCTGAGAAGGAGCTGCTACGGGTTCTCCAGACTCCCTGGCAGGATCACCTGACTGCCTTGCTTCTCTGCGTGATTGGCTACCAGTGACCGTGTGCACATCCATGGGTACAGCTATGGACACCTGACCTGATATTTCTGGAGCTTGGGTTTTCAGCACATTCTTTAGGTACGGAGTTGGTGTGGATTATGAACATCTCTAGAACAAAGGCAAGAAGCTTCGCACGTCCAAAGTCTCGCTACATGGGCACGTCGGAAGGCTGAGGCACTCCCACTGCCTGCGGTTCCTGAAGGACTATGCAGGTGGCTACAGTTGGCTTGTATGGTCTTGGAACACTTTTTCTCTGACCCGAATGTTTGCTTTAGGGTGATACCTCCTCTAATGAAGATGAGTAGACTGCACCCTCTGCAGCAGTGGCAGGAAGAGCAAGAGATGCCATCTCTAGTCAGGGCCATTACCCTCAAACCCCACCACAAGCAACTCTGGCCCAAGCTGGCAGCCCTTTAGAGACTTTTAGCAGGGAAATAACATGATCTGGTTCCCTTTTTTTTTTTTAAGATCACAGTAGCTGGAGTGTGAAGAATAGACTAGAAAGAGGCAAGAAACAAAGAAGGGAGGGAAGCTGATTCTCACAACAGTCTAGGTGAGAGCTGATAGTGGCTGGGACTAGAGAGGTAGCACGGGACAAAGGAAAAGGATGGATTCAGATACTCTTTGGAGACAGAAGCATAGGGTTGTTGATGAAGGTGATGTTAAGGGGGAAGAAGGGGGCTTCTAGCTTCAGCAAATGGGTGAAATTTAAGATATTTATTGAAATGGAGAGAAATGAAAGAAGATATATGGGAGAAGGTCAAGAGTTCAGTTTTAGACAAAGTAAGTATGAGATGCCTGTGAAAGATTCTTGCGGAGATGTCCAAGTCTGAAAAATCAGAACTGGGCTACAGATATATATTTAGGAATCATCACCCCATAGATGGCATTTAAAGCCAAGGGAATGAAAGAACAAGTCTAAAGAGAATGTAAAACGAAGAGAGCCCAGAACTTCTCAGGAATTCGAACAGTTAGAGGAGAATCTAGTAAAGAGACTGAGAACTTACCAGAAAGGAAAGGAGGGGAAAGCAATATGTATAAATATAACAATAATTTAAAACATTTCTATTCTCCTTTTGTCTTGAAAAGTAATGGTTCAAGACAGAAGGAAAGGTCAAATGCTGATAAGAACCCAAAAAAGCCATCCATGAGATTTGGAAAATGAAAGTCACTGGTGAGGGAGAAAAAAGAGGGAGAAAAAAAAGAAAAAAGAGGGAGAAAGCAGACTGATACTCCAAGGATAGAGAGAGGATAAAAAAGTGATGAGGTCCCTAAGAAGGTGAGAGGAAGTGGGCTCCAGCAAAACCTGTGGAAGTTGGCCTGTGAGAGAAGAAGGATACTGCCTCCCCATCTTAACCTGATGTAAGAAGCTGGGGCAAACGCTGATTCTAGTTCCTTTCCTTCTAAGGCAAGGGAGTGAAAACTGGGAATGCCACCACAGGGGATGCAAAGTAGTGCTTCAAATGTACTCAGCATGCAATATCTGGTGATTGTTACTGGAGGGATCTGTTGCATCACAACCATTATTATTAAATACAATAGACTGACCTTTTAAGAATCATCCAACAATATTTCTCATATTTATCTCTTTCAACATGATTTACACTCATTAAGTTCCAAAACAATAATTTACTCCATATTCCAAGCCTCTCAAGAAACTATTTTCCATCTTGCTCACTAATTTCAAAGAATACTCTAACCACACTTCATCAAAAATGCAGAACAGGGACTTCCCTGGTGGCGTGGTGGATAAGACTATGTGTTCCCAGTGAAGGGGGCCAGGGTTCGATCCCTGGTCAGGGAACTAGACCCCACATGCATGCCACAACAAAGAGTTCGCATGCCACAACTAAGGAGCCCGCGTGCTGCAACTAAGGGCCCGGTGAGCCACAACTAAGGAGCCTGCGAGCCACAACTAAGAAGCCCACCTGCTGCAACTAAGACCTGGTGCAACCAAATAAATAAATAAATAAAATACCAATTAAAAAAAATATATATATATATTTTTTTTTAAATGCAGAACAGGAAATGAAGTAATTTTTTTCTTGAAAAGCCTTCAATATTAAACATAATAAATGCATTTCTTAATGTAACTAAAACTTCCTACATATTTTAAGGAAAATAAAAATATGTATATGTACATATACTTATATATATTCGAGAAATATAACAGAGACAAAAATTTTCTTTTAACACAGTTAAGAAAACTAAAGTGTTGAGAGATTAAATTACTAAACATCAGAAGCCAAACTCTGATTGGTACATAAGTATCTACCTTCCAAGTTTGCCTTTTATTTCATATAGTTAATCTAGCACATCAAAACAATTATTCTTTCTTTGCTTAGGCTGCCATGAGCCCTCCACATAGTGGGTAAAAACGAGGATTTAGGGGCTTCCCTGGTGGCGCAGTGGTTGAGAATCCGCCTGCCAATGCAGGGGACACGGGTTCGAGCCCTGGTCTGGGAAGATCCCACATGCCGCGGAGCAACTAGGCCCGTGAGCCACAGCTACTGAGCCTGCGCGTCTGGAGCCTGTGCTCCGCAACAAAAAGAGGCCACAATAGTGAGAGGCCCGCGCACCGCGATGAAGAGTAGCCCCCGCTTGCCGCAACTACAGGAAGCCCTAGCACAGAAACGAAGACCCAACATAGTAATCAATCAATCAATAAATAAATCTTCAAAAAAAAACAAAAAACAAAAAAACGAGGCTTTGAAAGTGAAACAAACTAAGTTTTGATGGAAGAAATTTTCACATATTGAGGTATGGGGAAGTCATTCTGGCTTACATATTATTTAGCTTAAACTTTATGCTAATTAGAACAGTCTGTTTTGTAGCCTATCACACATATCTTGTATATGTGCTTTAACCATAAAAGAAAAGTGTGCATTGTCCAGAAGTAAAGAATGTCCATTCTGGAGACAGAGATCAATGCCTCCCTTCCTGGGACCTCAATACTAGTACTCCTTCGATGATAAGGCTCCCTTCCCAGGTGCCAAAGCCATACTGACTTGCTGTGTAGGAAGCAAATATATTCCTTGAAGGAATGCACCCCTGTCGTGTTTGATGTTCTTTGCTCTGACTAGAGATAAAACCATGCTGAAAACCATCTTCTTCGGAATAGTTCCTCAGAGCTGTCTGAGAGGCTGCCTCCCCAGCTATAGTCCTCAGTTTGGCTCAAATAAAATTCTTTTCTAGTCCTATTACTTCAAATCTTAGCTGTGTCTCTTATTTCCTGTGTGACCTTGGACAAGTTATTAACTGATCAGCACCTAGTTTTCTCATCTGGAATACCTACCTCTCAAGATTATTGTGAAGTCAAATTAGATAGTGAAGGTTAAACACCCCAGACATAGAAAGTGCTCAATAAATATTTATAACTACCACTTCAAAGCTGTAAAGCAGTGTTACTCCAAGTGCGGTCTGAGAATCAGCAACACCAGCATCATTAGAAATGCAAATTCTCAGACCGAATTCCAGATCTACTCTGGGGCTTGGGTCCAGAAATCTGTTTTAACAAACTCTTCAGATGATTCTTATGCCTGATAAAGCTTGAGAAGCAATGCTGTAAGGAATCCAAAATGTAATTTAGTTCAACCCTTCATTTTACAAAAGACTGAACTAAAACCCAAATATACTCAGCAACTTGCTGAAAGACATTCAGAAGTCTTCTGGCAGAGCTGAGGTTCCAACTCCAATCTCTTTATCTAGCTCTCCAACCTAGAGCAACACTAGATAATAAAGAAATGTGAAACTGTTTGCTATGATTCCAGAGAACTAGGAAAAGAGAAATCAAGCTGTAAAACACAAGAGACTTATTACTAAAAATATTTTTTTAAATCCCATTTTCTGTTCTTGGGAACTAGGTGCATAATTATTAACACATCTGAAAAGTGGAAAGGACAACAAAGGCCTGTAAATAATCTGCCAAAACGTGAGATTTTTGTGACCTTACTGAAATGCTGATTCACATCATTTTTATTTTACTTTATTTATTTTAGACTCCTACTAATATAGCACAACCAATACACATAAAACAACATAATGACTTAGTTTTCATTCTTCATTCATTTTCATTTGCCATCATAATTTCAGCAAAAGCCATCTGATGTTTACATTCAATATTTTCTGAACTTTGTTACAAAAATACTCTAGAAGAATACCCCAAAATGTTTGGGTTTTTGTTCTTTTTCCTTTTGAAAGAATTAGAATTGCATATGACAAATACCATGAGCAAATCTCTCTGACCAAATGATTTTCCATCAAGTTCAAACATTTGGGCTTGCATTCATTTACCTGTCTGTGTCTCTAATTTCAAAACCTTCAGTAATCCATCTTCACCACCACATGCTATGAATCCTTGGTCCTTGTTCCAAGATATACATTTCAGCTTCACATTATTGGGAATGGCAATCTGAAAAGCAACCACACCCACTCTCACAGCTTTTCACCAAGGGGTTGGGAATGAGTCTACAGGAAACGAAGGCTGAAGAAGAAAAACGGCCAGCCTTGCAGAAATGTGAGCCGTTATGAAAATGAGCATAGTCCCCTGAACTGCCCTGGGCCCATTTGGGAAAGAGAGAAAGGACTGCCCACAAGGAGAAGGGCAGTGACTGCAAACGAACCCAATGGGGAGTGACCTGATGGATTTTTAAAAGGGGGAAGGGGGACTTCCCTGGTGATCCAGTGGTTAAGACTCCCCGCTCCCAATTCAGGGGGCCTGAGTTCAATCCCTGGTCAAGGAACTAGATCCCACATGCCACAACTAAAGATCCCGCATGCCGCAACCAAAAGATCCCGCAGGCATCAATGAAGATCCCGCGTGCTGCAACTGAGACCCTGCGCAGCCAAATAAATAAATAAATATTTTTTTAAAAAAATAAATAAAAGGGGGTAGGGATAATGGAAGTATAAATCTATATCATCAATTCATATTCCCTTTCTGCATACACTTTGTCTACCTTTTTATTACTTTTCTCCTGCCAGAGGCCTCTGAGGATCCAAAGAGTTTAAATCACCTGGATAAGCAACAGGTGAAGGAGGAAAGATAGGGAAGCACGAAGTGATCAGCCCTGCAGGCCCCCCAAAAGGACCTAACCAGGGGCAGGAATGGGAAAGAATCATGCGAGAGGGCTGCTGTCTCCGCCAAGGACTATTTGGGTCTGGAAGACCATCAGGCGGAGGTTCGAGGCTGGACCATGCAGGAAGGTGGGCGGAGGGATGTCGAAGCCGGGATCACCACTCATGGCCTTTCCGGCAGGATGCGGGAATCGCCCGCAGGTCGAGAGACCAGAGGAGGAGCGAGGGCGAACCCCGGGAAACTCACTTTCTTGCTCAAGTAAAAGAACATTCTGGGAACCCCGAGAGGACGACGCCAGTAGATAAAGCCCGGCACAGGAAACTTCTTCTAAGCCGCCAATCGCTAGTACCCGCGGCTCTTGGAAGCTCCGGTCGCCCTGGCAACCGCCGCCGCCGAGTCGCATCCGGGGCGCCGAGGGACACTTCCGGCGTCGTCCTCGTCTCGCCGGGCGTCGTACGCCTGCGCGGACGTCGCGGGGCTCGTAGCCCCGCTGTCGCGGGTAGGACTTGGTCGCTTTGCTTCTGGGCTTTTCTGCCCAGTGCCCTGGCTCGTAGCCTCAGCTGCCCTCCGACTGGGCGGGCTTCGAGGACCGGCCACACCTCGGACGGTCGCGGCGGAACTCGACTGAGGTGTCAGTACCGAGTCAGTAAGGGCGCCCATTCAAATGAGATCTTAAAGATAAGGTGTTCCGTAAGCCCCGAAGTCCCAATATTGTGAAAGGGAAAAGTTATTTACTGTATTTGGTAGACTGGCGCCGTTGGCCAAAGGAAGGTACAAACGTGCATTTTCAGAGCGTGCAAACCTTCCTTTGTGCCTTTGGGGATGGGAGAGCCCCCTGGAGCAATTTGGGGGTGGGAGATTTTGTTAATTCTGTTTGTTTTAGTACTTTTTAACAACTTGTTTAAGCTGTTACTGCAGCCCAAGGGTCCTTATAAAAAGAATAAGTGTGTACACTTGAAACTAACACAACATGGTAAATTACCTACACTTCGATTTTTTTTTAATTTTTAAAAAGAGAAAAAAAATATGTGTGAGCTGTGGGCTGTTACAGCATATAATTGCCATTGGGGCATAGCCTCCCATTTTTAAGTACTTGAGGTGTTTGGTATTTTCTTGCCTGTGGTCCACTGTATTCTTTTTCTACCTTATTTCTTTCTTCAATTCTCCTTGTCCTTTCTGAATGCTTGGAGAGTTACAGACCACCACAATTTTAGACATAGCGCAGAAACTCCTATGAAATTATTCAGTCTCATCTGCTTTTTTAATTTGTCTCTGGTTTTACCTTTTACCATATTTGCGGCTACGACTGTTGATTTGTATAATCTAGTGTGTACTTTGTGCAGCGGTAGCTAATTTCCCCACCTAGAGTCTTTCCCCATCTCAGGCAAATAACATTCAAATCCTTTGACCCGAGTCTCTTGCCTCACCCAGCATACTCGAAAATTGACGATGGTCCTAGTGCCTTTCCTATTAAATCTAAACCCAAGCTAAAATCAGATCTTCCTTCGTTCTTAAAATGTTTTTACTTTGGTGCCCCCACTTTAAGCAAGCCAATATGCTTTTTTCAGTCCCACTATTCCTGTGTGCTTCCAAGGCCATTTTATATATCCTATGATGTTCCTGCTTCCTTGGCCAATTGCGCCTAGCCAAACGCACACATCAGGTCTCCCTGAGAAATCCTTCCCAAACTTAAGCCCAATCCCATTCAGATAATATGTTTGTTTTCAAATGAATGTGTATCTTTTTCAGCACCAACTACATCCCTAAGATACGTTTGTTGGCACCGGATCACAGGTTCCCTATACTGGACTCAAGAAAAAAATCAATTATCTAAGCCAGGGGATTCCAGTCAACTGGTTAAGCTTAAGACATGATTAGTTCAAGCTACTGATGGTCACACTCTTGAAAAATTGTCTCTCTTTAAATACCTTTCCCTAGTTCTTGCACATGAGCTCTCATTTATTCCTCCTATAACACCGTTTCTTTGTGATATATTAATATAACTGATTGTGTGCTCAAATAAGTTTGGAAAATAATATTTGCTCTATGTCAGGTGCTTTCAGAAATGTTGAGCAATAACAATATATGTTTCATATAATATTTACTGCCTTTGATATGTTCATTTTTCATTTCTTTCCTTTACAGTTTATATTTTAGATTTTTTACTGTTTCTGGGTTTGCATCTGTAGGTTATATTTTCTTCTCAAGTGCATATATTAATGTACCCTCATCATTATTTTATCTGAATTTATGTAATTTTGTTTTATTCCCTCTCCCACAACATTCTTGATTAAAGCCTTTCTGTTTAACCTGAACTTAAATTTTTAATTTTAAGAGCATGAGATTAAATTATAGGAAGAGTCACAATATTGTGTCCTTTGACAAGAAACTGTTTCATTCAAAATAATTGTAATTCAGCTTAATTTAAGAAAATATGTTAATAGACAAAGTTGATATAAGAGTTACCAAAAAAAAGCATGACAATAATATATAAAGATATTGACATTTTTATTATACTAAACACAACATAAACCAAGAAAAGAATGAGTAGTATACAATTTAAAGAACTATTTTTTTCTAAAAGTTATAAACATAAAAGCTGAAAAAAAATTTATCAAATATGTAAGTTAAAAAAAAGAGTTAGGTTTATCATTAACATTTTAAAAGACATTAGGTTTTGTTACTTATTATACCAGTATTTATAAATATATAATTTTGTTGACTGGATCCCTTGAGTAAAACAATAAAGTAAATTTAGGGTTTTTTGTCCTTGGTAAAAAGTTTACACTTAATTCACAACTAGTTGTGTGTTTCTTTCTAACATCAGAATGAATTAAAAATGACATATAACAGTTCACTTAATCTGTATTAACTATATTTAGGTATGTGCATTACAATCTCCTGATCACAGCTTCAACAATACTCTGGCAAAAATGAGAAAAAACCAAAAAGTGATATAGTTCTAAATTGTATTCATCTCAATTTAATTATATGTACTTTTTATGTGTAAATACCCTGTACAATTTACACTCTAAAGTAACAAGACTGGTTTACACTATTAATACTATCAAGAAAACAGATCAAAAGTTCGTATTTTAAGCCTGGTTATCTTACTAATATAAACATGTAAAAATTAAATGGCTCAATTAGTAAAGAAAGAAATTATGAAACTTTTCATTCTGTTTCCTACCAACTATTTCACAGTCATAGCTTAGAGACACTAAAATTTGCTCTTACTAAGGGACATTTATTTCCTTAGAAAAATGATACAGATTCTCCAGAAGATCCTCATACTACTTATCCAGTAACATGAAATGGCACATTACTAGCAGGAACACTGGAGTATGCCAAAGTATTAAGTACACCAAATGCTTCATATTTCCCGGTAAAAAATTTGAGGAATTTAACGATGTATTTGTCCATATTCATTTGCTTGCAACTTCTCCAAAATGTCATCAAGTGGCTAGTTGTTAAGGCTAACACCATATATTTTTAGACATTAGAAAATGCAAACACACTTTCAAACACTTCAATACAAGATAAAAAATATATATATATATGTTTAAGTTCTATTTTGAACAAAAAGAGTGAAATTGTTTTCTTACCAAAAATCTAATCTATCTAAAACTCAGATATTCTGTTCTTTAGCGAGCATGATATAAAGCAGTGGTCTTCAAACATTTTTCGTTCATATGTCCCCTAAAATAATTTTGACAAATAAGTGATATCTTGTGCCTATTTAGATTACATGAAAATTTTCATCATAAGTTTTAGTTGCAAATATGCAGTTTCTGCTATATTATAAATATCGATGCTTTAAAACAAAATTTAAATCGGTCTTTTAAATGTATCCCATGTAATATTAATACCATACTGAATTGTTACTACTGTTGTTCTTCTAAAATAAAATATTTCCTTGAATTTGTATTTCCTTTCTACTTCCTCCACAATTTTATTCTACTTTGAATCTTGGAAATCTGTCCTATCACTCTATTATACTTCTCTGATGTAAACTTTATACAAACAACAAGCACATACACATTTATATTGAAATTACCTTTGAATTAATTTTCTTTGACCATGAGGTGCTAAATTTTTTTAATCATCTCAGTTGAGTTACCATTACAACTATTACGGGGACACAATTGATCCAAGCAACGAATAAGTCACAAGTTTTGACATAAAATCATTAAAAATAAAAGGTAAACTTTAATTAGAAAGGTATCTCCTAATGGGATGAATTGGGGGAGGTGTGTTTATGAAGGCTTAATTTAAAAAACTGTTGAACTGGCCCTTTATTTGGCTCTCTGGAGATTTTACCTTTCCAAGAAATTCACCTTAGTAAAGTTCAGGGTAAGTAAGAGGCCTGCCTTTCTTGTATAAATTTAGGAGAATGGTGACACTGAAGTGAGAGATGGGAAAAGAGAATGTCAACTGACCCCAAGTTGCATTGTAGGCAGATAGATTTAAGGAAGTGAAGGATTTGGAAATTGATTCCTTTAAAATTTCCTGTGTCCCCACATACCCCTGGAAAGTCTCTGCATACCCCTAGGGTATCCCTATCACAGTCTGAATACCATGCCTCTAAGATCCCTAGGAAAGGTGGTGTTAACTTGAACTATGCTAAGAAAAAGTACTTTTCCTGAATTACTCCTTTGGCTAAAAAACTGATTTTGAAAGTTTCTGAGGTAGTACCATGTTACATTTTGAAATCTGCTTTTTGACCACTTGGCTAGACAAAGCACACAGCTATGTGTCGTCTGAACTATCACACTCCATTAATCAGCTGACTCGTTTTGTACATGTACAGATTCTGAATAAGAAAGTCATATTGAGGAATCAGGATAATAGCACTGTCAAGTAGAGCTCAATTAGGAGCTTATACTGTTATGGAAAAGCACTAGAAAAATAAATAATTACACAGCTCTTACATGTAAATAAGAATGGGTACAACGGTCTTAAAACATTTTAAAAGAACTCTAAATTTAAAAAATTAAAGCTGTGTATTACTACGGCTCATCTTAAAACTTAATGAATAAGGCACTTATCCTGTGGAATGTCCTAAAATGTCAGCTCAGTTGTAGTACCTAGGCTGGCTTCAAGCAGAAGCAGAAAACCTTCCAGAAAGGATATGCTTGGTGTTCAGTCTGTGCAGATATGAGCTGACCTTATCCTGGAATGCCAGTGTGGCTTCACATGCACAAGCATCTTCCGTGGAGATGAGTCTTCGTGCTTCTGCAATGGCTGAAGACAATGACAATACATGAAATGTTATAGCTAATTAGAAATCATAGCAAATCAGGAAATCTGTGATTCAATCCTTCCATTTTTAATTCTTACCTAAATGCATTTTCTAGGAGATAATATAAGAGCACATGGAAAGAGGAGAAAGTACTGTGGACTTTGTCACCAAAGAAACTGAGTTAGAGATGTTGAGGAAAAGTTTGCAATTGTCAAAGCTGGGTGATGGTTATATGAGAGTTCATTCTATTGTGCTCTATACTTTTGTAATTGTCTGAAATTTTCCATGATATAAAGTAAATATTTAAGTTGATGCAGGGAGAAGCCAAGAATGCAGAGATAAGACAATCCCTTGTGATACTGTGTACTCATTACGAAATGAAAATGTTCACTATGGAGAACAGTGTGAGGTTCCTTTAAAAACCAAAACTAGACCTACCATGTGATCCTGCAATCCCACTCCTGGGCAAATATCTGGAGAAAACCCTAATTTGAAAAGATACATGCACCCCAGTGTTCATAGCAGCACTATTCACAATAGCCAAGACAGAAACAACCTAAATGTCCATCGACAGATGAATGGATAAAGAAGATGTGGTACATATATACAATGGAATACTATTCAGCCATAAAAACAATGAAATAATGCCATTTGCAGCAACATGGATGGACCTAGAGATTGTCATACTAAGTAAAGTAAGTCAGACAGAGAAAGACAAATATCATATATCACATGTAGAATCTAAAAAAGTGATACAAATGAACTTATTTACAAAACAGAAATAGACTCACAGACATCGAAAACAGACTTATGGTTACCAAAGGGGATTGGGGGAAGGCAGAAGATAAATTAGGAGTTTGGGATTAAGACATATCCCTACTATATATAAAATAGTTAAACAACAAGGACCTACTGTATAGTACAGGGAACTATACTCAGTATCTTGTAATAACCTATAATGTAAGAGAATCTGAAAAGTTATATATATATATATGTATATTACTGAATCACTTTGCTGTATACTTGACACTAACACAACATTGTAAATTAACTATACTTCAATTTTAAAAAATGAAAATGAGGAAAACAGTCCTCTATTTGTGTGGCCAAAACATTTCAAGGTTTAAAACTAGATAATTCCTGATTTCCTATACAGACTATTATTCTACTGAATGGTTTGAACTGAGAATTCTAGTTCTTACCCATAAATACTTTGGAACTAAAAATTCAGGTTTGTATTGACATTTAAGCAAAGAACGTGGGCGAATGATAATTCTAACTCCAATTTCTTTCTGTAATTCAGTGAGGCAGCTATTCCTACTCAATATCATAGCCCCTAAAGTTGCCTAACAGAAATAAGAGTAACTTCCAGGTCTAAAGACTGATGAATAATCTTCCAACTGAGTAGTAGTACTGCTTGGGGACAAAGAGTAGTCCTTTGCTCTTGCATTTTCTCCCACATTCTATCCGTAAAATGTTACAGAAAATCCCGAACGAACTTTTTGGTCAACCCAATACAAAGATAAGATACAAGGCTGGAGGACCATAAATTCACTTGATTATCTAGCTGTCTAAATCCTATTGAAACTTTTAGGGACAGCCAGCTCAAATCCCCATCTCAATCAGTAAATTAATTAGTAAGCCAAAAAGTATCTACTAAATATCAAGTACATGGCCCTCATCCGTGTACAGAGTATAAAATTTGTGCCTATGATACTTTTCCAGTATATCTTGCCTGATAGCCTATAAGCTCTGTGAGGGTAGGGGCTCAGTGTAATATTCTCATTAAAACACCCCATAGAAAACTGGAAAACTGGGAGGTTGCACAATTGAAAGTTGAGAGATGGATCCATTCACACTGGCAGCAAAAAGAATAAAATATTGAGGAATAAATTTAACAAAAGTAGTGCAAGACTTGTACAGGGCAAACCACAAAACATTAATCTGTCTCCAGTTCCTTCCTCGGGACCTAACAGAGTCCTAGATATAGAACAGAATTTCCATGAATACTTGCCAAACAAATAAATAAGTGAATGGCTAAACAAATGAGGTCAGAGCCTAAGCCATTATAAACCATTCTGGAATCCTCACCTTCCAGGAGAAGAAAAAATGCCCAAGACTGATTTTTCTGAAGATTAAACATTTAAGATAGGAAGACAGCACCCAGAAATACTCAAATTCTAAAAGCAAGCTGCTCCTTATTTTTCTCACCCTCCCCAAGAAACTGATCCACACTTTACTTCAAATGAAGAAGTACCTGCTGAGTAACTGTCAGGTGTTATGGTAGATGCTAAGAGTACAGACAAAATCTACTACCCGTGGTGGTTGGGGTCTACAGGAGCATAAAAACACAAGCCCAGGGGCTTCCCTGGTGGCACAGTGGTTAGGAATCCGCCTGCCAAAACAGGGCACACGGGTTCGTGCCCCGGTCTGGGAAGATCCCACATGCCGCGGAGTGGCTAGGCCCGTGAGCCACAACTGCTGAGCCTGCGCGTCTGGGGCCTGTGCTCTGCAACAAGAGAGGCCGCGATAGTGAGAGGCCCGCGCACTGCGATGAAGAGTGGCCCCCCGCTTGCTGCAACTGGAGAGGGCCCTCGCACAGAAACGAAGACCCAACACAGCCAAAAATAAATAATAAAATAAAAATAAATAAATTTATTAAAAAAAAAAACACACACAAGTCCAAAACTTGCATTTTCTTCCCCAAATCTGCTTCACTCTCAGTCCCCTCAGTAAAGATACCCCATCCTTCCAGGTGCTCAAGTGGAATAGGAAAGCCATCCTACTCCTCCCCCATCCTATCCCCACATCCAGTTTATCACCAAGCCCTGTTCATCCTACCTGCAAAACATGTCTGCAATCAGTTTACTTCTATCACATTGTCACCATCCTAGCCCAACTGCAATAGCCCCCGAACTGGTCTTCTTTTGCTCTTCATCCTCTTCAATCCGCTGTTCACACAGCAGCTAGAGTGACTTTTAAAAATATAAACAGCATCGTGCCGCTCCACTGCTAAAAACCCTCCATGACTTCCCATTTCTCACAGAATTTCCCATGCCCCAGAGGAGCAGCATGATTTGACCCCGCCTAACTCTCCAAACTGCCTTACCCCACACTTATCCCTGGCTGGTCATGCTTCCGTCACACGGGTGGCCTTTCACTTCCTCTCCCCACTAAAGCCACCACTCAGGACCTGGCATTGCTCTCCCTCCTTCCGCCAGCACTCCAGTCTCAACCTACCTGCCGCTGATCCTCAGCATTCAAACGTCACTTCCTCAGAGAGACCCTCCCAACCTGAAATAGGTTCCCCAACCCCCATTCTGTTCTCTTCCATCACTGCTCTTATTTAATTTATAAATGTGTTATGTACTTGTCTTTTCCCCCTAGACTGTTACCAAAGACCATACCTGTTTTGTTCATGATTGTATACCTAGTGCCTAGAACGTAGCAGATGCTATATTTATTGACTGGATGAAGGAATGATTGAAGGAACACACAAGTAACCACAACACAAGGCATCCAGTGCTGAAAAAGAGGACACAGTTCAATGGAAGAACAAGGGGAATTCTGGTAGAGGGGGTAAAAACTGAACTAGCCCTGGAAATTAAACAAACAAACATTATTTTGTAACATTTGATTCACAAAAAGTAATTTATAGGACACTGATGTAAGTTATGATGCATAATAAAGACAAATGCCTCATAATGCATAAAAACGAATGCATGATAAACCCACTGCACAACTTAAGAATTAAAACATAACGAATGCTGTTGCAGAGACGTCATTTAAGAAGTGGAAATATAAATACAATCTAGGAGAAGATATTTGCAACACATAAAATCAACAACGAATTTATATCCAGACATGTGAAGAGTTGTTATGATAAGTAAGAAAAATATAAATAACCCAATAGAAAAATAAAGGCATAAATAGCTTTTCCAGATAAGAGACCGAAGTGACAAATAAATATTAGAAGAGAAGCTTAGCCTCTTTAGTAACCAGGAAATGGGGGAAAAAAAGACTACAGGGAGATACTTCTTTACATCTACCAGACTGACAAAGTTTAATCCAACAAAACCAAACGTTGGCAAGGATGTGGTTCTTGGATTTTGACAAGCAGAAGAGGCAAGGGAAGCAGATCACAGTAAAGGATGGAGACAGATGAGTACAGGGCATGCTTCAGGAATATCAAACAGTCTATGTGGCTGAATCACAGGTCTTGGAGAGAAGGAGTGAATCTGGGGCCAAATGTAGTGACAAGATGAAAAAGAGTGGTTACCAGGGGTAGGGAGAGTGGAATGAGGAGTTTTTGTTTAATTGGTACAGAGCTTTAGTTTGGGATGATAAAAAAAGTTCTGGAGATGGACAGTGGGATAGTTGCACAACAAGGTGAATGTACTTAACACCACTGGACTACACTTAAAATGGTTAACATGCTAAATTTTATGTCATGTATATTTTACTGTAATTAAAAAAAAACCTGGACTTAGGGAGAGGCTTTAATTAGGAAAAAAAAATGGAATCAGACCATGGAGGGAAGGATGCCTGGTGGAAAGGTAGAATTATTTCATTCTGAAGACATTTGGGAACCACTGGAGAATTCTGACCAAGGAGCAAGACTCAGAAGCGTGCTTCAGACTTGGAGACAGGAAAGCTCACTCCTAAGACTGTCCTAGCACATGAATTAGGCTTAAAGGGACAGTCTTCACCTGAACATGTCTTCTTGTCTTCATTCAAGGTGTAGCCAGTATAACAATCGCAGTGGTAAGACGCGGCCCCGTCATTCACACAGATGTGCTGGCACCCATGAGAGCCCAGTGCACACTGGTTACGAACTGACCAGGAGTGGGGCAGGAAAGAGAATATTCACAAATTACAACTGGAAACTAAACACAGACTTCCAGGAGAAAGAAGCTTTGGTTCGGTGCCAACAAGTGCAGCAAATGAATCCTACAATCGTCAGCAACGCGTCTCCCATGTTTCAGAAGGAGAGAGCCTCTTTTCCTGTTCCCTATCCCACACCCTTTTCCTTGTTATCTCTTGCAGCTATCTCGGTGCCTTCTCTTTTTTGCTATCCACAGTCCTGGGGCTGCACTGAGTCTTGATTCTATTCCAGAACTTATCTCCAGCCTTTCCTGATAACCATGAATGCCTCCAACCTCTCCAGCTATACACAGATCATCTTCACCATCACCAAAAATAAATTATTAGGGACCTACCTGCACATGGAGTTACATTTGATGCTGCACAAAAACTGTGTTGACCAAGGGCCTGCCCTTGATACTTAAAGTGGGACAGAAAACACTGGCCTGCACACACACACACACACACACACACACACACACACACACACAGATAGAGGAAAAATAATAACAATGATGATGATGATGGTGATGGTGATGGTGTGTATGACTGGATAGGGAAGTATTTGTGTCTGTCACAAGTAAATACATTATAAGGAACAAGGGCTTCCTGGGATACATAGCTTCTTCCTCGGCCATTGCAGAAGCCAAACTACTTTATTTGTTCTCCTCTAACTCTCCTCTTAAGTGTCATTTTATGCTCACAAACCTTCCATGGCTCACTATTACCTATAAAACAGCTGTTCGTGAAGCATAAGGCCCCAGGTAATCTATCCATAGTGTCTTTCCAACTTTCACACTGATATTCCCCTTCACTACTACAATTCAGATGTTTCCAGCAAAATGCCTACTAGCAGAACATTTTGTTTTCCCCTCAGCCCAGCTTAGCAGCGACTCTAGCGATAACAAGTAGATGTGCCTTCAGCCCCTGGCCCGTGATCTGGGGCTCCACATTTAATTTACAGGCCTTCCCACTGCCCAGCAAGGGGAAGGCAGGCCATTAGAGGGGATCTGACCCATGTCGTGTACCCCGGTTTTAGAATGGCATCCATTATTGCTGTAAAATATATAAATACCAACTTCCCACCGTCTCGTCTTTTTCTTCTATCTCCTTTTGCTGTCCTCTGCTTTGCACCATGAGACAGTGTAGCTTAGTGTTTGAGAGCATATGTAACCACCAGAGCAAGTGCCTGGGTTCAAATCCTGGCTCTGCTACTCACTAGGCAAGTGACCATAGGCAAGTTACTTTGTCTGTGCCTCAGTTTCTTTCTAAAGTTGCTGTGAGTAAAGTTGCTGTGAGCAGTAAATGTGTGACTGTGCCTAAAATGCCTAGAACCGTGCATGGTACCCAGTAGGCACTGAAGAATGTTGGCAAACCGTTATCTGGAAGTGTTGCCTGGAGTAGTCTGCCTTAACTGAAAATCTCCTTTGATTTCTTTTTTTAATAAAATGGTCCATTTTATGCCATAATATCTGTTAGTTTACATGTAAATGTGTTTTTGTTTCTTTTTCCCAGGTCTTCAGATTAAAGGTCCTGCTTAAAGTACCAAGAGGGATACTTGTAACGGTTTGAGAAATGCAGCTTTGAGTCCTTTCCATCCAACTGACTTAGTCCCACCCCCGAACAAACCAATGCAAGCCACTCCCCTTGCCCTTGCCCTCTCCACTCCTCCATCTAAGCCTTATCTGCCCTCCGAGGCCCACCTCCAGTCCCAGACCTCCTGCTTCCCAGCCCCTCCTGCCCTTAGTTACTGCCGGTGCCTCTCCCTGGCTAAGAGTCCCTGCTTTCTTCAGGTGCTGGTTCTCTTTGCACCCAGCCTGTACGTAGCTCAGAGGCAGAAGCTGACGCTTCCTTACACCTCCACAGCTTAGCAGAGTCCTGGGAACAAAATAGGTGCTCAGTACTCTTTTACTGATCTCATTTTTTTAAAAAAAGGGGAATTAGAGATATGCCACTTCCTTTAATCTCTCTTGAAAAGGTCACACATTACATCTCAAGGAAGAGGAAAGCATACACAAAATCTAAAAAAATATTGAATATGCCAAAACTAAACACCACCTTGAGAGCTAGGAATTTCTCTTAGGAGTGTTTTTACATGACAAATGCCACTCTGTTCTGCCAGTGAGTTTAAATCAAATTAATGAGGATTAGCAGTTCTGGCACGGGCTTCCTCGCCAAGTTGTAAGTCTCAGATTCACCCAAGACTGATCATCTAGAAACTGTCAGGGAAGGACTTGCTTCAAACTTACTGGAAGATCTGTGTGGGTCTAATTCAGTCATTTACAAAGCCTCCTTTACTAAAACGATCTGGCTTTAAGATTAACGCTACAGAAAAGTTCCAGGACAAGTTTTAATTGGAAAAAGATCAGTTCAGCCTATCACACCAAATAGTTACTGCCCAGCTGACTTCCTCTAAAGTTTCCTATTTGCTTTACAGAGCTATAAAATTTTCCTGGATTAGGACCGTACATTCAATTAGCTTTTCTTATATCCTCCACTCCCTACCCATTACCCAGTAATTTTCTGAAGTGAGCTATGTTTGCAAAACCTAGTGAGCTCACTGCCTCCTGAGCAATGTTTACCTTGGTCTGAAAAGCATGGTAGAATGTCTGAAGCCCAATTCCTTACATTACCTTTAAGAATCTCTCTCTTGGTGAGATGCAAGTTGGTTTCACTGAAGTAGAAAGAGCCCCGGATGAAAGAATTTACTGAGTGGACCTTACCTGAACACGTTTTTTTATCTTCATTCAGAGTGTAGCCCTCGTAGCATTCACAGTGATGAGACCCAGCTCTGTCATTCACACAAATGTGCTGACAGCCGTGTGTGCCCAAAGCACACTGATCTTGAGCTGCCCAACAAAAGTCCAGAAGAAAATATATTAAACGTGGAAAAGTCTTTTATCAGCCATATATAGAAATCTTCTTATTTGCAGCTAGCAATGCAGAAGAGGAAAACTTATTAGAAACCACTCAAAGCCATCAGTAATATTTGTTCTCACTAGGAATTAGCTGAGTAAAACAAACTCCTACACACACAATACTTATGCTTCTATTTTTCCCCACCCCTTTTCAGAATCATCTATACTGAGCTTTTATAATCGAAATATCTCATGAATACTTTCTAAAGTGTTCCCTTTAGATTTGTTGTATTTATGCTGAATCAGAGGGATTCTAACAGCTGTGGAATGAATTATACTAGATTCAGAAAGACATAGAATTAGAGTTTGAAGAAACTGTAGCTCGACCCTCTCCTGTAATAAATGAGGAAACTGAGTCCAAAGGAGACCAAATGACTCAGAGCAGCATCAGAACTCAAGACCCAAATTGCTACTCAATGTATTTTTCTCTGTACTGACATGATATTTTTTAACTATTTTTTTTTTTAATCTTTGAGCTTTTTGTTTTGAAATCACTTCAGGCTTATGAAAAAGTTTCAAAACTAGTGCAAAAAATCCAGTACTTCACCCCATTTCCCCAAATGTTAACATCCTATATAAGCATAGTGTAATTACCAAAACCAGCAAACTAATACTGATACAATGCCATTAACTAACCTACAGACCTTATTCAAATTTTGCCAATGGTTCCACCACTAATGTCCTTTTTCTGGTCCAGGATCCAATCCAGGATCACACATTGCATTAAGTTGTCACATCTCCTTAGTTTCCGCCAATCTGGGACATTTCTTTAGTCTGTCTTTGCCTTTCATGACTGTGACACTTTTGAAAATTACTGAAAAATTAGTTTGTAGAATGTCTCTCAATTTGGGATTGTCTAAGGTTTCCTCATGATTCTGAATTTTTAGCAAGAATACCACAGAAGTGCTATTGTGTCCTCAGAATATCATGTCAGGAGATGCATGACGTCACTGTGTGTTATTGCTGGTGATGTTAACTCTGATGTCTTGGTTGAAGGGGTGTCTGCCAGGTTTCTCCACTATGGAATGACTGCTTTTCTTTCTGTAAATAGTAAGTACCTTGTGGGCTGTTATTTGATTTGCACATACTAAATTGTCTTTAGATTCTGGAAAGGACTCTTAGGGCTGGGTACAGAGAAGGAAATAAACAACACACTCACACATGTGGATCATGAGACACACATGCTGCCATTTATAACTTTTCTAATAAGAAAGGGGAAAAGCCCGAGATGGCAAGAGAGGAAAAGAGACCGAGCTCCCCATCGATGTGACCCCCGCCAAACACTGACTAGGGAGATAGGTAAACAGGGAGGCGACAGTAAAGCCTCTGCCCCCACTTACCCGAACATGTTTTCCTGTCTTCATTTAAGGTATAACCTTCATAGCACTCACAATGATAAGAGCCAGTTCTGTCGTTCACACAGATGTGTTCACAGCCGTGAGTGTTAAGAGCACACTTATCAATAACTATCAAAAGATGACCAGGACAAATGTCAACACATGGAAAGCATGGTAAATACATAACTACGGGCCACACCACACACACACACACACACACACACACACACACACACACAGTGCTAACTACGGGCCACACACACACCCCCTCCCCACACACACACACACAGTGCTAACTATGGGCCACACACACACACACACACACAGTGCTAACTACAGGCCACACACACACACACACACACAGTGCTAACTACGGGCCACACACACACACACACACACAGTGCTAACTACGGGCCACACACACACACTCACACACAGTGCTAACTACGGGCCACACACACACACACACAGTGCTAACTACGGGCCACACACACACACACACACAGTGCTAACTACGGGCCACACACACACACAGTGCTAACTACGGGCCACACACACACACACACACAGTGCTAACTACGGGCCACACACACACACACACACACACAGTGCTAACTACGGGCCACACACACACACACACACACACACACACAGTGCTAATGAAATGGGGCAGCTTGGCACGAGAGGAAGGCTGCTGGACTGTGTGGGAACCCACTTCCTGGTCTTGGCTCTTTCACTAACAGACCCCATGACATGGGTAGGTAAGTCTTCTCCCTTCTTGTGGAGGTCTCAGTTTCATTTTCTATAAAATGAGCAGGTTGAATGAAATGATCTCTAAGTTTTCTTCCTCTCAAAAACTTTTTTCTAGGATTTAACAGATTGGACCTAATTCCCACTCTTCATTGATTGTACGTGAGTATTCATAGAGCAGATGAGTGAGAACCTCCCTAGATTTTCTTCCACTTCTAGATTCCATGAATCTTCTACGGTCACAGAGAGGTAATAGGAGCTTGTATTTAATTAAATAAAACCCAGGAAAAAAAAATCCAAAACCTCAAAAGGACAAAGAGTTTTGGCCCCCTTCCTCACTAGCCCTTTTCCCTGCTAACCCTTCTCTCTAAACCTAGTAATAAGTACTGTAATAGGCTGTTTTAGGTATTACCTCACTTTTCCCCTCATGTTCCTTTTCAAGGCAAGTCGTTGATAACAGTAAATCCACCACAGGGCAGTTAGGAGAAAAGCATAAGGCCAGTCCAAAGCCCGGGGTGAGTCCCAAAAAAAGTTTCCATCAGCCACCACCCCTTAAGCAGCCTCACCTGAACACGTCTTCTTATCGGCATTCAAGGAATATCCTTGGCTGCACTCACAGTGGTGCTTGCCTTCCCCGTCACTGACACACACATGCTGGCACTGGTGTGTGCCCAGCGCACATGGGTCCAGAGCTGTGCAAAGGAAATTTACAACAGTCAGCGTGGACACGTAAGAGGCATTTCAGATATTTCCTCCTGTGTCAAAACAACATCACTCTCCAGGTTCCTCTCTGATTCTATCTTTAGTTCACTCTAAAAATTGGCTACTTGTTTCCTGCCCCTGGCTTATTATAAATACCACTCTTAGTAATGTTTAAATTAGTAACTAATTTAAAATCATAGATCTTGTGGTGGACTTTCTCAAAAAAGAAAGGGAATTTTGAATTTGGAGCTGAAGCCAAACTCTTTACATGAAAGAGCCAAACTCTTTATATGAAATTCGATATTTTATTCAATGTATCCACCTAGCCAGAAAAAAAGACTTCTGCTTCCCAACAGAAAGAAAACAGTAATGTACTTCCTGAAGTTCTATGAGCTAGTGGTCCCACTGCCACCAGAACCCAGTTTCCAAGGGTTCTATAGTTTGTGTCTAAACAGAATTCACACCCAGGCTTTCCTCTAGGCCTGGAACCCACTCACTCTTGGGCAGCAATACATGTTTGAAATTGCAAATGGTGGAGGGCAACGTAGGTAACTGCCTTCCGAATATGCGGCATGGGTTCCTGAGCCCAAATGTATATGCATGCGACTCTCATATCTGCCAGTAGAATAAACTTACATGCTATATACAAATCAGTAAAAAGAAAAGAAAGAATACAACAAATTAGATTACATTAGCTAAACTGCATCCTCATCTTTTTGCTCCTGGAGCCATTTTTAATCTCAGATTTTTCTTTCCCCAGTGACATGTTTTGATAAAAGAATCAATGAATTTAGTCATTTCTGAGAAAACAAGGAGGCCTGTTGCAGGAGGCTGGCACCCCTGTGGCAGGTCACCCAGCCTCCACTGTTTTGGCAACAGGACAGGTTAATAGGACAGGCCCTTTCCCAAGAAGGGCCTTCTCATGGAATAATCTTTCCAGCTCGTTGACTACAACAGCTGCGCCTCAGTCTTTTTTCCACAGGATATTTTCCCCCCAGAACAAGCAGATCTTTCGTACCAGAATGAAAAGATGGCCACTCACCACTTGTTACTTTATGTCCTTCAAGCCCAACCCCAGGTGCTATCTTTGAGACCCAGCCTTGCCATAGACCAGCATGTTTATGGAAAAGTTCTCACCCACAAACACAGGGGGGTTTCCTGGGAGAAAGAAAGCTACTTTCTTTTGGGAAACCAATGAATGCTGAGTCAATGCCACCAAAGCCAAGGACAGCTTGTGAAGACCCAGTGTCCTAGGGCAGGAAAGATAAGGGGTCCCTGGCCAGGTCTGGTTGAGATGAGGCCAGGCTTTGCTCCAGACCGAGACTTCATCTCTCATTTCCTGACAAATTGTTGATTGCTGAGTTTCACATTCATTTATATATAAAGTCTCCTTGAAATTTACAATTGTAATTATTGGTTCACTTGTTTATCTCATCCCCAGCAGCAGACTGTCGCTTGATGGTAGGGAGGGACTACTTTATCTTTGTATCATCAGTGATCAATAAACACATGTTGAAAAAACAAATGTGAAATAGATTATACAGCAAAAGGTATGTACATTTTAAAATTCACCTGAACTAGAAATTTGTCCACACCTGCTTAGATAATTCCACAGAGGGCTTTGAAAGATTATCTCCAAATGATAAAAAAATAAAGCATGACAAAGAAAGAAAGAAAGAAAGAAAGAAAGAAAGAAAGAAAGAAAGAAAGAAAGAAAGAAAGAAAGAAAGAAAGAAAGGTAGAAATTTTTAAAAGAAAAACAAAAATAAATTTAAAAGTAAAAATTAAAAAGTTTGAGTCCCACAAATTCATAATTCTGGTCAGTGACTACAGATAAACCCGAGCCTTGAATGGATTCATATTCATGGGTTTGGCTGATTCATGCTAAAAATTCTAATTAAATCAGCATGTTCGGATTTAAACTCCATCCTAAAGGAAGAAAGGAGAAGAACAGTAACAGAATAATTAAAAAATTAAAAATTAAAATAAAAAAACAAAAAATACCCTGCTTCTTGCTATCTCACAAGTGAGCTGAAATCCTAACCTTCCTGGTCCCTAATCCTCTCCCTCCACAAGGAATAATCAGACACCGAGCTGAATCTGAAAACTGGAGTATTCACTAAACGTACACACTGACTGACAGTTACACTGGAATATAAGCCAGTTGATCTTTCCACAGACAGACACGGTCCCCGTCTTCTGCCCGAAAACAAGCAGAGTTCTGTTAAATCTAGAGATGGAAAAACTAAAGAAAATATCTGGAAAAAAATGTGGTGGGCAGATGGGAAAAGAGAGTTGTCTGGAGATTTTTTATTTGTATTTTTTTCTGACCCCATCAGGGAATAGCAGGATCATGTACCCTGGATATTTCCAGAACTTCACATTTCTAATGCAAACACGAAGATTTTTATGAGCAAACCAAGTTATATATAAGGCAGCTCTATATTTCTAAACCAACAAAGTATGTTTAAGTTGGTTAAAAAAAAAAAGAGATACACACATACGAAAAAGCATTGCTTATATTTAAGTTTTCCATAAATTGCCACCAAAAAAAAAAAAAAAAGAATAAATCTCTTTTTCTTTGGATACACAATGTCTGACTGTATAACATCTTTTCTAGTTGGAAGCAAAGACTTACCACAAAAGGTTTCCTGGAATCTAGAGGAAAGTTTCTCAATGACCCCATAGGTCTCCACATAGAAAACGTGCTCGTCCAGGGGCTCACTGGCCATCATCTTGAGGGACTCCATGTCTGCCCGGTCCACGCCCACGGCGTACAGCTCAATACCGGATGCCTGGGCCCGAGCCGCCACCTCGTTCACCTGATCCTGGGGCCGCCCATCTGTCACGATGATGGCCACCTTAGGGATGTTGGAAGCGGGTCCCCGAGCTCCTGCCTCCACTGTGAAGGCTTCGTCCATCGCTGTCTGGATGGCCAGGCCTGACATGGTGCCTGTGGACAAGGGTGTGATCCGCGCCACGGCCTGTTTCAGGGACTGCTTATCCGAGTGGGTCTGGAGATGGAACTCGATCTTCACGGTGCTGGCGTAGTTCACCACTGCCACCCGCGTGTCCGCCGGCCCGATGTCCAGAGTGTCAATTACCCGCGAGACAAAGGTTTTTACTTTGGTGAACTCCAGAGGCCGTACACTACGAGAACTATCAATGATAAACACCAAGTCCAAGGGCATGCTCTTGCAAACACCTGCAAAGAAGGGTGTGGGAAACAGACATGACTAAGCGATGAGCAGACCACAGTCAGAAATGGGGCAGTTCTGGGACTTCCTTGACAGTCCAGTGGTTAGGACTCCACGCTTCCACTGCAGGGGGCGAGAGTTGATCCCTGGTCCGGGAACTAAGATCCCGCATGCCCGCGCTGCCGGGCCAAAACAAAAACAAAAAAAAACAAGAAAGAAATGGGGGCAGTTCTCCCACCCAGAGAGCTCTGGCCAGCATCCCTTGATCCCAAATACCCCACTGTCTGCTGTCTTCCCCAAGACCACCCTCCCTTTGGATGTTGAAAGCACTGAGGCCTTCAGGATTCCCTAGTGAGAATTCACATAGAGGTGTGACATTTCCCCCAAATATCTCCCCTACAGGCTGGCTGAGTCCCGAAATTTCACTGGGAACCGTATCTTTCTGCTTAAAGTTTTGTTCAAAGGTTCCTCTAGACTCCCAGGAATGAATGGATTCCAGACCTCTCTTGGGCATCTTGGCCATCTGAGGCAATGGGACAGTGACCCTGAATAGTGTGAAAGGTGAACTCAGGGCACCCTCACTGCACCCTCCCCTGCCTGCCCAGGCCTCAGAGCCTCGGGCAATGGCAGAGTGTGAGGTAAGGCACGCTGGTGCTCTCGTGCTGGCCTCCTTCTTTTACTCCACTTCCAAGGCGGTGAAAACTGCTCCAGAGTAGCCCTAAATTCTCCTTCCATCTGGTCATTCACTCATGTTTAGTGAACTTTGAGGTCCAACTACCCCTGAGTTACAGTTTGAAAGTGGAAAGAAGGATAACAACTTAATCTGGTCCATGTTGATTTCCATCTTTGTCAGCATGTCTTGTTTCAAGAAGCAGAGATTTTGACTTAGTATCTGTCCTACTGCCCCCACCAAAGTGTCATAGTCACCTCTCTTTCATTTTTTCATTCACCAAATATATGTTTTTTGAGAGCCTACCATGTATTAAGCCATGGGGCTACAAAAGCAAATAAGCCAGATTCCCTGCCCTCAAGAAACTTGTATCATTCCCACACAAAAGCACCTGGCACATTGCAGCAACACAATACATTTTTGTTTTCAGCACATCCTCCTTATCCTTTTTTCCTCTAATCTCGTTCTATACTCCTCCCTCTCTTAGTCACCCAAATCAAATCCAAAAGTCAGGACTAGCTAAGAAAGAAGCCATTCCTCTTCTTTCAACACACACACACACACACACACACACACACACACACACACACACCCCCCAAGCCCTGAATGGAAATGAGATCCTTGGGCATGAAGTGTCATTCAGGGTTCTTTTCTTTCCTAATAGGAGGCTGGAAATTGATGCAACTCTAAGAAGGCAATTTACTCAGTGTATAGGGGGAAAAGGTGTAGGTATTTATTCATTCAAAATAAATTCCTAGACTAAGCAGTTGATGACAGAAAAAGCCCAGTCTGGAACAGGAATTATGCCTCTGTATAGTATTCTTTTAAAAACTGAAAAGTATCCTCTTGGTTTTAGCCTGATTCCTAGAGGTATTAACTAAAACAATAAATAATATCCTACTTTCAATAACACTTTAGAGATCACAGGATTCCAACACAACAACCCTGTGAAGTTAGAGATGCAGAGGTTGTTTTTATACCCATTTTAAAGGCGAGAAAACTGAGTCTCAGGAAGCTGTAAGAGCTAAAAAGTGGTAGAAAATAGCGGTAGATTGGACTCCAGGTTTCCTGACTCCCAGCCCAAAGGGACTTTTCATTTCATGGTTGCCTCTCTCTGAAGGAACATTTTCTACTACCAAAATTAACATTACCTCATGTACCTAGTAAACATCCTGCTTGGTGACTTTGAGCCACCAGCCTGAAATATGCTGTGCATCATGTATTTAGCTAGGTCAAAAGGAATTAATTCTTCAAAAAAAAAAACAAAACCCTCCAGAATTTCATTTCATCCCTGATTACCATGCATCGAGAGCAAAGAAGAAGAAAATCCTTCCAGGAGCTGGATCTGGATGTTTTTGCGTAATTTGAGTAAAGGGAAAACTACATGTGATACGAACCCATATCTGACAATGCTGTCACTAACACCCAAGTGGTGTCCTTACTAATATCGAGGCTATGTTCTTGTAAGTAAACATGCAGGATTCCTTCCTTCTTCACTTGATTTTTCACATGGAATCATCTATGGGAGGTCACAGGGGTGTGGTGGGCAGGCTAATGCCCCCCAAAGATGTCCATGTCCTAATCCCCAGGACCTGCAATTATGTTAATTTACGTGGTAAAGGAGACTTTGCACGTGTGATTAAGCTAAAGATTTGAGATTGAGGATGTTGTCCTGGATTATTCTGGTGGGTCCAATGTAATTACAACAGCCCCCAGAGTGGAAGAGAGAGGCAGAAGAGGAGATCTGAGAGATGACGTGTGAGGACTCATCCTGCCTTTGGCGGCTTTGAAAATGGAGGGAAAGGGCCATGAGCCAAGGAATGAGGGCAGCCTCTACAAGCTGAAAAAGGCAAAGAAACGGATTCTCCTCTAAGATCTTTCCAAAAGGAACATGTCCCTGCTGACACCTCAATTTTAGTCCAGTGAGACTAGTGTCAGACTTCTGAGCCACAGAACTCTTAGATAATAAATTTGTGTTGTTTTAAGCCACTAAGTTCATGGTAATTTATTACAGCAGGAATAGAAAATACAGGGGGCTTGACTCAGATGGCAGGACATTCTGTGAGCATCTGCTTACTTCCTGATTCAGACCCCCTCATCATTAATTGTTTTTGAATCTCACTCCCCTTTACTAGATAACAGCGCTTTGATTCTCAGAAACCAAGAAAATGAGAATCTGAATTTCCTAAAATGTTTCCTTACTCACAATAATTGTCAATTTCTGATAGCTCTGCTAGAAATAAAAGCCCATAGCAAAGCTTAGCAGTTTCTGGGTGCAAAAAGAAGTGAATTTGAAAAAGGGTGGAATGCTGTGTTTATTAAAGAATTATCATTCAATATTGGTTTGGGTTCCAGGTAATAAAGGACCAGTACTGCTTAGGAGGAACTTGGACCTCCCTGTGCAGAATCCCTCCTCTCCCTCCCAGATGCTTCCCCAAGGGAGGTGGATCAGGACCAGAGGTAAAATTAACTTCTGGGAGAAAGGCTTCTCCCCTATCCCCATTCCTGGCCTGGAGCAACCAACTGTCTACTAACTGAATTTAACCATCGTGAACCCTGGCACTCCCTGTCTCAATGACAATGCTCTCGCCATATCAAATCCAGCCCACTGGAGCTGATGCAGGAAAGAATCCTCTGTGCTCTTCCTCAACATTATCCAGAAAGGTGCAGGAGGGGGAGACAACACAAATCAACCTGGGCCATGAAGCATCACTGGCCAGATGAGACTGGACATCCAGAAAATGGTTTGATGCAGCCTCTCTTTAAAGCAGGACTTTAACAAGTCTGATGCTGGACTTTTTTTGGTAATGAAGATAAAATCTTATGCAAACCATATTGAGAGCTTGGTAGCTTGGAGCAGTGGAAAGATCCGTGCTTGGGATATCTGAGCCCTGAGTTTTATTCTGGGCTCTGACACTGATTTGCTGGGTCCCCTCCCCTTGACAAGCCTCGGTTTCCCTATATGTGCTGTCAGGGGCTGTGTCAGATGATCTTCCAGCTCTGCTGCTCTAGGAGTTTGCTCAACCAGAGAACTAAAAGCAGAATCTCAGGAAAGGTTTACTGAACTGAACCAGAGGTGGGTCTAGGACAGAGAGCTGAGAGGCGCCTGGTGTTCCCACAGCTGCCCCATCCTCCCTGCCCAAATCTCAGGGGGCAGTTGCTGGAGTTTGACC
This sequence comes from Eschrichtius robustus, assembly GCF_028021215.1. Taxonomy (NCBI): domain Eukaryota; kingdom Metazoa; phylum Chordata; class Mammalia; order Artiodactyla; family Eschrichtiidae; genus Eschrichtius; species Eschrichtius robustus. The sequence goes on from NC_090838.1 coordinate 15,157,577, forward strand.
TTCAGGAGACCCAAAGTCTAGCCCTGACTATGAGTGACCTTGGGCATCTCCCTTCCCTTCTCTGGACCTCAGTATCCCCACAAGATTCATCGGGGAGGGGATCTTTCTCCTGCACCACAGTCCGGCTCGGGCTGGGATGGAGGGAATACCTGGTGGACGACGGAGGTTCTTCCTCCTCATTCAACGCCTGATGCCCCTGCCCACCCATCCATCCCGCCCGACCCCGGCCCGGGATCTCCCTTCTTCCTGGAGGGTGTCCCTCCCTGGGGCCCTCTCAGGTCCCTCTCGGCCTGGGGTCCCTCTCCCGTCCCCGCCCAGGCCGTGTACCTGCGCCGCGGGCCCCGTCGTGCTGGCCGGCCCCAGAATAGGGCGTGCCGGTGGGGGCGGCCGGAGCGGGACGGCGTCCGGGGTTGCCCCCTGGGCCGCGGGTCCCCAACCTCAGGAAGCCGGGGCGGTCCAGGGGGCCGGGGACGGCAGGGGGTGGCAGCAGCAGCAGCTGCCAGAGCAGCAGGAGCAGTCCCGGCAGATAGCGCAGCATTGTGGGCTTGGCGCTGCTGCCCGTGTCCGTCGGTGGGTCGTCGCTCCCTCGCTGGCTGGGTCAGTCGTAGGCCCGTGCGCCGTTCCCGGGCGGCCAATTTAAAGGTCCCGCGGCCGTGGGCCCCGCCCCGCAGCATTGGGTCCCGCCCCTCGGCCATAGGCCCCGCCCAGCGAACCCGTCCGGGGCCGCGCGCCGCCTGGTCAGTGCATTCCCGCGGCCGACGTGGAATGTCTGGGGTCCCTCGGCCAGCGGCGCGGTGCCCGACTGCGGCCCGCTGCCGCCGCCCCGCCCGCCGCTGCCCTGCGCCGGCCCGGGCTTGTCTGGGTGGGCTCGGCCCGGTGCCTCCCGGCCGGGCTCTACCTCTCTCGAAACTTCTGCCTCGCTGTACACCCGGGGCCTGGTCGACCCCCACTCGTCTGGCCAGGGCCCCAGGCTCCGGGTTCAGGAGGCCCGAGCTCTGCCATCCAGCTCCGTTCAGGTTTGCCTGCCTCAAGGTTTCACCTCCATCCTCACACTACATTCCTTTCCCCAGCCAAGTAACCCCAGGTTTTTCTGTGGGCTCTCTGTTAAAAAAAAAAAAAAAAAGGCTCACAGATTCTACCAGCATGAATAGACATGCTTTCATCCCGGCTTCAAAAACCCATAAACATTTGAACTTATATTACCGGGACTAGAAAGCCAAACATACATTCCCCAGAGAGCCCCCTGTGAGCTGGAAGGACAGCCTGTACCCCAGGCTTCGAAGGCTCTCCCTCTATCCCACTTCCTCCCCAGAAGAGTGATGGTGGCAGAACAGGACTGGAGGCTGCCCAGGGGACCCTCCACGAACTCACAGTCTACTGGCAGAGAAAGAAGCATAAATGATGTACCTGTCTAAGGGAACACACTGAATTCAAGGAGA